>NC_133827.1:28470545-28779199 GCF_047830755.1 Zonotrichia albicollis | reverse complement strand
ATATTCCCTCCGTGGAGGTTTTTTTATCACCAGAACCCTGAGATGAGCAAAGTCATCAAAATACCACAGCCTGAAGACAATTTTTTTTTTCTTTTGGCATAATTTTAACTTTCTTTAAAAATAGCTTCTAGTTGCAGACTTTATTCTTGAGGGGTCTTTTCTTCATGTACAACCAAAATGAGAGATTTCATTAAAACATATGTATTCAGAAATAAAGCCAGGCTACCAACCTAGTCAAGGTTCCTTAGCTGAGATGCCCCCAAATGCAATGCTCAATACCTGCCCACCTTCATGCTTGGCACTAAAATTCCAGGGTAAGTTCTGCTGAGCTAGCAGGCAGAAAGGAGTCAAGTACAGGGACAGGTGTATTTTTGACAGGTTTCATGCAGTACTGACCCTGATTGCATCTGTGAGTGCAGGTTGGTAATGTAAGGATTAATTTCAGCTAGAACAAGCTTTTGCACACAGCTTCAACACGTCCTCAGCTTGTGGGTACGTAAGAACAGGTAAGAAGTTTGCAAAATACTTGGGCCCAAAGTGCTAATTTATCTATTTCCTGCAAAGCAGGAGGTGTGATTCGGTAGTGAGACCACAGAGGCCAAGGGTTGTGAGAGCCTGGGTCCACAATTCTGGTGTCTTGGACAAGCTTCATGGGATAAGTATCTCAAATATAAATTTTGCTTCTGTATAATTCTTTTACAAATATTCCCATCTGCTTTTGCCCTTTTGTTTTTGATGTGCTTATCTCCAAGCTGAAGATTTTATGTGCAGCATGCTGTATTGTAGTGCTGCTTCTTTCTTCAAAGGCAAGCCAAGGAAACTCTTTTGGACTGAATATCTTCCACAGAAAATCTGCTCATGATGAAAACTTACAGCAAAGTTTACTAGATTTTTATCTCTTCTCTTTTAAATGTATAAGAAGGGATGAGTGTTTGTTGCTAATGATAAGAATGTTTTCTTCTCACTACTGAAGCTTGCAGATTTTTTTTTTAAAACCCTACTAAAGAAAGCTGACTTGGGATTCAGTTTCATTTTTAAAAGGAAAGAAATAAGTTTGTGAGTTTGATTTTTTTGAGTTTTTGTTTGTTGGAATTTTTTTTCTTTAATAATGGAACCATGTAGATGTATACAAATCAAAGTTATAAATCTTAACCCACAGGAAATGAGTTTAGAAGAAGTGCAAGGCAGTGGAATTGAGTGAGCAAGTGACAACATTGCATATCATAGTCTATCCTTCATGCAAAAAATAACATTAAATGTCTTATTTCAATCCACTTGCCAAGCTGTAATGGAGAGTGAAATATATGATCATGTCAGAAGTTAACAGATCCACTGTTGTCTTCCATTTTCTGAATTCCCTGTCGGCATCTCTGCTTGTCATTTCTCACATTTGGCCAGTTGAAACAATAGGAATTATTTACAAGGCCACTAATTGGAACCCCCACATTCTCCCACCCCAACTTTGGTTCACTTTTTGTTCCCTTGCCAACAGTTGTTAGATAAATTTAATCATTAATTTTTGCCTTTACTGTGCTGCTTTCCCTGTGTGTTGCTGGTGCAGTGTCCCGTGGTCTGAGCAGAGCACTGCTCAGCCAGGGCCCTTCTCCATCCCTTGTGCCAGCTCCTTTCTTGAACCCAGTGTTTTCCTAAACGCCTGTGGTCCACTGGTAAAGTGATTACAGAGAAGCCTGCAGTCCTTCCTCACTGTTTTATGGAACATTTCACTGCTTCTCTTGGATTCCTGGAAGTTGGTTGAAGACACAGAGCTTCTTTCTGTGCTCCTACCTGGCTTGAGTTCAGCATGCTGATAGCCCTGTGCACAAAGTGAACCTTGATAAAGAGAATATTCTTCCTTTTCATCTAGCTTTCCAACTGCCTAGGTTTTGAATTATGAATGTTTTTCTGTGTTGTAGGGTGGTGTGGGAAAGGAGAAAACAGTCCAACAGCACAGCCAATACCACTGGCAATAAAAATGCTACTTAAATGTGAAGCATGGTTTCTTCATGGTATGCTTCTCCAGGCTCCAGTTCCTCTCTTCTTCCCTCCTTTGGTTCAGAAATAAATATATTCAAACCAAATGCCAAAATAGAACTTTCCTTTTTAGACTGGCTGTAAGTTCAGTACTGTCTGAAGACTTGCATAGATTATGGACTAACAGCTTTGCATACTGTCAATTTTGTATTTATTTATTATTCAGGAAATTATTTGAAGGTGTGCTAAAACTCTTTGAACTGAACTGCTGCCCTCTGCAAGCTGGAGTGCATTATGTTTTGGTTAAATGATAACACATGAAACTCAAAGAAGGCCCTCTGAATATGTAAAGTTGCTTTTTGTGCTCATTTTCATGAGAAGTGGGGCAGAAGGCTACTAGAATTCTCATATTCACTAAACTTAAACCAAGAATAATAACAGCATGAAAAAATGTTTATAATTTAGGAGTGAGTTTTGGATAGACCTACAATAGTCTCCTGTCTGCTAAGCTTCTGGTAATTTATTCTGCTATCTTGGGTATGTATTGCATAAATATACCACAAGAACATTATTTGATTTATTTGGTGGTTACTTAAGGCTGCTTACAGGAATAATCTTTAAAACTCTGATAAATAGATACTAAATAACCATAATTTTGAAGCAATTAAAGTGTATGAACAATAAAATAATGAGATCTGTTTTGGGGCCATGCCTGCAAAATGCTGGATTTCTGCACATTTGACTTAAGCTTATTGGAAATTACTTTTCTCAATTTCATTTCATGATCTGTGTGTTCTATAAACTCTCTCTTCTGTAATTTGCTGGGGAGGTCAAAATATTTAAACCAGTTAATAAATGTATGAGCAGAGCAGAGACAGTGGAAGGAAAAAAAAGGCATTGTCTTATCAATGTACTTTTTCTCTGGTGAGTAAAAGTTGAATACAAAGTAGTGCCTTTATCCTGTCTGCCATCCTGCAGCCAAAACTGAATTGTATAGATGCTTGTTAAAACCAGGATGGGGTTTGGATAATAGAAATTAGGACAGAAATAAAAGCTGCAAAAACACTTCCAACATAAAAATTAAGGTGCAGTTATAGGAGTCAAGTCAAGCAATATGGTCATATTTGTGCAGTGTGCATTTGTCCACATGCACCTAAAAATGTCATGAATAATACTTGCATACCCACATTTCTAGGTGGAAGTTGCAATTTACAACCTGGGAGAGGATGAAATAGTGTCTGGTAACAGAGCGGCGCTTGCACAGCCTTTCATCTGAGTGCGTCAAAGCTTTTGATGGGAAAATTGTGGCTCAGAACTGATGTGTTCATTCCATTTGGCAGCAAATCTGGGAAGAGGCTGCAGAGTCTCAGTTTCCAGCGCTGGCCTTGGCCCCTGGGTGAGTGACTCAGTTGCCAGGCGAGCGGCCACGGCTGCTGCGAGCGCTTCCCGGCATTGCAGCAGGGCTGGGGCAGGAGGGGCTCCGAGCAGGGACAGCAGGCACAGCCTCTGCCAGCTCCTCTGCACAGCAAGGAAACACAGACAAAGCTTTCCCAACAAGCTGATGTTTGGTGCGGGATCTCTTTCCTGGTGCTATTCTGTTACTTTCTGAAAAGGTCTTCTGGTATGAGCCCAAAATCAGCCAGACTGCGGGAGCCAAGAGTGGCAGCAGAGCCAAAGCAATGCCGTGGGAGCATCTCTTCAATTCCCTGGGCAGCAGAGAGCCTGAGCCTCCCTGCTCCGTGCTCAGCCTCTCCTGTACCTGCTCTACCCTCTAATGAAATGCTACCTCTGGCACTCCTGCTCTCATGTGTTTGCCAGATGTCAGCTTTCCAGGGACAGAAAACAAGCATGGGTGGCCGATGGCTTTTGCATCAATGGAGGCAGGAGCAAGGGAGACAGAGACAAGGGATCTTTATTCTCAAGAGTTCTTGAAGTGTAAATTTTTAAACTGCTTCTTCAGAGCTCTACAGAGCTGTGCTCTGTGAACAAGCACAGATGAGGTTTCCTGATTTTCTGTGAGTGGTCTGTGCAGCCAGTGGGATGAGATGGACACAGAGCAGTTTCTGAGCTCCCACAGGCGAGCCCTTCATCCTGAGCTTGTGGCTCTGGGAGCAGGTGACCTGTGCCATGTTTCACTGCTGTGGTCTGTCTTTGGTGAGGGCTTTTGCAAATCTGAATGTTAATATACAGAGGTTGTGTTAATACATGATGGGGCTAATTATTTGGTTAGTGTGTTCCTAGATGGTGGTTGAATGTGCCACTTCCATATGGTGTATGGTGGTGAGTATGAAGTTACCTGGAGGAGTGTGGTGCCTTTACCAAGCCTTTCTACTAATTATTTGGAGAAGAGAAAATAACTGTTACCTCCCAGAAGTATAATGTCATCATGTTTCTTTGAAATTATTGACTGTTCCAAATATTGAAATCCTAATTTTTTTATTGTCTTAATTTCAAAACACTCAAATATTTCAGGTGACCTCTGACATACATGTTTAGTTGTACATTTTTAAAGCCACATCAAAAAAAATATAGAACTTAAAACTATGTTAAAAAAATGTACAGACCCATGTCTTGAAGTTCTTTACAAGAGGCAGGTGAATAGAGCAATTTTCGTCAGCTCTAATTTGATGGATTTTTCTACTCAGTCAAGTCAGAAAAATTGAAATGGAAACTCTGTATACTTCAGTGAGTGCATTAACCAATTATTGGGGTTTGTAGGCTTCTGTGAAAAATACAAAAAGGAAAAAATTGTGTACATTTTACACCTTAAACCTGTAAAATGCTTGGGCTATTATATTTTCTGAGTATTCATTGTTAATTTAGTTTCTTCACCTGCTCTGGAATGAAAGATCTTGAGCTGCTGACTAATAGAATGTGAAATCTTTGTATTACCTCATAAGTTCTCTGTTGGCAAAGTTCAGTTGTTTCAATGTAACTTTATTGTCAAAGGAAGTCATTATCAGAAAAGGCAATTTCTTTGTGAGTAATGCCGGTTTGAATTTTCTGGATTGGTTCTTGATTTTATGGGTGTGGTGGGTAGAAAATACAACAGCAATTTTTTTCTTACTTGAGATTGTTGATGTCATCTGTGTGACAGTTTCAGTTTTGAGCCTTTTCATGCTGTGGGATTTCCTTTCTAGATATGGGGAGAGCATTTTCTAAAAAAATAGCTGGAAAATAAGGGAATCCTTAAACTGGCCTTAAAGACTAATCCATAAAAAAAAAATCCTTATCTTGTTTGGTGGCTACTTAATGTTTTGCTCCTTTAAATGCACTAAAGGAGCGCAGGAAGGGTTAAGAACTTTTTTCCTATAAGAATGGAAAACGCAGCAAGTATCTTTATTTATCATGGGATTTCTGTGGTTGGCAGTAATGAGTCAGGTTAAATCAGACTGATGGGGCAAGGGGGAAAGGACAACTTTCTTCACAGAGAAAGCAGAGTGCTGAAAGAGGAAGGTGCATGGAGTGGCTCTTGTGCCACGTGTCAGCCCTGCTTTGCTGCTGTGGTGCTGCACACCCTGGTTATCCCACAGCCCTTTGCAACCACAGCTGGGCTGTCAGCGGGAGAGGTCATGCTGTGTTTATCCTGAGAGGTCATTCTTGGCCAGGGATCAATACAGATCTGGCAGTCCCAGATAGTTGTGAAAGGACGAAGCAGTGCTGGAGAGCTTTCGTCCCTTCGCTGGAAATTTGGAGATGTGGAGACTGAATTTGGTTCAGTCTGTGCTTTGGGCTGTGCGTGTGTGCAGGGAAACCTCTTTGTTTTATGGCTCTGCTTTCCCCAACAGCCACGCTTGCTGCAGGAGCACAGGAGGAGGTGTGGATGCAAACTTGGGGCTGCTGTGCCACTGCCAGGGCATCTGCTCCCTCTGTCACCCGTTCAGCTTCGCTGGGCTCGGGCGACAAGCCTGGGAAGCAGCAACAGAAATGTCCTGCTGCCATTTTTAGTCCTGACTGACACTTATAGCATCAGGCACAGAAGATGTCCCTCAGCTCTGAGTGAATGAGGCTCTAAATCAAGAGCTGTATGGCTGGTAATAAAGCAGCTGCTTACTCATCAGATCTTGCATCCTTGGAATTCTTCACATCTCTGGTCAGGTTTCATCTTGTAGATGTATGGAAAGTGTATATCCATCAAGGAAGATGCTATTAAGGACAAATAAATGTGTGTAGTATATTTTATTTGAATTGTCACTTGGATGGAAGTGCTTTCAGAAATGGCTTTTTAACTGGAAGACTGTTTCAGAGCTGAAGTGATTCAGAGGAAGAATAAAGCCTGTGAAACTCACCTCGAGCAGGAGTGGAAATTTGTCTCTTGCACCATTGTATAATTCAACAGCAGGTTAGAAGTGCTTTCAGCTGCAGAACCAGGTCTTCTAAAAGCAGCTTGTACAGACAGCAGCTTTTTCCATGTCCTGACTAATGGGTGTTGGCTCCTGTGTTTGTAGCCATGAGGGGGAAGCTCAGCTTGAAGGCTGTGCCAAAGCTCATCCCTGAGGACAGAGACCACGAGCCCTGGCTGCTGCCAGGCTCTCCCCACAGCACTGGCAGCCTCAGCCTTCTGCAGAGAGGCATTGGGAGCTGGGAAATGCAAACCAGGCCTTGGGGGCTTTTGGCACCATCCATCACTCTCTCTTTTTATACCACAGCATACCTGGGTTTTGCTGTCCCTCACTTCCCCCCTCCCAGAACAGAATAAATATTTGTCCTGAATCTCTATCTCCTAGTATTTGGAAATCTGCTCTGAAGGTGTGAGGGTATAAGAACTGGACAGGAAATAAAGAGGAATGTTTCTGTTAAAGCTGCTGCAGAAGAGGAGAGAAAAGTAACTTTTAAATTTTTTTTTACTGCCTCCTCCTCCTCCTCAGAAGCCAAATCCAACAAAATTACCATTTCAGGAAATGCACAGATTTGCTTTAAAAATTTCCTTCTGTTTCAATGTATTTTCTTTGCTGGCTCATCTCTGGAATTCATCTGCATTCATTGTGTCAGCAGTCACTATAGCCTAAGCACTAGTGTAAAATTTTCCAGGGGATTTTATTAATTTGACTCCTTGTGTTATGCTGATGCCTAATCGATGGATTGATCGTGGCAAGAAAGATTTCAGAAATTTGACTTTCAGTGCATGGTAATTTCTGCTTTAAACTTGGAGATTGTTAAGGGAAAATGGTGGCTCCTTCAGGCTTTATTGGACATATGTATATGAATGCTGATTATGCTATTTATTGTGTAGATCTCAACTGACTGCATGCTAATTGGCTTCTTTTGCCTTAGCTAGCCTGGAGTTGCTTTTCTAGCAGTTTCTACTTTCCTCATTCCTCGCCACGTATGTACTTTCTCTCCTCGTCTTTTATCCTGCACAGATGCTCTGTTGATGTTCTTTGAACACAGGCAGGGAAAAGCCCCTTGTCATAAATATCTTTTTTTTTTTCACCCCTCTTTGGCAGTGAAGCATTTGGCCACGTCTTCATGTTCTCTTCCTACCAGTATTGCTTCCAGATGTTGTCTTGGTGCTTTTTTCTTGTTTGCATTTGGATTGTCACTTGATCATTAGCACTCTGTTTTTGAGAGGGAAGCCTTTGACTTGGTAGCAAGCAGACATGAACCCAAGCCACAACTGTCTGACCTCAGCTTCCTCCGTTTGAGGTTGTGTTTGGATTGAAGATGTTGGTTTGGCCTGTGGCAGCAGTCAGACCCAGCCACAAAGTGCATTTCTGGATTCAGAGGGAGATTTTACCAATGATCCAGGACTACACAGCTTATTGCTTTGTGTTAACTGTGTGTAGAGTCAAGTCCTGCTGCTAAAGATTGAACCCCTCTTCTTTTGTTTGGAGCACTGCTATGCACAGCTTGCATCTTCAGAGGAATTAAATAACCTGAAACTCTGTGCTTGATGTGGTTTTGTTCTTGAGGGCTGTAAATATCAGTATCATATATTAGTGAGACCAACTCTGCTCAATGACCCTGGCACAGACCTGAGCTGCTGCTCTGGTAAGAGGAATTGGAGCTTAGATTCTTCTTGCAGCTGCCTCAAACAACTTTTCCTTGCCATTGCTCCTAGAGGAGTCTTGGGGAAGTCAACTTTGTTGGAGTGACAGATGTGAGAGTGCTGGGGCTTTGCAGAGAGAATTGTTAATTACCAATGTGAGTACCAAAACAAGCTATATTAACCTGTGTTCCTCATAGCTCTCACTGCTCATGAATTAAGTACAGGAAAAGGAGAATGCTCTTTTCTCACATAGCCCAGCTAATCCTGTCCTGTCTCCTGGCTGTTGCTTCTGGCATGAAAAAATCAAATATTAGCTTCCCAGTGTTTAAGTAGTGTCTGTGCTCTGTGAATTGCTGATTTTTGGAGTGTTTCCTACCTCCTGCTGGTGGGGAATTTGCTTCTTTACCCTGTCCTTAGGAAGTGGAAGATTAGCTGGAGACCAGCTTACCTGTATGCCATCCCCAAATCAATGCAGCCGCAGTTCAAAATGCAGATAGGTCCCAAATTCAGTCTGGCACAGAAATGAGGACCTGCAGTCCCAAAGTGACAAAACATGGGAAGAGTCACACAAGTGACAAAGACTAAACTCTGTTATAAAAAGGCTGTTTCAGACAAATTCACCCCAGCCTAGGCAAGGGAGAGGTCTTCATCAAATTTCAAGTAAAAATGGTTTGTCTGGAGTTCCTCAAGACTGAAGCTTCCCACTCTTAGGCAAAGGATGGAAAAAAAAATCGGTCTACCATTAAAAACTGCTGAAGAAATTGAAGTGTTGCTTTTGTTCCAGCAAACTTCATGTATCTCTTCCCCCCTCTTGGTTGGAAGAGAGTCAGCATAAATACCATCTTGTAAACTGTGGTTTATCTGGCAAGATGCAGATGTTTATTCCTATGGAACAATTTCTTGTGCAGCAGATTTGTTCCAAAAGTAGCCCAGAAGTGATTAAATCTGGAGAACAATGTTGCATTTACAAGATCCACAGGAATTCAGCTCATCTGTGCTTGCTCCTTCTCAGCTGGAAAGAAGCAAATAATGCCCAGATTTCACTTGCTGTGGTGAAGGTGTGAAGGAGCTCAAGGCTCTCCCTTTGTTTGGCCCACAGGAGGGCAACATCGAGCTGCAGCTGAAACAGGCGCTGCCAGAGCAGGTGAACAGTTTGCTAATATAAGAATCAATGGATTGAAACGAATGAGCTAATTTAGAGGTATTATAGACTATGGCTATTTAGTGGTATGTCAGTCTGCATCCTCTCTGGCTTTGGTTGTGTTTGTGGTTAATCTGCAATTGCTATAAATTCCTTTTGCCATCTTTGGCCAACAACACATGATGTGAAGAATAAGACAAAGTTGTTTAGTAGGGTGTAGTCCTGTTTTTCTTTTCTTCTTGCTTCTCTTACCAAACTGTATTGCATAGTTAAATGGTGTGTTGAGGAAAGCGGCCTCCTAGGGTTGCAATTTTAAGTTGTGGCATTATCTAAAAGCACCTGCATGTTAAAGGCTGTGCTACACAGATTGCGGGCTGAGAAGTGCATGATTCTGATGGCATGAAGTTCAGTTATTTCAGCAACATATCAGCTTTGGTGTTTATTGCAGCTGGCTTGCAGTAGCAGCACAGCAAGGGTAGTGGCACAAAGGGTTTGTTTTGCAATAACCTGCAGTCTCCATAAATGCTGATCACACTCTGGAGTGAGGTGCTTGCGAAGGAGCTGAAATATGGAGATCTTACAGATCCTGAGAGGCTGGAAAACCAGATCAGACACAGCTTGGCATTCAGGCTGTCTGAGTCTATGGCTACATGATATTTTCAGGTTCATAGGACTATAGAATATGCTGTGTTGGAAAAGACCTGTCAGGATCATTGATTAACAGATGAGTAAAGG
The DNA here is from genome assembly GCF_047830755.1 of Zonotrichia albicollis. Classification (NCBI taxonomy): domain Eukaryota; kingdom Metazoa; phylum Chordata; class Aves; order Passeriformes; family Passerellidae; genus Zonotrichia; species Zonotrichia albicollis. The sequence goes on along the minus strand of NC_133827.1, from coordinate 28,769,363 downwards.
GAGAGAGGACTTGTGACTGCAAATGAGACTTCACAAACCTTTCTTCTGCTGTATCCCTTTGGCTGGCAAAGCTGGTTTTGCCAGGGGAATTACCTGAACTCTCAGGGTTTTTTCTCCAAGGGAAGGTGGAGACCCAGATGGAGGTTGTGATATACCAGGCTCTAATACCATTTTTGTTTCTAACCAGAATTATCTGGAGGGATACACAAGGTAAAGTGACTTAGTGAAGGTGATGTATTCTATTAGACCAACTAATCCACAGTCTGCGTGAGGGAGGTTTCAGGTTTTATATGAATGTTAGTGGTATGGTTAAAAGATCTTCATTCAGGTGGTTTGGGGTTTTATATAGGCAGCATATTGCCAATTAAAACAAAATTTGTAGTTTGGAAACTCCCGCTTCCCCAGAAATATAAGCTAAAAGCATTATTGAAACTGAAAACTAGGAGTCCGTAACAAGGCATGGATTTTTGTGCCAAGTTCCGTGGTTCTGCAAATACTTGAATTTCCTTTTTAATCTTCAAATCAGGAAAGAATGACCTAGTCTTCTCCCCAGCCCTCTTTTCTACTTTTATTTTTACCCCAGGAACTCATGAAGTGTATTGGCATATACTAAAACAACATTGATAGGAAATTATAGATGATGGATTGGTGTGTAAAGGATACCTTCTGGTATTTTATTACAAAAGCAATTGTTTGGATGTGTATCACTTCTACTTTAGCCAGAGGCAGTTATATGGTTTCATATAGCCACTAAGATTAACTCTCTGTGAATTGACATTTTGGGAAGCTATCAATCTTGCAAGGACTCAAAAAAAATCTCAAGTAGAACAGGCTTGTGTCCATTTTGCTCAGCATAAGAGAAAGACTGTACATCTTGACTTCACAGAGTTCAGAGCCAGTTTCCACCTCTGCAGCACTGAAAATGTCTTGAAGCAGAGGTGTCCATATTAGGTTGTTTAAATAACGTGTCAGAAGAGCAGGGTTGTATGCATGGATAAGGATATGATTGATGAGTGGGTGGAGAATAACTATTACCTTGATGTTTAATATTACAGGCCAGCAGGAACCAGAGACGGATGTTTTCATTACATTTGCTGTCTTCAAAAGATGGTAAATTAAGGGTGGTCCTGGGTAGCAAGGTGCTTTTCAAAAAGTGCAGGGGAACAGCACTGAAATTGATGTATTAGTCATTCCTCTCTTTGTCCTCTGAAAAATGAAAATGCTGCATGCTGGATTATGGAACTCTGCTGATGGTGCCATTTGTCATGAAAAACTGTGCTTGCTTTCTGCAACACCTTTTTTAATAATTGATACCTACTCTAAGATCTAAACTCACAGTGTTTCTGTAGTGACAGAAAATAAAACCTCCAACAGAGAGCCATAGATAATAAACTGACCTTTTCTTTTGCTTTTTCTACTGATATTTTGAGCAGAATTGTCATATCTGGAGAAAATACTTACGAAAACTTTTAAAAGTGAGCAGTCAAAGAGCTGATATATCTGGAAACAGGAATTACAAGGAGCATGTGATGCTACCATTTGTGGGGTTTATGTAGTCCTATGTATTCACTTTGTCTTATTAGCTCAAAACATCTGCATTGCTAAGGGAGAAAAAGTGATTAAAAAAAATAGATACAATAAAGGTAAGGAAAGAAGGCAGCTACTACTTAAAGTATCAGATTATCTAAGATTTTGAGTATTTTTCAACATAATTGCCAAGAGCAATTCTCTGCCCTGGCAAATACACCAAAGCTGTCGGTGTAAAGCCTCAGAGCTGATGTTTGGGTCCCCCTGGGCATTCCTCTAACCAATGGGAGCAGTGACAGAAGTCAGTTCTTGACTCCAGGATCACTTATTTGGTGCCCAGCTCTTTTATCAAACAAGGGATCCGTAAGCCTCTAAGCTGCTGTGCCTTTTTTGCTAGACACAATCAATACCAGTGTCTCACAAACCCAGTGTCCTTGAAGAGCTGGAAAGGTCAAAGGCTGTTGATTTGAGCTGACAGGACCCTTTTCCCTTAGGAATTCTACAAGCAGAAGTACCTGTATTTAGAAAGCTATCCTAGATTTTTTTTTTGTTTTTTCAAAAGTTGTTTCAGACAGTCTATATAACTAAGGATTTTTCTTTCGTTTCTTCCTAAAAAGAACTTAAAAATTTCAGCAGAGGTGGAAAGCTTGAGCTCAGTGTATGGACAAACTGAGCAACACCAATGCTGGCACTGAGCTCTGGCAGAGGTGCTCAGCTCTGTTTTGAAAGGGCCACCTCCAGGAGCACGAGGCAAGTTCAACAACATAATATTTTCCAGTTTTCTCTTGAGTGTTGATGATTTTCATACTGTTAAGATTTATTTCATAAACCCAGAAAAGGAAATACCACCACCAAATGTCAGAACACTCTGTTTGCAGCCAGCTCTCCTTGGGTAAGGCTGGCTTGCATTTTCCACATTGCAGCTACCTCAGCTACAGCAAGCTGTTCTGACTGTCCTAACAGTGGAATGGTTTTCAGCAAACACTTCAAAAAAACCTAGAAAAGAACAAGCAGAGTGCATGGATTGCTAGCAGTTCTAAATGCATGTTTGAGGAATTTACATTGAAATTTTTCTGGGATATATTTGGATGAAGGATAAAATCCTCATAGTATTAAACAGCAGAAAGTGCTGCATATTAGTTTTAGTTTAGTGGCAGGAAACTGGTAACCTTCCTCCTCAAAGGAAAAGTAATTTAAGTGTACATATAGGAGGAAACAGCTAATTCTCGTTATCTTATTAAAGGGCTAAACATCCATTTCTTATATTTTAAGAATGAATGAATATTTATCCTGTTAATTTTCTTGGTAATCACACCTTCACTAAGTTTTCTCTCTGCTTGCTGCCTTCTACACAGATTTATATGGCACACATTCACCAGTGAATAGATTTTGGATGATCTTATTGATAGTGAAGTCCTATAACCACTCCCCTCTTTCATAAGGAATTTTCCACCTACTTCTTCAGCCTATAAAAATTAACTGCACAAACTTTTCTCATTAAAAATAATGGAATATCCCAACTTATCATTTCCCAGGAACATGGGGTTTTCCTCTCTACATATTTTAAATATTAAGTGTATTTTTGCAGGGAACATACACTATGTAAAAGTATTTCTACATTGGGCACATTAAAATCAATCTCTTCTCGCTCATTAAAATAAATTCAGGTGTTGGCTGGTCTGCAATGCCTGCTGTTAAATATCTTCATCTTTCTCTACACAGACTTCGTGTCTTGAAAGTAAGAGGTGTTTGACTTGTGTTCCTTGTCCATCACTGAATTCCCATACAACTGGTGGAGCATTTTCCTTCTGATAGGAAAAAATTATTCCAGAGAGCTTTACAAACCTTCAATGAAGACATTACTAATGGATGTGATTTCATATTTCTTCCTATTTCAGGTCTAGACAAGGCATGCATATGTGTGTAATAACAGCGAAAGCAGAAAAGCAAAGCCCAGGAGTGCAGAAGCACTCACACTTGGGTATTGTTGGAGAGTGCCCATTTTAACAGAGATAAATCAAAATCTTGCTGTAGCCTTAATTAACTACAAGCCTTAACTAACTGTTAGGTCACATTTGCAGTTAAATGCCTTAGTATTGATTAGAAAACACAGTAAATTAAGTATTAAAAAAGCCCATTTCACAAAACCAAAATAGCCATGTATTTTTCTTCTAGTTTTTTCTTCTTGTTCCTAGGATGTACTTAACCATTTTCACATCTAGCAATCTTGCCATGAGACAGGAGGGTGGAGTTTCCTTACCTTCCAACATTTCTTTGCATGTGTTACTATTGCCTGCTGTGCTCTTTGCTGAAGAGAACATAAAGTTTCTGATGCTAAGGAGAATATTCAGAAACCTTTCTCAGAGTGTGCTTGCCAAAAGACACTCAGCATTCCTGAGTCTGCTTGAGAAAAAGGCTAGTAGAGAGTTTAATTTCAGTAAATAGCTTAATATTTACATTTAAGACACAAAATTGAAAATGCCTAACTGAATAATGATTTTTTCCACATGGACTGGAGGTCTTGGGACATTTTTCTAATCTCAGTTTCTTAAATGTCCGAGTATAAAACCACATTAGTATTCAGAAAGAATTTTTGAATCTTCATGCCTTATTTGCTCAGACTGTGTGCATCCCACTTTGATTAAGACTTTGCTGGTCCTGGAGTAAAATCATTAAAGATTCATAAACCACCATTGCTTTTCTCCTCCTTGAGGATGTACTGACACATTTTATGCAATAATTTGTGTCAAGTATGTTTCTGAACTTTTAACCCCCTTTACATTCTCTTATGCCTACTTATATTAAGTCAAAAAAATCTTTATTTCAAAGCATTTTAAAAACCTAATATACAATTCATTTGAGTTCAGTGAAAGTAAAATTATGAAAAAAAGCACCCTGTCATGGAAAGTCTTATTGCTAATTAACTACATGGGTGATTTCGTTTGAGGATTAATTTCTCTCAATTCTTTAATTTCCAGGTTAAAGAACCTTTGAGTCTAGGCTCATCTTTTGGGACGATATCTCTGAAAGTGACAGCTGGATAATGTCCTCCAAGGTGAAGTTTGCAATCACATCTCATGCCTTATGTTGCTCCATTTCTCCTTCAGGGTTGTTTTGTTTCACTCTTTTAAGAGCAGTAAGTCCATTTAGAGAGAAGTTCTGCTTGGCTGATGTGTCTGAGGTTGTGGCGCTGGTGAGTGCAAAGTGGAAGTGGGCAGGATGCCCTGATATCATTGCATAACCTGGATTCCATCCCATAATACTCTAGTTTCCTCAATCTCCTGCCTTCTTACTACTGCAGCATCAGAACTCTCTTTGTAAATGTAGAACAAAACTCCTGCTAGCCAAGAATCTCTCCATTGCCATTGAGCAGCAGACACTTCTCTGTAACACAGCCTGGTGTGTGCTGAGACTGTGATCTTCTCTCTCTCCTGAAGCTTTCCAGGAAGCTCTGGGCTGGATGGAAACTTGGGGCAGTATCAGAGATCCATTTATCCCCAGCATTTCTGCCCAATCCATTCTTTCTATTGCTCATGTCAGCACACAGGTTCAGCGATGCTGGGGCTGTGCAAAAAACTCCACCTCAGTTTCCATGTCAGTAAAAGAATCAGGAGAATATCTGCTTGTGGATTTTTGCTGGTGTTCATTTAACAGTTTCTACAGCAATGAACCCATAATGTTTAGGTGGCCTCTGTGGCAGAATTACTGAATATCTATTAATGATGAAGAAACAGACTTGAGACACAGATCCTTTACTGTGGTGAAAAAATTAGCCCTTAGGTAGCAAATACACAGCACCATGCCCTCAAACTGCCTGATACAGGAAATTCAGTACCTGATGAATGTGTCAAATATGTGGGACATACCTGATCAAAGTTGGAGTATAATAAGTTCACTGAAGTGTTTTGAAAGGGTTGCAGTCAGAAGGCTTTTAAACATGAGCCTTTTATTTTGGGATCAATATTCTAAATGAACACCTTGAAAGCAATGTTTCTGTCACTGCAGCAGGCAAGCTATATTCTGTCTTAAGGTAACATTGCAGACTCTGAGTTTAGAAAGCTCAGGAAAATGTATTACAGTAACCCACTTTTCCTTCTAGCTGTTGCCACTTGGGCACTGTAAAGCATCCACAGCGAGGAGGAGGAATCTGGTGCTTACTTTGAAAATTCTCAGACAGAAGACGCTCTGGTTTGTGTACGTCTAGAAAACCACATAACTCCCTGAAGTGTTTTCTGTCTCAAACAGAAACATTATTATTTCTTCCTGAGGAGTGGCCTGGTTTTCAGCATAGAAAAGGAAAAAAAAAAAAACCCAACAGGTTGGAAAGTACTCTGAGACAAAAATAATGACACACAAAAGTTGTTGATCAGCATTTCCCTGTTTTGGGGGATGGTCCTTTCTCCTTAAAAGGCAGGGGAACTTGCCCAGGCAGTTATATTCTGCTACCAGAGCCAAATTATCCCCTCCCTCTGTGCCTTGAAGGACTTAGGTGCAGATCTAAAATATTTAACTCTACTGCATGTGTGTGTAATGTTAATTTGGAACATCAGCCCAGCAGGTGAGGGTGGCAGTTTGCATCCAGGGATGGCCAGGGCAGCTTGTTCTATCCATGCCCTCCTGGAAGGCGAGGGGCTGGAAGCACAGGGCACAGACATCATTCCTGGTGACTCCACTCCACTCCACTCCACAGCCTCATTCCTTTTATTTTTCCATAGCTTTCTACGCATTCTATGCCATCTACATGATCAGGTAATGATTTTTTGCAAATGTGGTAGGAACCTGAAAGGAGATTATAGGCTGACCTCGCCTCCAAGGTAACAGGGGAAAGGACAAGAGGAAATGCCCTCACATTGTGCTAAAGCAGGTTTAGATTGGATACTAGGGAAAAATTTATTCACTGAAAGGGTGGTCAGGCACTGCTGCCCAGGGGAATGGTGGAATCCCCTAGAAGTGTTCAAAAACCGTGGAGATGTGATGCTATAGACCTGGTTTAATGCTGGACCTGGCAGTGTTAGGTTAAAGGTTGGACTCAATGACCTTAGAGGTCTTTTCCAACCTAAATGATTCTATGATTCTAGGAAATGCCTGGCTGCAAATTGTCCTTTAACCACTCAACTGAAAAAAGTATTTCACAAAATACTTTTATTTTTTTTTCTTTTTCTGAGGACCTTTAGAAATATGCAAGAAAACCTGAGGTTTGGCCCTTAATATCTTACAGATGTTGCCATTATGCTTACTAAACCACATGGTTATTGTTGGAGCTCATGCTGGTGTTGCAGGAGCTGCTAGACCACTTCAGTAAAGCAGGTGGAGAGAAGCTGGAATTAAACCCTCTGTTTCTGCCCACTGGCCTGCAGGCATAACTGCATACCTCAGTGCACTTAGGGGACTAACAATAACAGCCTGCCAAACACACTTTTAATTCCTGGTGACTGAGCAGATAACCCAGGGGCCTTGCACTGATGTTTTCCTGCCATTCCACTTTATATTTTAAGTGATCTGTTTTTCTGTGAAGCTCTGTTTGCATTAGTATTTTTTGAAGCCCTGGTTACAGACCAGGGTTGAGAAGCAGCTCAGTCCTCAAACTGTTCACAGCTGGAATTTTTGTTATAAGAGGAAGAGTAGGGAGAGAGCAGAAGACAGGGGAACCTCAGGAGTTCCCTGCTTAGCACTGACTCGCAAAGATCAGGTCTGGAGTCAAAATTAAATTCAAATAATCTCTTTTGCTTTCTTGCACATCAATAGTCTATTATTAACACCCTATATCTGTAGCTCAATATTAGTTTAATTAGTCTTATCTTAATAGGATAGTTCTAAGTATTAATCTACATTGTCCAGGGGCCACCTAAATTAGGTTGATTGGTAACTGCTTGTAAATTGCAAATATGCATTGATCTTTTCTGCCCACCCTTGCTTTCAAGTGGAGTTCATGTTCAGGAAAACTTCTTTACTATAAAACCAGTCCATATCTTGGAGCTGCTGCAGTCAATACATTGACAGCACATGGTATGTGCAAACAGATGAGGATAACAAACAATTCAGATTGTTTTCAGGAAAAAATACCAACTCTCCTGGTTGATAGACCACCATTACTGTGCTACTCACTTCTCAGGGCCCAGCTCATTTTCCTACAGGTTCAGCTCCCTGTTACCATTAGAATTGATAAGAATTTTAACTCTGATAGAAGCATAATATGTAAAAGCATCCCTGCTTCCAAATCCATTAATGACAGTGTTTAGACTTCTCTGGACAGGAGCTGAAGGCACTAGAATAAGTCTTATGCCATAAAAATGGATCTTTAATAAACCAGTCCAATATCCACCCTGAACACCCCTGTTGGAAACACTCACCCCTGAGCTGAGGCTCATTGTTGTTATGACAGAGCTTGCTAAGATGTGACAGCAGAAGAGGGGACGTTATTAGGGAGAAAAGTCATCAGGTCACCAGAGAAACAGGATGTCCTGGGTCCTGCTGGGCACTTTGTGAGACTCAGGGCTCAGCAAATGGCAATATCTGGGGTCCCGAGGCTGCAGGGATGAGCTCCGGGCTGGCTCCCACAAGGAAAGGAAATTCCAGCTGGCTGGGGAATTGTTGGCATGAGCACAGGGGTGTGGAAGGGAGGCTGTGAGCTTTTCCCTAGGACATAGTTCCCCTTCCCTATTGGACTGTGGTACAGCCCCAAGCACTTTGAGCACTATTAACTCCTTTGTGCTGCCAGAAACAATACCAGGAGCAGTTCATCAACTGTGTGAAAGGGGAAATCCTGCATATAATAATAATAATGCAGCACCAAGACATATAAACCATATTTTCAATACTGAAAAAAATTAAAATATTTCCATCTCTTATTTATTTTTTCTAGGTAACTATTCCTGCTTTGCCACTCTTGTTGCATATGGAAGATTAGATATTATGTGTTCTTGAATTATCATGGTTGATTTAACCACTGGGAGACATAAGGTCAATGAAATTAGGTGCAAATCCCAAAAAACATCAGAATTGCTCATCTAGAAGCACATGGAATTCAGAGTCAATATTTCTGCTGGAATGAAGATGTAGAGCCCATTGCTGTTTTCATTTGGTCATACTGACTTTCCAAATTGCTGACATGCAGTGCTATGAAAAGCATTCCCGCTACTCTTAGTGTGAATCAAAAAGTCTTTTTTCTCTCAATTTATTTCTCAAATATTTTTTCCCAAATTCATACTTCCAAGAAGTAATGAAATCAATTTTATACACCCCAAGGCTGGTTTTGATGCTTTATTGTAAGGGATCAATCAGCATTTAGTCTCCAACAGTAGAATGTCCACATCTTGGATTCTTAGAGGTTTCAGGCAGTTTGAACTTATTTGTACTTATACTCCAGAAAACTTAAAAAAGCAGATAGAATATAAAGAGGCAGATTTAAACATTAAAAAGAGAGAAAAGAGTCCTTAGAAATCTGTGACCTGTTTGTGCCCTGAAAGCAAGCAGGAGACACAGAGCTGCCCTTCCAAGGAAGGAGTCAGGTAGGCTTTAGAGAGCTGAATGCAACAGGAAATGTTTGTGAGATTCACTGAAGCATTAGAAGTGTTCTGGCACAATATCCAGGATATTTGTATTGACCTGTGTAACACTGCTGCAAAAAAATTCTGCAGCTCGCACCATCCTCAGGATATACCTGATAACTCTTTTTATTTTCCCCCTAAATGCTTTAAGATATGTTCATTTAGATATTTTGTATCAGGCATTCCTACCATCAGGGAGGCTGTAAATCGATTTCTGAAAACTGTGGCACTTTTTCTCAATTCTTGGCAAAAAATAAATTGATAGAAAAGGCACTCAGTAAAGCATTCCCGACTTCCATATTCAGAATTCAGCAAAATGCTCAAAAATAAGAATAAGAAAATACAATGGATAATAGTAGGCTAGTAAGAATGAAAATGAGGGAGGGAGTTCAGTAAGGGAGCACTGTTTTTTCTTTTTTTTTAATAATTAATCAAAAGTTTCCATGTAAAAAATGTTTCATATTAGACTTTTATGACAATAGTGATTTTATCCTTGCTGGGATAACCCTGACTGCTATTCACTGAAGTAGTAATAGGCTGCAGGAATACCCATGCACCCTTTTGTTTATTTATTTCTCATGCATATTCCTATTTAGAGACTGAGAAATACCACTAAGAATTAAAGTATAAATCCTGTCAGAAAAGAGGCTTTGTGAGACATGAAGAAAACTTAATAAAAATATACAAATTTTGCTTACTAGTTTTAAAACCAGATGTGATAGGCCCCTATGAAATCATTTCCTACTGCTATCACACTGATTAGCTGCACAGACTGTGTTCCTGGTCTCTTGAACAGATGGTCTCTGCTTCTCTTGCAAACTCCAGAGTTACTGGATGACAGAGGCATTTAAATTTGAAGCCCTTTAAAAAAAAAAGTCCTGTTTTAGATTGACTTCTTGATGAAGATCCACATTTTTTTACTACAGGGTAATATTTCCCCAAAGCTTAAATCCCTACCACTTTATTTCTGGAAGGACTCACAGGTTTAGCCTCCAGCTTTTGCTGTGCTGTGTTGGTCTGGCTCCCAGCTCCAAGGGCTTTATTTTCTGTCCAGTGCCTGCCACACTCCACCCATCAGCTGTGTGATTGAAGGAAGGCAGCATGAAGCAATCTTTGCTTACAACAGCATCTTCCAGAAGAACTCAGAGACTTCAAATCCTCTGCATTTGTTTTCTTGGGTAAGAAAACAACTACTGTTCCAATGGCTGTCTTGAGGACTTCCAGGTAAATAGGAATAGTTGCATGTACCAGCTTTATGGCTATGGCCAGTCAGTCTGACACAATGCAGCAATCAAACACAGAACTCACAGCTCTTTCCCATCTGTCTTTATGTAGCACACAGCTTTGTATATATATATATATATGTATATACACACACACACACACACACATAAGTATGTTTAAATGCTTCCAGTCAATATAAGACAGAACTGTGAATACAATAATGCTGCAACTGGCACTGAACACTTTATGAACTCAGAATTTATGTTACTGTTTAGTTTTGTTTTGCTTTTCTGTTATGTGTTTTCTTAAAAAGACCTCGAGCTGACAATACATCAACCGAGTTCTAAGCTAACAACTTTACTGCCTTATTTTGTATTTCTAAAAATTATGTTGGAGAATTTAGTACCTGTGAAATTCTCATAGCTTTAGGGCTAAATTCAATACAAGGATCTATAGAGGCACAACTAGCACACACCATGACAGATGGATAAAGAAGCTGCAACTCCATTTGTTTGGAAGGAGCTGCGTGAGTAAAACCTGAGTACAAAAACTGAATTTCTGTAAACATACAGACAGGCACAGCCCCATGTGGACTGCAGGGCTCATATGAGCACTCTTTTATCTGCTCCACCTGGGGAGGGATGCCTGGTCACAAGAAGCTGTAACTAATGTCTCTCCTCAAATGACTGCGTAACCCCTACAGCCTAACCCCCCAGCTCTCTCACCCACCTTCACCTCAGCTGCAGCACCTCTGCTTCTTCTGCCCGTGTTTGTGGGTGACAAAAACAAGTGGCAGATTGGACAGGAATATCATCTGCATGCCTGACATCACCCAGCCTTCACAGATCTGACATAATGAAACATTAATTCATACACTCTCCATTTTTTCTGCAGTTGACATTAGATTGATCCCGAGTGTCTGCTCACATCTGCTTGAAGGATTTGTATTTTACACTTCTTGCTGAGCACATAATGAATTGTAAATTCCCTGACTCACCATGTACAAAAATGGCTTACAAAAAGGATTTTCTCTTTCTCTGTCATATAATTCAACAAAGCCAGGTCTCTGCTTGCTCTTTCAGCTGATTTAGCACCCTCTCACTCAGGAGAGAAGACCAGGGAATTTACCTTTCTTACATAATTTTTATTACCTTCTGAACCAGCCTCTTTGCATCCTCCCTGGGTTTAATTTTTGACTGAGATAAGCCATTTGAGACAGATCTGAAGACAAATTTCTATTGACCCAGAGCCCAGGGAGCCCTTGAGGAACATCTTGATCTTCATGATCTTCACTCTGCTGTCCTGCGAGTGCTTCCCTCAGAAAGGTGCTTAGGCAGTGATTGCAGGGTTGTAAGTAGTTTCACGTGTTCTTGCACAGAAAGAAATTACATGGCTCTATTGCATTTCTTTTCCACTTTGTTACCAATTTATAACTTTTTCCTATAAACCTGTGAAATTTTTATTAGGTTAATGGACATGCCTGTTCTGCAGGAGAGCATCTGTGTGGCTTGTAATCTGTGAGAAATTATATGAACTATTTGGGGCTATTTTTTTTTTTTATTATTATTTAGAGAAGCTCAGGGAATGGATGTGCATGTTTATTTTACCTACAATGGCTCTCGTGTGCTCTTTGGCATCAGTGCTGCTCTCTGTTCCTCTGCACAGGGAAAGAATTGCAGTTGTAGAGAGGTGACCTCAGGAATTGCCATTAATTAACACTTCCACATGTAAATTAGCACCTCTATCGTAGGCATGCAGAAAAGCTGCTGCTCCATGAGAAATGGGGGCGCTCAAGTTACCAACAGCTCTGTCCAAATGTGAGCAGCTCCTTCCTACATCTTCTGCCAGCCAAGCACTTGGACATGCCCATATCCACCTCTCAGAGAAAGGAAAATATTCCTGAGGATGTTAAAGGCAAAGTAAGTTATATTGCCAGAACGTGTCATCTTCAACAAAAATCACATTTTCTGGGCCTCTCAAAATACAAAGAGCTTTCCACTGTGTGAAGCTTATGGTTTGAAAACTCTCCTAGAATGTCTAAATACAGAGAAATTCAATTTTTTTATAACTCTGGAGCACAGAAGTTTGTTTTTTTTTTCTTTCAAGTATTTCTTAATTTTTTCAGTGAATCTGTGTGGTTATCTCTTAATATTACAAAATTTAGAAAATATATGGGGATGCTCTACAATATTTTTCATGTTGTTCTGGCACATAAATCAGATGCTAGAGGGACCAGCTATTTTTGAAATGATCTCAAGGCCGTAAGAAAATTAACAGTTATTTTTGAATATAGCTGTTCCTTCAGCTTGATCACACGATGTGGATTTCTAACCTTGATTCTAAACATTTAAACATAACCACTTTCAATACTGTCTGGAGGAGGGCCATAGATCTGCCTGCTATGGGATTGATGAAATTATCTTTCTGATAAACAGCAGGCAGTTGGACTGCCAATAGTCACAAACAGTACTCAGGGAACAAAATAATCTGGCTGTAGAAGAAGAATCCTTTATTTTGTAATAATAAATGAGGAAATATTAATATGGAATAGCAACACTTCTGGTAGGAAAGCCTTATACATAATGAAAAAAAAATATCTTGCATGTAATTTGCACTACATAAGAAAAATTAAGAAACACATCTTTACTGCTTCAAATACATTTTTACTTTTCCTAGCATCACTGTCTCATGGAAATAGTCTTGCTGTATGAGAGGAATTGGCGCATATAAATTTACCTTCCTAACCTGTAAATCTTATCACAAATGGGCAAAAAATTTCCATCATGCTCCTTTTCAAGTCCTTCAAAGGAGAAAAAAAATTGTAGTTAACATATATACAATCATGAGCCCTGTGAGTTTGGCATTTCCTGGTGCTGTGCCAGGGGCAGAACCACAAATGTACATGAAGCAACTCCTCTTACGGAAATCTCCTCCATCCTCTGAGAGCCAGAAATGTTTCCATTTAGGAAAAACAGACCATCAAGTGGTGTGGTGGCACTCACCACCACAAACAGAGATCTTTGATGAAATCACATGCATGGGTCTGTTCTGACTGTGCAGGATATAATTTGCCTGCTCCACAAATGGCAACAAAAGAAATCAGTGCCTTGTGGTCCTTGTGGCCTGGTGTGTATCACATTGTTTATTTAAATATATCACATTGTTTATTCCAACAGATCAATGAATCTGGGGATCTATTGCACAGCTTAAGTCATACTGGAAATTGAAAATGGAAAATAAATAATTCAGCAGTTGAATAGTAAAAATGCAAATTTTTGCTCTTTTTTTGCCTGCTTGAGGGATGTGATTATGCATAAACATTTCCATTGGGACCTATGACTGCAGCTGGATGCAGTTTGCCCTGGCAGCACAAGGCCCCATCCAGAACTAATCTGTTTAACAGCTCAGTCTGAAGCCCCTATCAGTACAACTCATCTAAAAAGATACTTCTCATGCACACTGCTTTTAAAGTAATTATTTAAATTACTATTAATGTTCTGTCTTCCACAGAGCCTGTTGGAAGTCCTGCTTGGCCTCCATTTACAGTCTGGGAATTCAGGATCTCATGGCACAAGAAAATCTGCAAAATCTTGAAGAATTCCCTGCATTCAGTGTTGTGAGTACTTTCTGGAAACTGATCCTTTTAACAACTTCACTTCCAGGGTGTAGCTGAGGTACAGCACTCCAAATGGGTAAGAGTCTTGAACTAATTTTGCTCATCTTAGAAGACACATAAAAGTTATTAGTTAGAGACTAAGTTTTAGGCAGAACATGTTGTAGTGAGACTTGATTAAACCAGAAACATAATTTAGCAACACAAGTTGGTTTTGGTGAATCAACATATTAAAAATTTTTAAAAAATCAAAGAAATCACAGCACTTTTTAGATAATGATGAAAATGTAGCCTGTTTGTGAATAATTCTAAAGTCTTGATGATATACTGTCGGTTTTGAGTCAGGAATAGGTGACAATGTACAGTGGATAAAGTTCTGTAATTAAGCATGGGAAATAGACCACTGGATTTCAATTTCAGTGGAAATTTACACTGTTGAGAAGAATAGGATCATCATCCCTTTTTAAAGTGCCCTTTGTACTTATTTCTTTAAGGTGTAGGTTTTTTTCTGTATCAGTAACTAGGCAGAATGGACCAAACAAAAAAAAACCAAACCTGAATACTTGACTAAATTTTTGATGGGTAGTTTCAGAAAAGCTTAGGATGCAATGGCTCCTTAGCAGACCTTTGGGGACTGCCTTATGCTAGGAGTGCAGTTGATGGAACTTTTCTACTTTTGCTTTTATTTTGTGAAAATAACAAACACGAAGCATGGGGCAGACAAAAGTGTGTTATTCAAATTAGAGAAAACTACCCGGCAGGTTTCTAATCCTACCTTGAAGTGCTTCCTAAACCTCCATGCAGCTTTGTTAGCAAGCAGTCTCTTCAAATAAACGTCAAACATCCAATAAATATCAAAACCAGTGAAAGCTGGGCAGTCACAGCTTCTGCCCAGTAATGAACTGAATGAGAAGGGAAAATTAGCTGAGGCTCAGCATACTGGTCCTGAGCTGCTGTCCCACTCCACAGGGAGAACCTGGGAAAGGCTCCTCAGGGCTCCTGCTCACCTGGCTTCTGCACTCTACTGGAGGAACTCTGTGTGCTCAGCTTTCTGCTTTGTTAATTCAGTTTGCTCCACAGAGATGCTGAGTGGCAAATCTCAAATCAGGAATAAACTGCTTCCTTCCAAATGGCAATCTGCCACGAGAGGTGTCTGCTGAAAGGCTGTGAGAGTAGAGGATGCATCCTGGAACCACAGTACATCAGAAGCACAGGAGACTGAGAGGAAAAGGGAGCACCTCTGTGTACACCAAACCAGTTACTTTTTTACAGTAAACCAGAGCTTCAGCAGAGCTGGGAGTTTGTCAAATAAGGCACACACACAAAGTTCCAATTTCAGCCTTGCTTTTCAGTGCACTATTTTAGTTACACTGTTTAGTTTAGAGTAAAAGCTTAGATGGAAGTGACAGCACGGCCAGAGCCATAAGAGCAAGCCAGCCCTGAGCCCTGCTGAGCCAGCAGGAGATCAGACTCCCTGAGGACTCAGAATGGCTGAGGGTGCTGTCTGCAGCAAACACCCACTGAGACTGAGCTTCAGCTGCTCTGATGGATGTCCCAGCAAGCTGGCTGCCACCAGCCTTGTCAAACACGTTTCTGCACCAACACACAAGAGCACAAATAGCTCTCTCGCTTCTTGTTAGATGTCCATGGCCAGAATACCCCTGTGCAGATTAATAAGTCATTACTGATTTAGAGAAGCACAGCTTACACACACCCTGCTGTGCAGGGGTGGCAGGGCAGCAGGACATGTCCAGGCACCACCTGCAGGCTGGCTCACAGGCTGGCAGAGGAACAGGGGTGGTCTCCAGACACCACTGCCCTTGTGCTGACTCTGCACGTCCGGCTGGACTTAGAGGGACGTGGAAATGCATAATGCTACGTTAGTAAGTAAAGCCCCTATTTAGGCTGACTTAAAGCAGCTTTTAATCTTTGCTAATGAAAATCTGCTGTTATGATCTTAAGTCTTTTTCCAAATACTTCTGCAGCTTTGGGTGCAATCCAACACCCACTGACTTAAAAGAAAAAAATCTGACTGTAGAGGGTCATTTCTGCTGTCAATCCTGTACCAGCTGCAGAGGCTGCCCAACAGGGGAAGAGTCCAAAATTCAGCAGGGGTTCCCCTGACCAACCTAATGCTCAGGTATGCTTGCACAGGCCTCAGTGTGACCAACCCAATGTTCTCAGTATGCTTGCACAGGCCTCAGTGTGACCAACCTAATGCTCTCACTGTGCTTGCACAGGCCTCCTGCACACCCTGAGCACTGTGCTCCAAACTGTGCCAGAGGATGAGGAGCCCACAGCTTTTCTTGAAACACTGCTGCCACAGCTCAAGTGCTCCCTAGGTTGTTCTTTCTCTTCTAAAGGAACTTGAGGTTTTGCACAGCCACAGCCTCAGAGTCCAGTTTCTGTAGTAATATTTGTAGTGTTTTTACTCTTCTGCTTAGCCAGAGCAGATGAGCCTCCAAGCAAAATAATCTGCAGCCTGGAGGGACCACTGGACTTGGCACTGGAGCTTCCCTTCATAAGCATCTCTTTTGCCAGCGCGTCTGAGTTTGGAAAGAGCAAACCTGGACGTGACAGTTGAGGAGAATGAGAGCAGCTTAGGAAGCATTGATGGCTGTTGTTTATTTCCAGACTCCCCCACAGCTGAGAGAGCTGAGTAATCAGTTCTGACTGGAGCAACATGAGTGCATTTGTGGCTTTCCCTGTTCAGCAGCCCCAGGGGTGCCTCACCTGGAGCAGAGTGTGGCCTGGGCTGGCTCTGCTGCTGCTCAGGTAATTTCCCTCACATTGGGAAGATGTCTGGGCAGTTTGTTAAGTTCAAAAGTGGGCAGAGAGCGGCCAGCAGAGACTGTCAGTGCAGGGACATGGTGACATGAGGGGAGCTGCCCAAGGTTGAGGCTGCTTAATGTGAACATTGACAAGTTCCTGAGGTAAACACTGAAGTGCCATTGCAACTTAATGTCACAATCAGAGGGCCAGTGACAGGGAGGAAACCTGACTTAAACTCTTCAGGAGGAGCCGAGGTGTGCAGGGGGACAGGGCCCTGCTCATGCAGTATCTCCTGCTCCAGCCTCTGTGCTCAGGCCTGAGGTGAGGCTCCAGCAGCCCAAAATAAGCCATTAATGAGCTCCAGGGGGCTTTGTGCCTCTTGCCAGCTCCTCATTAGTGAAGGACTGCTCTAGAAAGGCAAACCTCATCAGCCTGTGCAGGCAGAGAGTGCTGCTGGGGCTGCTGCTGATTTACAAACTCAGCTGGTCTGGGTTAAGCAATCGCATATGGGAGCTTGTTGGGAGCTTCCTTCAAGTAAGCCCTAAAGTAAGTTACATCTTTATGGGAAAATGTTTAAAAATAAAACCATATGAAGAAGCATGCAGGAGTACAGGCTGGAAGGGGAAAGACAGCTCTGGTTTTATTTTGCTGTAGCTCACTCTCTGCATCTGGTAAACAAGAAGAGGATGAAGCAATGACTAAAAGTGAAGTTACTATTTCAGGGGTGAAGAAAATGGAGATTATTCCAAACTTACCTTCAAATATTTTCATTGATTTTAGGGTTTTTGTCTACTCCTTATGGGCAATGGAACTATAGCTTTTTGCCTTTTTGTTTCTGTTTCTCCAGTTGGGAAATTATTATAGTAGGGACAGGCAGTGGAAATTGCATAAGCTGGAGTTATCATCACTCTCCTGTGACCATGAGTGTTTCAGTATCTGGTTTTCATCTCTGCTAGATCAGAGCAGATCCTTTATGTGGGATGGTGATTCCAGCAAGGTCATGGCTTTGAAGGAAATGTTTCTGTGCAAATGTAAATTTTTTTGACTACTAGAAAAATATGGCGTAGAAATGTGACTTGAGCACAGCTACACTGCCAGCAGGAGAGAATCTATGATACAGGGTGGAGTCCATCATGTGTGAACTGCATGGGAAGGACATAAATTCATAGAGTTTGCTCTTACCCTGGTTCTGAGGGAGCAGGGAGTGATTTTTGCTGAGTCTTTAGTTAGGAAATGCAGTTACAGTTTGCAAGGGAGCTGGCAGAGGCATTCTCAGGAATGATGGGCTCGTGGTTCATGGAAAATTGTTTCATGGTGGCAGACAAGTTGGAAAAGAAATGGCTTGTATTGGGGAGGCCCAGAGCTTCCCTTAGTATAGGCTGATTTCCCATCTTTGAGACCTCTAGGAAAAGGTCCATGAATATCAGCTGACAGTGTGAAAAATTATTACCTACTTATAGCCCCTGTTCTTTTCCACTGTGTTTTGCCACAATATTTGGAGTATTTTCACAATCAACAAGGGTAAGGAAAACATTTTGAGAAGTTGGCAGAAACATGCTAACAGTTTAGCAGGAAGCTGAACACTCAATTTCCATGGAAGTGTATAAACTGAGATCTTTTTATAAGTAGGAGGAAATGAAGCTTATGTTTTGTGGGTTTTAAAAAGAAGTTACTGTATCTACCACATATTGCATTAAAATAAAAAGTCAAGGAAGCTGAAGTTACTCACATATGCCCAAACTGGCACACTCAATTTCATCTATAAATATCTGAAACTGATACATTAATTTTTAAGTAAATGGTATAATGTCCTCTTAGGTTTGTGTGGCTCAGTGGTCCCATTTTTAAATTCTAATTTTAATGAAGGTTCAGCCTTGAGAGATCTGCAGATCTGCTGGGAGGATGTGAGAATAGAGGAACAAGCGCTTGAGCTGCTTGGCTGGGCTGCTCCTGGGTTCCACAGCATTCTCAGCATGAATGAATCCTGAAGAATGCAGATTTCTCCACTTCTTTGGAAAATAAGGCACAGCAACAAAAAATCTTTGCACTTTCATTCAAGAATCAGTTCAGTGACTTTGATGCAACTGTTCTGTTTTACACATTGGAATAGAGACAAATTTTAAACAGTGGAGCTTTCCAAATACAAATATGAAGCTCTTGAAAACAGTTCTCTCAGTCTACTGAGTTAAATTTCTAATTATTCTTGCAAGTGTTTTCTAAAGAATTTTGTGAAAGGTGAAAAGAATTGCTGACACCACACTCAGAAACTGAGAGGTACAAAATAGATTTAGATAAGCTGATGCTGTGTCAATTTTGTTTGGGTACTCATTTAAAAAAAATTTTTCATTTTCCTACAAAATAATTGCTCATCTAGATTTATACATATAAACACAAAACGGTGATAATTTTCCCCCCTATGTGATAAACATTTCATATAAGAAATATGAAGTGTTTATCACATAGGGGGAAATAATATTACAGAATAATAATATTTAAGTTTTAGAATAATATTTAATATTACTCTTAAACATAAAACATATAAAATATTTTATGCCTGAGAAAAGGACTCAGCATTTGGGTGCCAAATGACTCACACCAAAATCCTTTCAGCTGCAAAGGTTTTATTCACTTGTATACCTGCAAGAGTCTGAAGAGAGAGGCAAGGTTTGAGGTTAGTGAATTCACTGAGAAGTGAGACAGCTGTAAACAGAGACACCAAAAGTAGTCTCTTTTTACTGAAAATGTGCTTCCTCTGAGCAGTGTCTGTGTGCATCTCCCAGATGTTGTCTGAGGACACGAGTCCTGTCCCAGCCTGACCTCTCAAGGGTTCTGCTGGGCCTTACCAGGGACCTCCAGACAAAGATGTGCATTCAAGCACTGGACCTTCCCTTTGGCACAGGGAGTTACCACAATAACTCCATGGAAAAGCAGCTCTTTAGCACCATCCAGGCTTGGGAAGCCTTGCATGCTCTCACTGTGCTGGGAGCACTGCCTGCTTCTCACTGAAACACACAGCAGGCAAAGGGAGGAAGGATTTCACACAGAATTATGTGTATAATACACACACACACATGATATTCTGCACAACAAGTTTGTGGTTTATAGCTCTGATCAACTGCTGCAGTAGATATATATTAAAATACAAGAGGAAAATCTTTAGAAACAAAGTCTCCTAAAACAGGCCCAGTAGAAAAGTCAACAACTCAGATCTAGCTCAAGGCATCTGCCCAAAGTATGGAACAAAAAAGGGTACAGAAAGAAAAATTCTTGTTGAGACAGACATCTGTGCATTGCTTCTGTCCTTAGAAAGGCTTCTCCCTTCTCATGCCATGGCCCATGTCCTGACTCCATGACATTTCTCACACTATACCTGAGGCAGTGGGACACTCACCTCATCCAAGGCCTCTCAGTATTGCTACTTATTAATAAGTATTATTTATTAATACTCAGTATTAATAAGTCTTAATTGCTTAATTGGACTTCAGTCCCAATGCTGACATTCACTTTCTGTGGGTCTGCATAAGCAATTTCAGTGAAGCTGAATCCAAGTTCAGCAAACTGATGGATATGATCTTCATTGGCATCACAGAGAGCTTTTTTGCCTTTTTGTTTTCATGAAATATATGGCATAGAAATATTGTCATATTTTTACTAGAGTCATAAGAACTCTCCTGCTCTTTTACTTAATATCACATTGGTAAAGAGCATCCAAGACCATCCATTTCACTGACAGCTTTTTCACTTACACATGAGTCTGCCACCATTTTATTTCAGGATTCATATTCAATGTTTCTTATCCAAAGTCTGGTGTGCCAAGTTATTTTCTTTCTTACTTAGATGTTTGCCTGCAATCTGCTGACCTGCACTTCTACATGTGTTTTTTCTACACCATAAAATGCACTGGACTCAGGAGCCAGTGCATCAGCTTTTACACAAACATCCTTGTTCCCTCCCAGCCCTTTTCTGTTTTGGCATTATCACATTGTTGCTGCTCTGACAGCTATGAAAGGTTAATCATTATGACAACACAGGTATCAAGCAGAGATATTACCCAGCCTATTGCCTGTTCATGCATTCACTAATTATACATAACATGGGGACTTTTTCCATAACAGCTATGCTTCACTAATCCCTGTCCAGCATTTCTGGGAGAGTGGAGAGAGAAAATCCTGTACAGAGCAGTGGATTTCTTAAGGCTTAGGTTGGCATGCGCTCAGTCATGGCACCTCAAAGGCTTCAGAGTTTGCTCATCTTTTCGAGATCCAGGGACAGAGGTGATGATAAATTTTGACATGATTTTTGTGCTTCAAAGCAGCTTCAAAACATGTGTAGCCTGCTGGGGTTATGGAGCACTGCTGGGCTGTGCTGGCAGCCAGTTTGAGTTGGTTATTCTTGTCCAGTGCAGATCCAGGCATCAGCATTGGGAAAAAAATGGCTCAAATGCTTTGTTCAGGTACAGCCAAAGCAATGTGTTTAGACCTGATGAGATCTAGGGACTTAAAGACAGATTGGCTTAATCATGAGTTTAATGACTCAGAGTACCAAGGTGATGGGTAATCCATCTTTCAAAAAGAGTGGTCTGGGAGCAGATTGTAAATCTGCTGCAGGATAAAAATTTCATTGTGAAGCAAGAAAGTAACTATCTTCAGGTGACACTGTGACATTGATGCCTGGGGCAAGGATGGAGTGCAGGAACAACAAAAACTGCAGCCTGGTGATTTCTCTAGAGGTACATAGGTCCAATAGATGTTTCTGATTTGTTATGAGGAAAGAAGATCTTTAAGAAGATAGTGTGGGTCACAGAGATTACTGAGTCAGCAGATCAGCAGAAGAAGCTGCAGGCCTAAAGAAAGAGAAACTATAAAAAGAGCACTGGTATGTAGCACACAAAAAATAAGGACAGAAATCTGTCTAAAGAGCATTCATGTCACTGAGCAGCAAACACAACCATCTTTTTGGAAGGCTTCTTCAGCATAAACATTACAATGACCAAGAATGACCAAGAACAGTAAGATAATACAAAAATGTGTGAAAGAGGTGTGAGCCTGCCCTGTGAAGGAGTGAGGCTCAGGTAGTCCATGAGTGGTTAATGGCAGAGACAGAGATGCTCCTACCCAGAGGAAACCCAGGGAAGCCTGGCACTGGTGCCTTCCTGGGTGCTTGTTTATCCACATGACAGAGTGTGTGTGACTTGTGTGTGTGACACTGGGGGTGCCACAGGGAGCTGCAGTGCTGATGGTCCTCCTGGGAATCCCTGCCTGGCCCTGGTTCAGATGCCTGAGGGAGGAGAGCACGTGTGCAGGCTTGCTGTGCTTTGTCCAAGTGCAGCAATGTGATGCTCTGAAAGCAAATTCTGCCTGAGAGACAACTTTATGGTTAAAATAAGGAATTAGAGTTAAAGAAAAAAAAAACCTATTAAACATCCATGGGCTATATAAAGATGTGCTGAAGGACAAAGGAAAAGTAAATTGAGTCTTCTGGCATAATAATCTCTAGGCAACCTATTTTACTGCAGTTTGGTGATAGTATTATAACTGTGTCTCTGTAGCCATTTTAAGTACCTGGAAGCATAAATAGTAGCAGGAATAAATAACCCACTAACTTATTGGAAAATGCTGATTTGGTTTTTTTTCAAAGGTTGGCAAATAGACATTATTATTATTACTACTACTAGTACTACTATTATTTTGTGACCTTTTAATTTTGATTTAATTCTTGTGCTAAAAGAAATTCTTCCTACACAGGAGCATTTTAAAAAACGGCAGACTATCTGTACTACTTACCCTTTATTTGGTTTAGTTTGGATTTACTCCCTGCACTAATAAGATTGCCAGTCAGATAAGTTTAACAGCACCTTCTAGGCTTAGTTAGCCCAGAACTGCAAACATTTCACATTGAGATAAAAGCAGCCTGCTTTAGGTTAAGATTGCTACAAAATGGATTAAAAAACCTGCTTTTCTGCCAAAGGTCTGTAATTCTTTGTCACAATTCTTATCTCCTTTTCCACCTTGTCTTCTCTGTCTTTAAGAGAGCACTTTTCTTTCCTAGAAAACTTTATTGGTTCTTCTGTTTTTTCCAGTTAATTGTTATCATGCTGGTTTTCAGCAGATTATGTATCTATTAAAACTCTGTAGAGAGACTTGGTCTTTCCTATTATACTTTATGAACTATTTAAACATGCAAACTGAATTTGTTTGAAGTGAAATGTCACTGAAACAGCTAAAAATATATTCTTAATATTCTGTGAGATGTCTCACCACTGTCCAGTTCTGAGACAGTTTAGACCAGTGCAGAGCTATGTGAATTAGTTCTTTTTTCATGTTTTAGTATGTATAATCTTAGGCTGTATAATCTTAGGCTACTCTGAGCTGCCACTGAAGAAGGCTGACAATAAGATTGGAATGACTGAAGAGATCAAATTCCATCCAGAGAAACCTTGACAGGCTTGAGAGAAAGGCAAACCACACGAAGTTCAGTAAGGGGATTGCCTTTAAACTGAAGGAGGGTGGATTTAGATTCAGTATTGGGAAGCAATTCTTCCCTGTGAGGGTGGTGAGGCCCTGGCCCAGGTTGTCCCGGGAAGTTATGGATGCCCCATCCCTGGAACTGTTCAAGGCCAGGCTGGATGGGGCTCTCAGCAGCCTGGGATAGAGGAAGGCGTCCCTGCCCATGGCACGGGGCTGGAACAAGAGGATCCTTAAGGTGCCTTCCAACACAGACCATTCTAGAATTCCATGATTTCCAGACAAACTAGAGCCATGCTGTGGATATTTTCTGAATTAAACCAACTTAAAATGTTAATAGCCAGTTAAAACTGTGAAGTCGCATTCTAGGATGTCATAAGAAGACACAACTATTAAGATACCCATGCTAGCTAATGAAATAAATCAATAAAAATAAACAGTCTCCCAATCACTATGATATCTGCTTAGTGATTTTTTCTTCTCTCCTGGGGAAATTGCTCAGTGAGCACATCTGGCTCTAGAGAGAAAAATGAGACCTAACGAGGGAGGATGTTAAGAAGGACAGCTGAGGTGGACTTGGTTTTTATGAAGTAGTGGGGAATTACTAGTAACTAAAGGATTGTTATTGTTTTAAAGTATTAAAAAGCATCTGGAAAAAGTAAAAATGCAATAATAAAATAAGATAGTGGTTTTGCATAGCTTTGCTTAACAAACAAAAGGAAAAAAGACTTTTGAAACATAGAGGAACAGCTAGGGAAGATGGAGCTGGAAAATATCTGGAAAATGAGAAAGAAGAAGTCAGAGTGAAAAGGCAAACAAAAGGTAAGAAACAGGGATTTTATAGTCATTTGTGTTCAGCTTGTCTGCAATAACACCAGCAGAAAATCCCAGGAGCAATTTTTCCAGCAGATTAATACAAATCCTTATTTCAAACTGCTTCATTTTTCAGAGCCTTATGTTTTGTTAAAGTATCTTTTTTTCTAGCTATATAGCAAATATTGCTTTCTGTAAAAGCCTACAGTGTTAGCTGGAGCAATGGAAGCTGATTCCAAAGAGTGCAATCCTGCCTTTGCAATCCATGATGCAGGAGAAGGAATGTGTCTGTAACACCCCAAGGGAGTCAGTGCAGGTCTGGGGAGCTCCAGGTGTGGTGGGAAAGAGCGGGAGAAAAGTGTGGGTTTGGCTGCCATGGTTATATCAGCTCCTATGACCATGGCAACACTTGGTATTGCACTAAAGTAGAAGTGTGCAGGAGTAGTTTTCAAGTTTGTTGTTCAGTAAAAGCTTACTGGCTGGTTCAGGTTGCAGACAGAAACCTTTCACAACCCAGTCTGTGATACACCCCTTTAAAAAGGAATCTGATTTACCAAAGGGCTTGAGTATGAAAAAGTTGTGATTTTTCTGATTTTACTGTAATGTATTCCAAAGATCACAGCATTTTTTTAAAAGACTGTTGTTGTTTGCTCTGAGATTTCAGAACTTCCCACACAGTAAAAAAGACATTGAAAGGGCTTAACTAATGAAGAATTAAATTACTAAGCTCAACTATGTCAGATTTCTTCCAAACCAAGAAGTGTTTATTGCCAAAGGTTTATAATGTCTAGAGCAAAGATATATTTAAACCTATGTTTAGTTAATCAACATATCTAAACTGAATACCAGTGGCTCCACTAAATGATATAATCAGTTCTGAAAACATATTTTCTAGATTAAAGCCCCGAATTTACTCCTTGCTCCCAGAGTTACCTCCTTGCAGTATCTGTGTCCATTTTGAGTGAGTTTCCATATCTGGAAGCCCACAAAGTGAACATAAGGACTGGATATCTCACAAAATTGTGTTCACCATGACTATAATGTTACCATTAGGGCCCAAAATCCTAATATAAGGCAACCCAAATAGTAGTATTAGCATTACAATGTATTAATACTATATTAAAATATTGCATTTATGGTTCCACAGTCCTCATTTTGATATAAGCCAAAACTCTCTTGGGCGTGATGGCTTTAATCTGTGTCCATGCAGCTTAACAATTGGATACAGACTTTTGACCAGTCAAAACACAACAGTCTTTATTTTAAAGGCAGAGAACAGACTCCAAGTGAGCTCCTTCCAGGGCAGTTAATGCTAAAGTCATAAAACTGTGTGAGCTTT
The DNA here is from genome assembly GCF_047830755.1 of Zonotrichia albicollis. Taxonomy (NCBI): domain Eukaryota; kingdom Metazoa; phylum Chordata; class Aves; order Passeriformes; family Passerellidae; genus Zonotrichia; species Zonotrichia albicollis. The sequence continues at coordinate 28,744,064 of NC_133827.1, read as the reverse complement.
GCAGCAGAACACACATAAAGGTAAATCAGAGGGTGTTTTACACAAGAAACAAATCATATCACACAAAATATATTTTTGAAAGTAGGTTAAATACTTAATACATTCGCAAAAAAAGGACAAAATGTCAAAATAGCATAACTGCAGAGTATGTGGTGATGATTTTTAGCACATAAATGAGATCAGACAAGTAAGTATTTTGGCGAAAATCTGTGAAAACTTCTAAGTTGAAGCAGAAGGATGATTCTATGCCAGTTTGACATATATTTCTACACAGCTCTTTCTTTGATGCATATAAAAAGCCATATTTGACACCTTATTTAAAAGATTCCACTCTGTATGAAACAATTCTGTACTAAGTGGAAAATGGCTTAAAGTGCACACTTGACTTTTCTATTGGAACAACGATTTCAGCAGATGGTTGAAATTTTGTCACATGTTCCTGTGATTTCCATAAACCAAAGGCAGCTGAGGAACCATTCCACAGTTCAACATTCTTTGAAGACGATGTGAGCCCTTCCCCAGATTTGGGATAACAATCAACATTTTATTTAAATGTGAACTATATTCATATTTCATTGATTTTAGATCCATCCATGATTTTTTTTTTCCCAATAGCAATCATAGAACTCAAACTATAGAGCAATTTTCCTTTCTTATATCTCACTTCTCCCAGTCAGATATTGCCATATATTTTTGCCTTGCTGTCAATAGTTTCTCAGATACTTTCAGACACCATTATAAAGTCCTTGATCTCCTCAGGAAAATGCTGTATTCAGGAGAGCTGTTGTACAAGTGATGTAAACAGAACAGTAACACCTAAAGTTGGATGCACCCAGTCTTGCAGTAAATGTTCGGGCTTCTGAGGTAATTAATTTTATATGCGGAAACCCATGGAATTGAAGACACCCCTGTGTCTCCTGTGAAATGTTTAACTGCAAAATACGGTATAGCAGAACAGCTCTAATAAATTGTTTCCTGTAAAACTTTGGGCCACAATTCTATTGACATAAATCCTGCAAGTTGCTGCAGTGTTGATCACCAGTCTCTCTGTTGTGAGAGATTGTAATGGAAATCCTCCTTTTCCCACCATGCAGATGAGAAAAGGTCTTTCTTTAAGGCCATTGTGCAGCAGGATATGGAATAGCCCAGGGCAGCATATGCTCTTTCAACTTTTCTAGGAATTTTCTGCTGTAAGAATCTCCTCTATTTACAAGAACATAATTTAATTCTTCTTTTTTCAAATGTGAAATCAGTAAGAAGAAGTGAGCAAAAGAAATACTTTGAACCATCACTTTCTAGGAGGAAAAACATGAAAAGTATTAGGAGAAAAAACAGTTTGAAAGACTTGTAGAAGTTTTTTTTTTTTTTATTTACACTTAATTAAATTTTTAAAATTTCTTCTTTCTTATATTTGTACATGTTCCTGGATTTTACTTTTTGTCAACAAAAGAAAAACTATGAAAAATTAAAAGAATGACAAAAACCCCATTCTTATGATAGGAAGGGTTTCCATTTCTATTTTAACGTTTTTGAAAGTAAGGAAAACAAATGAGCACAACACCTGATCATAAAATATTGGCATTACTTGGAATGCCACTGATGGCAATTCACTGCTTCAACAAATGTCTCATGCACTTCCCAGAGAGGTGTTGTCCCCTGATTTCCAATGGCAGCTGAACCTTGCCTTGGCTGCTGCTGAGTTTTTCTGCCTTCTTTAGCCTTGGTCACAACTTGACTTCCATACAAAATCCTGTGAGGGTACTATGGAGAACTTTCTTTCTCATAGTTGAAGAAACATCAAAGGAATGACTGGATTTATTCTGCTGAAGGGGTGAAATCTGCCTGAAAATGTCTTGGCACATATAGGAATAATTTATTTTGTTCCAGTTAACATGTGGAGCCATTTGCATTGCCCTGCATATTCATTTAGCTGTCATCACTGTGGGTGGGTTTCCATTTTCCACTCTATGTCTGAGCAGTGATTTGGTAGAAAACTGTTCCTCCAGGAACATAGGAAAAACTGATCTATAGTAGCCATAAAAACAGGCAAGGTGGAAAAGGGTTTTACCTACAGGTATTGATATTTCATTGCACACTTCAATCCCTGCTGAGCAATTGCTCATAAAAAGAAAAGGCTTTGATTAGGCTGGCAAAGATTAGAAATGCCACATATTACACACCCCAGACAGCATTCCTGGCCTGGAATGTGGGTGCCCTATAAATGATAAATATGACACAGTAAATAGATGGCAGAAAAATCAGAGATGTGAAGATCCTACAACCTGAAATGGAAATAAAACTGGAATTTCATAGTAAGAGATGGCAAAATGACAACAGAAGCACTGAAATAATACTTTTTTTCAGTAGGTTCAGAGAGTAATAAAAATACCTTTTTTTCTGAAGGTTCAGAGAGTTTATTACTTATTTTATTTTAGATCTAACATTTTAGAGGTCCAGAAAATTGCAGGAAAAAAGTTTCTAGTTTTCATGTGGGTTTTGTCTTTTGGAATAGGTGTTCCATAACATGAAGTAGTATTTGCTAAAGATGTATGTGGCCAATAGAGCTCTGCAGGATATTTTCATTCCTCCCACAATGACATCACTTCTCTGCAAGCCTTCTATATAAACACCTTGCTGTTTGGAAAAAACATTTATTTTTGTATTCTGTATTCTTTCCTTTACACTACTTGTGTGGCTGAAAATCCTCTCAGAACAAAGCAAATTACAAAGTGTCATTGGAATGGCCAAATTCCATGGAGAAGGGCCCCCAAATCACAGACTTAGAGCAACCACAAAACGATGACTAAAAAATTGCAGAGAAGTGCTCCCTTTTCTATTCTATTCTAGAATAAGCACTGCTGTGCTAAGGAAAGGTGGGGAGCAGAGGAATGTAGAAAAGTCATCCTGCCATCAAATAGTTCCAGCCTCAATGTTAAACCCTGTTCCACAAACGCATTGCTTTGTTAAAAAAGATTTTTCTTCTCTGCTTGAGATTCAGAGCAGGATAAAGTTGAGAAGTTATTTTTTGGGGGTAAATCTAGTAATTGGGAATAAACAGCTGGGGATGGGCAAGCTCAATTACCTGTTTGCAAGAGAAGCATTTGCAAACACTTACTGCCCTTTCTGCAGCCTAAAGACTTTCTCTCTGGTTTTCTAAGAGAGTTTGAGCTCTCTTAGAAAATTTTACCAGTCTAATATTAATGAGTTCAGAGAGAGGTGTATGAAAACAAAAATATCTCCCAAAATTCTCTTACAGGAAAAATACCTTGCATGTATTACACTCCATTTAAAAAATATGACGTTTCACTATGAAAGTCAATAGTATGTTTGTTTTCTCAGGGAAATACCAGTTTCAAATTCAGCTGTGTAGGTGGGACTGGCCTCTCTTTAGCTCTGCAGGTTTGAAAAATGCAAGCCATGCACTGTGAAGATTTGCCATGCTGAACATTTATTTTGGTACCATTTTGTCTTGCAGTCTCAAGCCAGAATTGTTTCATGTTAGACACCTATGAGCAGTTTCCAGATATATCAAAATTACTTTCAGGTAATTTTGGGATTATTTGTGCAAACCAGCCCATTGGCCCAAGGCAGGAGGCATTGAAAGCTGTGCACTGGAAGTGGGGACCCCAGCATCCTGCAGGTGTAGCAGGATGAATTCCACACATTCACCTCACCCAGCAAAAGGTGGGGATCCAAAAACTCTGAGATGTGCTCTGCTTTCCTTGGCAATGCTGAGACTAATTTAACTTAAATGATGAATGATTTTGATTATGAGAGAAGAGAAAGAGATCCAAAGAGAAGTCTTGAGTTTGATTCTGAGGGATCCAAACAAGAAACAAACCAATTTATTTCTGTGCCTAATTGGAAAGACTTTGCCATCAGATCTAGATTAGCCTGAAATAGTGATGGAGCTTCATGTCTGTACCCATTTCAGAAGAAAATGTGCATTCATAGACTCCTGAGGCATGTGAGCTCTGACAAGGTAAAATTATTCATTCAAAAGCAGAGGGAAAGAGGCGAGTTAGAGAAAAGCTCTCCATCACTGAGAGCAGCATAAGCCCAAAGAAAATAATACATATCAAAAGCCAGGGGAAGATAGATATTAACTTGGAAAGATCCAAGATAGACCCTGATTTATTATACAGATAATGTTCTTTGGCAACTTAAAGCACAATGATGAAGAAATTTTCCAGGCTGGAACATAATTTTATACTAATTTTTCAATTTGTTTAATTTTGGGCTTGGAATAGGAACATCAGGAGAACACTGTGGTATTACATTTTAGCCACAGGGCACTACTTGAAGGAGCTCCATTTTGTGTATGCTTTGCATCTAAAAAAAAATTATTTTTTTAATGAGTTGTTATATGCTTACATGTTTCCCCTATCAAACTCTATTTTAATTATTTGTCTGTCTCAGTAAGCTTTTCTTAGCATATTTTCAGAAGATGAGTGCAATGCATTATGCTGGGCCAATTTCTTCCAAAGCAGTTGATGACAAAAACTAACTTAACAGAGAAATAATGGATTTTTCTTTTTACTACTATTTCAATGGTTCAGTCTTCATTCCAGTCTTATTGTGAAATATATAATCAGAAAGGTGTATTTTGACAGCTCTTCTGAAGCTGAGTAGAGAATAATTAAAGCAAATAGCAATTAACCTGTGGCAGGGAAGGCATCATAATGTAAGTGCTGCTTCAGGGAAATTTCTGTTGTAAAATCAAAAGGATAGACAAGGAGAAAAATAGTATTTGAGGCAAGCTGCCAGTCAAATTATGTTCAGTATGGTTGATTTAATGTTCCTTCATCTTCCTGGTCAGAGTCATGATCTTGAGGAACATATCAGGAGCTTGCAAGGAGCTATAAATACAGGGGATAAAAAATGAAATAAAGGCAACATTGAAATTTAGGATTAGAAAAAGGAAATATATATATATATGTACATATATAAACACACTTACTAAAAATGAAAACAAGACTAACAAGACTTATGTAACTAGGCTTAATCTTGTTATTTATAAAATATGGGGTTTATGCTTTTTAGTGACTAAATTGCTGAATACACTGAGGCATGTCAGTAAAAGCTTTAAAATGGCTATTCAGGGTAAAACCAAAGTCCATAGTATGTTGTCTGAAGCACTGAGTAAAAGCAGATGTCTCAAACAGACCAAACATGAAATCAGAAACTATCTCAGTCAGAGAGAGTTTTTTTTTTTTCCCCTGTTCTTAATAATTCCTAACATTTGTCTTTATTTTTCTATTCTTTGAGCTGATGCTCTCATGGACTGCATAGTACTCTGCAAGATGCAGTCTGCTGTAATTTATAACACATTATGTTATACATGAAAAGATGGTTTATCTTTTCCTCATCTATATCATTTCACATTTATTTTGTTGAATTGCATCTGCCATTTAAAGACCAGCTGCTCATCTCAAAGGTCTTTTCTTTCTTGAGTGAATCTTCAACTTCTGCTCCTACTCTCTGTTTTCAGCTCTTTTATCCTTCTCATTTGACAGGGGAGATTTTGAGAGCCTTTTGGAAAGCCAGATATATTATATTAAGTGGATCTTCTTTATCACAAACTTTTTGTCTCCTTCAAAAAAACTCCAAAGAATAAAGATTCATTTATGTTTTAGTTTATCTGTTTCATTTTTTCTTGTTCTTTCAAATGATTTTTAAAGTATCAATATCAAATTTACTGTCTCGTAATTCTGTGCCCTCCTCAGGACACACATTTATCATATTTTATGTTTCTCAGCCCTCAAGTACTGAGGTGGTTTTGATCCAGAGCTCATGAAACAGAGCAAGGTCAATTATTGCATCACAGATAAACTTTAAAATAGCTGGAGATGGTCCTGGCAGATCTGCCTCTTGCCTAGACTGACATTCCTGGTGTTTATATTGATATGTTCCTAACTATCCTTAGATATTCTTATCTACTTTATACTCCACAGAATGAGAACCAAACTGTGCTAAGTTAGACCCTCTCATACTCTTCAGGGGCTCTCTACCCTCTGCTAATTTGACTGTAAATTTTGCTGCTAATGTCAATGGCTTTAAGTTGCAAAATTCCAGAATTTTGTTTTCCATCTCACTACTCGAAGAATAGAAGCAACAGGAGAATCACTTTGAGGAACAGCAAAGTGCTATTTCCATTTGTCTTTCTGCTTGGTCTGAAAAAAAATTGTCTGCACCCACAAGTACAGTATTTCAGAAAGTCTAGTATTGAAAAACCATACAACTTCTCCATATGAAAACATGGACTCATAAGAAATTCTGGAATAGCTGGCAAGAAGGAGAGTCCCCATCTTTCATTCATCTGCCTTACTTGAGCAGTAGCAGAAGGTGCATAAGAGAGATCTGATCCAGCAGAATCTGTCGCTGTACTTCCTTAAATCAAGAAAACCCTTCTGTACATCTTAAACACAAGAGTTTTCCAAGAACTCAGAAACTATTCAGCGTGCTGCACTGACTGCATGAAGTATTACAAAGGGCTCTAGTTGACATAAAAAAATAGTATTGTTCAGCAGCAGGGACCATGAGCTACTTAGCTGTGATGTCACACTATTAGGTTAAAGGCAAAAGGAATACCTACAATGTTTGTTTAGTATAAAAAGATAAAAAAACCCTCAGGAGAATAAAACAGTAATTTGAATTTCTGCTGCAGGATGAGTCAGGCATTGTAGCAGCAGCCAAGCCCTGCCATGGCTGAGACAGGGGCTGGTGGCAGGCACTGCTTGGAAAGCTGCTGGAAGCTGGAGCCAAAGCACGCTGGAGAATTCCTGGAGATTAATTTCTGTTGGTGTTGAAGGGTGCATCTGTCCTCAATCCTCTGCTTGTCATGACTCTCCTCTGCTCAAGTGGGCTGGAAAGAGATAAAGCTGAAAAGACATTTTACTAGGGAGATAAATACTGCTGGGATCTCTAACATTACAAATAATATACCTTCCCAAATGAAGACTGGAGAGCAGATATTGCCAAAATGTTCCAGTTAATACAGCTTGTTACAGGTGAAAGACTTCAGCATTTCCAAAGCAAAATGTATTTTCATTCTGCCATGAATTTTGGTGAAGGGATTAATTTGAAACTGATAGGAGCTTATACATTAATTTTGCTTAAATATCAACAAATAGTAAGTTTTCTTTTCAAAAGGCCAAGCTTTTAGATAGCAAGAGAAACAGTCAATAAAAGAACGTGGGATGGAGAGGTTAAGTTATTTTTTAAACAAAGACAAAAATTGTCTGAAAACTGTATCCCTGTCTGAAAGCTGTAGGGATATGTGAAAATTAGTAGTTGAGAGATTGTTGGACAAAAACCCTCTCTTGTAGAGCTGAAAAGAGCAAAGCTGAATCTTGAAGATTTAGGCAAAGCAACAGATGAGGGAGAAGACGTGAGGAAGTGAAAGTTGCCAGACTTTGCAGAGGAAATGAAGAACACGTTGCAAACCTTGGATGGCAAAATGAAAGAGCAAAGGGAAGATGGGAGATTTAAGGCCATGCAGGATATCCTACAGACACGTTGTGCTCTCAGTAGGAACATGGATGTAGTTTATGGGTGTGAAGATAGGAGAGCTAAAGCAAGAGGGTATTAGTGAGAAGTGTGAGAGGAGAGCTGGCAGCCGATACAGGGACCTCCAGACACTCCCACTGAGGGATTTACTGTTCCACCCCACAGTGATGAACAACCTGGCGCAGAATGCTGCAAGGCTCTCAACAGGATTTTAATCATTGCCTCAGGTGTGGGGGAAATGAGGGCAGGACAAAATTCAGTGATGTCTGCCCTAGGCAGGGGCAGGGAAACAAAGGGAGACAGAGACAGAAATGAAGATGCAGAGGGAGAGGGCTTGGGAAGCAACACTGAGAACATGAGAGCAATCCAACAATGCACTCGGCCTCTGAGAGCTCAGTGTGGTAGCTGGGTTTTAGGTAAGGCTGAGAAATGAGGATGTGCTGGTGCTGGGAGCTCAGCAGAGAGGGAGCTGAGATCTCTGTGAGGCTGGGCAGTGACCCTGGGCTGCTTTGGGACATAAGGAAATTATTCTAGTGTGGAGTGTGAGCTCTCCTTTTCCATGTATTAAAGAACTGCAGCCATCCTCCCACCACACAACACCTTTAAATGTGTATTTCCATGGCTCAGATGGTCACAGACACTCAGGTGGTGACAGGCAGCAAGCCAGCATGAGATCTAAAAGGTAATGTATAAATTATACATTAAATATTTATATACATTATATATAAATGTAAATATGTGTAAAGTATTATCTAAAAGGTAATGAGGAAAGTCCAGTGCTGAACCTCATACAAAAATTCACCCACTAAGATGGAGTGCTAATGTTTATAGTCACTAATGGTGAAAGAAGGTTTTCTGGGTTAGAGAGACACTAATCTATTACATTTGTTTATTTAATACAGTCGTTGTGTGGCAAGAAAATGTAAGAGTCACAGTAGCAAGTTTAGCAATTATTTTTACAATAATCTGTGTATTTCAATCTATTTATCATTTCCCATTCTGTAGTCAGCAGAACCCAATCATTTTTATCAGCCCTTCGAGTGCTACAATACACCATCAAGACTGGAGAAAAATGGGGATATAGAAGTAATCTCTGCAACAGGTAGGGGTGTTTACATATAGATAGCATGTTTAGTTTGATAAATGCTTCTTCATGTAGTCAGATAGTTTTCCAAGTATCTGATATCAAGAAAACACACAGAAGGTGCCAAGTTCCATTTCTGTTTCCTAGATAGAGCAAAATGAACTGAATTTATAAATGCCACTGGTGTGCCACTCATTTGCAGACATTAAATTCTGAAAATTGTGAAGAAGGACAGCAAAAGAGAGGCTATTTCATTTTAATAGAGAAGTGACAGTTCTGTGAACTTTCTTTGTCATTTCTCATATGAGCTTGCCTAACAGCATGAGTGAAAATGACACCTGGGAAAAGAGGCCAACATGGTGAACATTAGCGATAATTTGTTGTTTACTGTTTTTCCCTGACAACTTTCTTGAAAAAAAGGGAACTCTGAAAGTCAAAAAAATTTTAAATGCAAAATAGAATTGAGAAAAACCTTATTACAATTTAACTGTATTGGCTTACCCTGCCAAAAACCAAAAGAAAATGGGGGTGGCGATTAGGGGTTAGATTTCTTTCTTTTTTGCTTTCTTTCCTTTTTTGCAATAACCTCAATTAAATACGAAAATATATAGGCTATTCTTTTAATTACAATTCCAATAATGGATTAATTGAAGTATCTATAGTATCTGATCATGGCCTGCCAGTACAGGCTACAGCTGAAAAATTGTATTAACAGCCTTCTCAAGCTGAGTCTTATTTTTCATGGCTCATTAACTTTGGTGCAGTCTGCTCCAGGCTGAAATTTTACAAGATTCCAGTTCTAAAGTGTTTTCTTTAAGAACTGATAACTAAAAATGACTGGCAAGTTCAATGGTATATAAAAATAAGTATGTTATTAGCATTAGACACTTCTAATTTACAGGGCTTGAAAATGTCAGAAAAGGAAAAGGTGGCAGACAGTTATCACTGCTAATTCCCTTCCAGCTCTGTTCTGGATACATTTAATTGTAGCTGTGAATGAAGTGCTGCTCTTCAATGTGTGAGAAATAGAGTAGAATTATTTTGTACAAACTTCAATAAGAATGTCTTTGTCAAAGGTGAATGGTACTCAGAGAATTTGCCTCAGCAGCCAGGAAAATGTCCTTTCCCAGAGCTGGGTGAGAAAAGAGGGTTCTCTGGCAAGCTTTGGTCATTGCTTTGCCCGCTCTTTGGAGGCAGCAGGGAGCTCAGAGCCTCCCCAGCTCCCCACCCTGCCCTGCCCTTGTCCTGTTTGGGCAGTGTGGCCAGGGCAGGGCTCAGGGGTGTGTCCTGGGGGTGCTTCACCTGCTGCCCACCCTGATCACACTGCCTACGCTGCCCATACTGCTCACACTGCCCACACTGCTCACACTGCCCACACTGCTCACACTGCCCACCCAGCCCAGGGCACAGCCCAGCACTGCAGGGCTGGGGATTTGCAGCCCCAGGGTCAGAAATGATTCCCCAGTGTGAGCTCCATGGCCGCTCTCAGCTCCTCACTCGGAGGCAGAGCAAAGAACTTTCCTGTCCTGCAGCTCTCATTAAAATGGTGCAGGACATCTCTGAATCATCCCTGGGCAGGGAATGGGACCTGCCCACCTCTGGGCACCCATGGTGGAGCTGATCACCAGATTATTGAATGCAGCTGCTCCCCAAATAACCCACCTCTCCTAGAAAAGCACAGTTTAACATTTGTGGGGCAGGAAAGGTTAAGTACGTGTTTGACAGCACCTTAATTATTGCCACACACTAAGTGTGACAATCTGCAGAGCTGGGAGGGGCTTAGGTGTGGAACAAAAGTATATAAAATTCAACAAGGTTTGTTTCTGCCACCTCACTTGATTTTCAGTTTCTCAGATACTGAAAAACCTTGGCCTTATATTTACAGACAAACATATTAATAGTTAAATTTTTTTGCACTCCCTTTAAAAAAAAAATTGGAATTTGTCTTCTTGTCTTAACCGCCTCACTTAAAGAAAAAATGACCTGTATTATTACACAATATGGGTCATGTTTCCATTACCAGGAGATTTGAAAAAAAGCTTTGAAAGAATTGTTGTCAGAGAATCCAAATCCAAGTCAATACACTGTTTTATCAACATCAACTCTACTTTGTAAAGGAGGTGCCCATTTCACAGGAATTGAATTTATTGATTAAATAGTGGGAGAAAGGATGTTCCAAAAAAATGGACATATTTCAAATTTTTAAGATTTTTTTTGTTCTCAGTATGTATTTTGGAACTTGGCTTTATGTAATACCATATATCATAAGACTGAAACTGCTTCAAAGAAAGAAAAATGGTTTCAATATGTATGAAGAATTTCTTTCCATATGTCATGAAGGAAAAAGAAATGTTTTGACAACTGTTTTCTCAGGAGACAAGATTTGTATGTTCTAAGGAGCAGTAACATGTCACAGCTAAGCTGGTGAACAGCAGCAGTTTGAAATAGCCAGTGAGGATGGCTGGTCCAAAAGACATTTGTCTAAGAATATCAAGCTGCAATGCCATTTTTCATTTAGCTGGTGACTGGCAGTCAACATTCCTTTTGGATTTGAATAAACACTCTCTATATAATGATTTCTTACCATTTTATTGTCCATTCTTCCTCTTTTCTCTAGCAATTCTGGGCTTTGTTATGTCCCTGCCTGTGATGTGTGGGATGTGGTTTTCTTCCTTTCCATTTTTAAAGATGACCTTGCAGGTAAATCTGCTTTCAAAGGTCCCTTGGCTCCATTTAAAATCCAGCCCTTTAAACATGGTCTTTAATAGTTGTAAAATGTTCTCATAAATTCCAAGCTATGTATTTTCTATATTGTTTCTTTATGGTTCATTTAGTGTGACATTATATAAAAATTTTAAAGAGGCATTTCCTTCTCAATCACTTTTGAGGGAAGTGTCTGGAAAAATCACTCTTGTAACTTTCTGTTTGAGCCATTAATTAGCACACTTCTTGTTAAATGCTGCTGTAGCTTTTGATTCACTGGCAGCAGCACACTCCTGGTGTGATGGATGAGCTGTAGAGGCTTAGATAGATAGGCTGTTTGCATGTCATAGTAAAATGAGATATGGCATTCACTTTCAAAATGAACTTTATGGGCTAATACTTTATAGAAGTGATGATGTCGTCCTGGATACTGCAGCTTTTTAAGTAAATACAAATAATGCTCCATGTGTTTTATTGGCCTTTGTCAGTGTAACCTTTAACAGAAAATCAAGACAAATTCAGAGCAGTATTTTAAGCTGAAAGGAGTATTAACATAATGGCATAAATAACAACTCAAGAATTTATGTAGGCAGCTATGAATAAAGAAACAAAGGTTCCTTGAACATAAGAGAGAGTCTGCTGTGAGGGAAAATCAAAAAGTCTCATGGAAACAGAAGGAGCTACTGGAAATCAGAACCCCTAGAGGTGAGGAGAAATTTAGTGGCTCCGGTTTTGACTCTTCTGTAAAATGAAAAAAAGTTTTAGTATTGCCCAACAGTTTTCTGTTATGTGTAACAAACTGCAGAGTAGAAAGCTTTTCACCTAAGGGGAAATAATAATCAAGGAAAAAAAAAACCAAACAGAAAAATAAGAGGGACATATATGGAGTTAGCACAGCACTGGTCACCATCCTCTTTCTTGCCCTTGAAACTGCTGAGGGACTAAAGGCAGTGAGGTGCTCAGATGTCGGTGTAGTTAAAAGACCAGCACAGTATTTCAGAGAGGAAAAGCAGCCTGAGAAAAGCAGAGGAACCACAGCAGGTTCTGCCCATGCTTCTCTTGGTCACCAGGGGCTATCACACAGCAGTGAAAGGGCAACAGCAGCTTGGGCAACATCTGCAGTTTGTGCAGCATGAATGGAGCTGGGCAGCAGCGCCAGAGCTGGAATGAATCCATCCTGGGGCTCCACAGGAGGCTGGGTGAGAGCCTGGCTCACCTGGCCCTGGCTCCTGCCCTGCCCCTCAGAGAGCAGCAGGGAGCACAAACAGCACTGCAGGCCTGACATGGGTGGCCCAGAGAATTATCAGGGACATTGATGAATCACACTGACATTTAGCCCGCACTCAATGGGAGCTAAAATGTGCAAAAGTAATTTCATTCTGTGCTAGATTTTCAAAATACCTGGAGGCAGATATTTCCCTGGGTCATGGGCCAGTCTTGTAATTTTCCTTCTGCAAGCTCCTTCCCTTTTTGTTTCTTATATCTGGTGCCTTGTATGTGGCATAATAATAATAATAACACATTTAGGGTAAAGAGAGCTGCCACTGACACCAATAGCACCAAGACTCAGTTATGTGCAAATTGAGCAGTACTTTCTTTTGGTCATTACAAATAGAATTAATGAAAGGCAAAAATGAAAAATGCTTTAAAAAGGTTGATTAATCTAATAAATAATAGCCAGGAAAAAAAAATCCAAACAGAAAATGTTGTCAACTTATCTTCTACAAAACTTGGCTGGGTTTTGGCAGTCAGCATTAAATGCAACTCTGCTCTATTGCTGTGCATCATCTCAGGACAGAAATATTACACAATGCTTGTATTTAATGTATTCTACTTATGTTGGTCAGTAAGTGATAGTATGTCCTATCTAATTAAATCCAGATTTCTGTGCATCTCTTCATTTACTTACTGTGCAAATAATGGAAGCTAGCATTAAAGTATTAGAATCAGATAAAATTGCATTTCATATTAATACAGTGTGTGGAAATGTATAATTTAAAATGTATCTTATGAAATGTAATCTCCTTTACATACTGCACAGAGCTCTGATATTGATCAAGCTATTTCCGGGAGTGTATGATGAGAGCAGAAAATGAGTGTGTTATCCTTCCTCTAGGGATAAGCTTGCTTCTTGCTGATCTCACAGTGCTTCTTTGAATCAAACCAGTTCTTGTTTGATCTTTTTCTTCTTGTTTAAGCAAGGTTAGTTTCACACAGGAGGGTTGGGATGTAGTCAGTGTCTCTCCTGTAGGTACTATGCAGAGCAGTGGGTGAGCAATCCAGGGCCTCTCCAGCTCTGTCCCTTCTCTGTCACACTGGGGTCAGTTCCTAGGACAAACTTGGCTCTGTTTTCCCAGGTTCAGACAAGCTTAGGCCGAGGGGAGCCTGCAGGGAGTGCCAGCACACCTGGGATCCACAGGTCAGTGTCTGACTGGGCTGCCAGGTTAAAATGCACCTTGTTTAGTGACACAGCAGGCTCTAGGTCACCCTCCGGATCACTGCATCCTTCAGGCTGGTTCTGTGTCATTCACACCAACTGGGCACAATTCCTGTGAGAATGAGCTCCTCAATATTCACATGCAGGATCTTCTCTTTTCCGAACCAATGTCACCTATTTGGGACCAAAGATTTACTTTTGAAATCACGGTTTTGGTTTATATGAGAAATATTCAAATATTGTCATTCTGGACTACACACATGCACATTTGTAGCTGAAACTCTCTAAAATCATCCTCTCGTTGCTGATGAAAATATGTCTAAAAATCCTGTAAAATCCATCTACACAATCCATCTACACTATTAAAATTAAGCAGGATTTTCAAATTTAGGAGACTCTTTAGGATTAGAGCCTTATATTTTAATATCCAACATCAATGCTTCAAAGAAATTTATTCAGAGTTGTACACCAGCAATATGGAAGGTGGCAGGTGTCTTCCTGCATTTATACCTGTTGGCTGGGGACCAAAAAGCAAAAATTAGTGATGCAGAAATCTGAAATTAAAAATTAATTTATAAAAACATAACATGAATATTGTCTAGATCTCTGGAACAATAATTGTTATAGCTGTTTTGTTTTAGCTTTTTCATTAACCAGGCACTTAAAAAATTTCAAACTAATAAAATTATCTGAGAAAAAACAAAATTGCAACTACTTTCACTCAGTGTTGTTTACCCTTGGAGAAGCAAAATTATCTGCCAAATGCAGAATGATTCCTTTCTTTAAATTCTGACTGGCAGGAAAAAAATCTGCTCTCTGCAAAAATTATCTAATTTTGTAGCTGTCTCAAGGATGTGTCTCCTTTTATCAGATGATGCCCTTTCTTCCTTGAGTGGAAAACTCACTGTGCTCCATAAACAGTCACTTTGCATTATGTAGATTATTTCCCAAGAAAAGTAAAGGAGTGGGCTTTTGACAATGATGGAAACAATGAGGCATGAAGAATTCAGAGAAGATCAAAGGTGCTCATTAGTTTAGATGGTAGGAAATAGAGCCATTAACAATAACACAGTATCTTTCTTGTTACTCTTTCATACAGTATGAAATCCCATAATTGTTGCATCAGAACATGCCTCATTTACTTTTCATGAATCAAATATTTAAAAGAAATTCTCATGCTTCATATCACATGCAGTAGACAGACCCCCTCATTCAATGTATTTCTTTGATGTATTTTTTTATTACTTGAAAGGCTAATTCAGATTGCAGAGGTTTTATGAATATTTTATAGACTTGGTGTTGTGAATGATCAGAAATATCTCTCTCTGATATGCTCTGGGCCTACAATTCAGCAGTGCTCAAATTAAACCCAGCAGAGGAAGAGATTGTGGAAGCAAAAATCCAGTTGAATCATCTTCCATATTCCTGCATTTCCACTCAGAGCATTCTTCTGACAGCTACAGGTGCCTCCCATATGTACAGAGCTGAGCACATCAGTGGTGCAAAGTAATTTCTTATTCATGTCTCTTTGCTAAGACACAACAAGAGAATCTAATTTAGGCAATTTTTTGTTTTAACCACTGACTTAGTTCAACATGAAACTATTTTTGATCTTATTTATTTTCTTGCTTTAAATTATAAAGGTCTGAAAATCTCCTAGTACATGGTTTAGTAGTTCTGATATAACTCCTTCCCTGCTCCATTTGAGGTTGAAGTATAACAATAACACAACTGGTTTAATTAAAATTTTATTGCTTCTTTATGTCTCTTATGCTTACCAGATTGGTGCTGTATTTAGATACTGAATTATTTTTATTTAGTAGCACATAAATAGTTTTTAAATTCTACCCACTATGGGCTTTCTCCCTGTATATCCTGCAAAAGAAAAAGGGATCTGTGTATTTAAAGTTTTTGATGGAATATTCTGGCCAAAGCATTGGATACATTAGCAAAGGTAAGATAAAAACCACCATAAAAAATATCTTCAGCATCCACAGAAAGCAAGAAATCCAACTGAAAAAACCTGCCAGAATACCACTAAAATCCACCATATATATAGAAAAACCTGCCAGAATACCACTAAAACCCACCGTACATACAGAAATCGCTTGTTTGTAACATAATGGACACAGTCTCTTTGTTTAATAGTGATAAGAACCTCATCAAGCCATTTCTGCTTGCTCATACAAGCTCCGTGTCCCCTGCATTGCTCAGGAGGTTTGCTGTGAACCCCTTCAGGTAGAAAATCCCAACTCTCCTGTAAGAGGCTTGAAACACCATTCTTTCATCCTGAGCCTCAGCCAGCCCCTCACAGCTATTTTCTGTGTGACATCCATCCACTATGTCAGATAAATGCTTTCATCTCTTTTTGTGCTGATTTGAACGACAAACTCACCAATGTTTTGTGAATCCACCTTTTTTCCACAGCAGTGAACACCCACAATTGAACACACGCAGAGGAACTGGGGTCCCTGCTTGCAGAGCTCACTGGGTTTTCTCCATGATGAGTGGAGTGGAGGTCAGCACTGCCCTGGACTCATGGGGAACATCCACAGAGAAGGGATGTGGGAGGGTTTGTGCAGCTCCTCTCCCTCCTGTTCTGCTGTTCCAGAGCCTACAAAGAGCTGCCAGTGTGGTTAATCGTTACAAGCAGTAAAATAACACAGGTACGTGTATGCAAAATGTGGGTGCACTGGGAGAGGATGGGAGTGTGGGAGAGGAAAAAAAGACAGATTTTAATGACCTCTGTGTACCCCCAAAGTAAAGACATACCCAGTGTTATTCAGCAGCATGAAGATATGTTTTAACAATAACTTTTAAAATAATGGTAAGAAATATAAATTAAATGCTGCTTGCCTGTACTCCAGAGTTTGAAAAGAAAATCAGCTTCTGCTTCATTTGGTAGGAAGCCTTCCTTTACTCCAGAGAACAGGGTGTAAAGCCACAGGTTTGCATTGTTAAACAGATTTGGTATTCCAGCTAGGTACTGAATTTCCTTTAAATAAATATTAATACTTGGAAAACTCTGAACCGTGCAAAACCCACCATTTCAAATTCCTTTCCAGCACTTTAGCTTATGCAAGACTGACACAAAAAGTAACTTCTGAAGTCCACAGAGGCAAGAAGGTTTAACTTCTGTTTTAATTTTTCCTAAAAAAAATATTAAAAATTAAAGCCATGCTCGAATAATCATTTTTAATGAAAAAATGTAGCTCTGTGAGGTAAACTCTGATCATAAACCTGATCTTGGGAAAGAAGTGCATCTCAAGACTATCCTGAGTAATTGCTGCATGTTTTCAAGACATCATTAAGATGATCATTATTAAGATGAACAGCTTTTAGTGCTGGTTAACTGTGACACTGCTGATTTGTAAATGTATGCAACTCTTACATTTTTGTCATGCTATCTTTCAGTAGCTCCTTCTCATTTTGCCTCAGAAAATGGGACAGATTTCTGTTTTCAATGGGGTTTATTGTCCCCCTTGCAATTCCATTAGCTAATGGAAAGAAATGGTGATGGGCTTGTGTACCATGCCTTGAGATATGCACACCACAGACTTTTCTGTTAAAGGTTTTCAATCATTTAACACATATAAAGATCATGCTGAAAGGTGAGATTCCAGTACACAAGCCAGCTATTTAACAGCAGACATTGTGGTAGTTTTTCTTCTCAAACTACTGGCTCAGATACTGAGGGGACAGGGAGGGAAGGGAAATTTGTTACACAATAAAGAATCTCCTGACTCAGCCTAAGGGAAGAGATATTTTTCTGGTTCTGTGATCCAGATCACTCATGGGCAAGACCAGACCAAGGCAGATGGATCAGACAGATGCAGAACAAGCCCAGACATAAAAATCTCAAATAAATCTTCCAGTCTATGTCCCAAGCTCTTTAGTACGATGCTCAGGGCATCATTGCCCTGTAATTTTTAAAAAGGAGAGCACAAGAAGCAAAGCCATTTTCCTACCTTTTTACTGAATTCTGCACTATGTTTTCTTTCACAAAAAGCAGGCTAAATCTATTAACTGCAGCCATCTTACAGTCTGAAGGCCATTTTCTGCCTGCAAGCTGTGATCCATTTATAAAGTACAGAGGGAAAAAGGCAGCCAGAGCAGGATATAATATCTCCTGTAAGATGCCAACCTCAGGCTGGCACCTCAGGTGCCCTCTTTGTGGGCAGCAGCACCTCCACACTCATTGCAGGGGGTGAGAAAGTAGTTGGAATGAAGTCATCTCCTTACAGAACAGTAATGTCATCCCTAAGACTTTTCTTCAGTCACTTTTCTTAAGTTCCACTTCACTGGTTTCAGGGCACTCAAAATTTACTTACAGAACATCAGAATTTAAATAAAGGACTCAAACTGTGTCACCTTTTAAGTGATTTCTTGTTCTTCAAGATACTGGCAACCTGATACCAGAAATTCCACATCCCTTTATCTGTCTTAAGAAGAGCTTACAGACTTAGAAAGGAAATTTTCCCACCCTATCAAAATTCCACAGAGGACATGAGAAAAGTCAGAAGAAAAGCTCTGGTTTCCCTGACTTTGACCACAGAACTCTCCAAAAAGCATATTGAATATCATTGTACCCAAACAGAGAAACATCATACCATCACCTCTTAATCTATGATGGATGGCATTATATGGCAATAACAGAGCAATACAATGTCAACCTTGTCTTTTTCTGGGTTTCATGTAAATCAAATCCTCCAAAGGAAGCCAAATTTAAAAATAAAAACAAAGAGAACTAAAGTTTAAATGCTGCCACAATGTAAGTGTGCCAGTTAGAGTCCTGCAGCAAAGAGTTCTTTTTTATTTGATAGCACATGCAAGCTCAGAATACAAATTCAGATAAACACATCATTTTCCCAGGGTGGTCTCTTTGCTTTGGTGAGTCTCAGGCTTCTGATTACCCAGATCAGGTGTCAGACCAGAGAGATAATGTTGGAGCCTGCATGGGCCTGGCTTCATTTGCCCTGGAGCCAATGTGCAGGGATCAGAAGGAAAGATCTCAATAGTTTGTACCAGATTTTCTTTAAAGAGTGGTGTAAGAGCTGAGCCATGGTTATTTTATAACTATGCTGAGAAGGCTTTGGATGTCTCTACATGGAAAGCACAACGTGGAGGGAGGTATGATGAGCTTTAGGAGTGCCATGGAGATGTGTCCTGTTCTCAACAATGACAGTTCTTCTCAGAAGAAATTATGAGTTAAATCAGTTTGTATGTTTTAGGTGTATTTGTTGTTTTGTGATCTTCAAACAGGTGCAAGCACAACCACATGATGTTTATTAATGGCTTAGCAGGAAGGTGTTACCTGTATGCAAGATGAAGTGTGCCTGGGAGAGGAGGAACTTTCCTGTGAGTCTGTGAGACAAGATGTGGATGAGCTGTGGGTTAGAGGGAGTCTAATACCACAGTAAGTGATGGTATTAAAAATAAGTCAATGTTCAACTCATAAACCATGAGAAAAAGAATGAACTACATTACTGAGCAGTTTAGAGAATAAAGAAAAATGAATCCAACTCCTTGGATCCAGGCAGTTAGAAATGGTTTATAGTTTTAATAATCAAGACTGGAAATCACAATAAAAAATTTAAAAACCCCTGGACACTGTGGCCTTTTTCATTGTCCCCACTTACAATCATGGAAGATATTTGTGCCTATTGTGCATTCATCAACACTCAATTTTCTGTAAGCTTTAAATATTGATAACTAAAATGCTGATGTTAAACCATAAAAAAACCACTGTTAAGTGAAAAATATTCCTCAAGTTCACAGAAAGCAAGCATTCCATATTGAGGGCTGCAGCCCAGTCATGGTACTACTGGTGTGGAATTTCTCAGTGTGGTGAAAAGGGACGTGTGGATTTTGCAGTTTCCCTGAAGGCGTGTTACACTTCACAGACACCTCTCCAGAGAGTCCAGTGACTCAGATCTTTGCTCCCTTCACCAAGGAATCGAATGCAGTACATTTGGAAACTGAACTCTTCACATGGCAGGTTCAGTACTGAACAGAAAAACAACTCTGTGCTTGTCTTAAAGCAATCAAAGTGACTAAATTAACCAAAACTTCGCAAACCTCTATGTTAGTACTCAAAGCTTGAAATGCTTGTGTCTAGGTGTAAAACACCACAGCCTTGGACTCGTGCAGAGTAATTGCTGAGCCCCATGTAGTACTCATTAATTTCTTTGGCCATGAACAGTAACACCTGTCAGTAGAGCATTATCACAGTGCTGGAGGCCAAAAGCTCTGTTGTTGCCTTCTTTTGAGGTAATAAATGAAGTGATGCCATTCACATTTTATAGATAAGGATGTTAGCTACAGAGAGCTGAAGTGTCTTGCCTTAGGTCACAGAGGAATTACTTAGTCTGAGCTGGTTATCACTTATTTCAGTCACATAAAAGAATTTGGATCTCAGTTATCAACTATTTATCATTAAATATGTCATTCAGCAAAGAATAAAGAGTCAGCATCACTGTCATCATTCAACAGAAAATCATCTTGTGAGGCTGAGTCATCACAAAGTGCAATTCTGCAATAACACAACGTTTTAACAAGAGCAAGGTTAGAGGTTAAATATTACAGTTACAGAAAGCATATAATAAATACAAGATGACTGAAAACTCATCTAGTTTGAAAAGGAAGTTGATATGGTGTGAGTCACATCACAGGTTTCAGAATCTCATAGCTTAGGAAAACAGTTCTGATTTTGGCTTCATGTTTTAACCTTGTGAAACTCCCACCTTTTGCATTTTGATGGGAAAACCAGCCTTACTTCTTTTAAATTTTTTGAGGCTTTTAAATTCCCAGACTCAAATAAAATCACAAGACAGCTAAAACAACACCACCTAAGATCAAGGAAAAATTTTACAGGAGACAGCATGTGCCCAAAGACAGTTGAATTTAGCAAATTGCTATGAAATATACATATGAGTTAGTCATAATTTGTTCTAGTACATTAAGCATGCTTGCTCACCCAAGCTGGGCTGCAAGGCTGACCCAGCACAATTACTAATTGCTACTTTATTTGGGTATTTTTTGTCATTTGCAAATTTTACTAACAATGATTTTATATCACTTTTCAGATACTTGCTACTTGTGACTCAAGAAGATGAATTACTCTGAATCAAGAGTATTTCTGTGAAAGACTTGTTATAAAATCTGCTAGTGGAAATCTCTAATTGAAGATAACATTTTTTAATCTAATAGTAGATCATAACCCACTTACATTGAGATTATATTAATATAATTAAGTTTTATAGACTTGTTTGAAATACATTGTTTTCTGTGTCATTAACTTAAAATATTTTTAAAATTTAGATGGTTTGGTCACTCAAAATGGATGTTTGCTTTGAACTTCATTCTTCTAACTAAAGGGCAAATGTGCAATTTGATGACCAGATGTGCAGAAATAACTGATATTTTTATTATCCCATAAACTTTTAATATCAATGGCAATAAACAGCCTAACTAGAAAGCTTATTGTTAATTTTAAATTGATTTGTGTCTTTTTAAGGATTATGGTTTTAGTGTTCTCTTTAATTTTTACAGTTTATGGTGAATTTTGGTAGTAGAGGTTAATTCCTCTGATGAAGAAAAAATAGCATGTGCAATAGAACCTATTTCCAAAGATTAATTTTATTGCACAAATAATTAATCTCCTAAACTTTACGATGATAAATATCCAAATAAACTGCAATGACATACAGATTATTTCCTAGACTTTCAGAAATTCTTAGAATGATGAGAAATGGGAATGCACTGGCAATGAGTACTCAGTGATGTATGGGAATATCAACACTTTTCCAAGAACCTCTGAAGCCTCACCAGAGCTTCTTGGGCTGAAATTCCTCCACAACTACTGAGGGAACAAGGCAATTACAGAATGGACACTGAAAGAGAAAAAAAAATAAAATTAATGCTATTTAATTAAATGCTATTTTCAGGATAATCTTTTGATTGCTATGAAAAATAATTTTATCAGGATTTGGAAGGAGGTTGTTGACAACACCAGCATTGCAGAGCTGGAATCTTTTCAGGTTATATTAATAAAAATAGAGAAAGCTCTTCAAAGGATTTAATATCAAATGATGCATTTTGGTGCAGGTAATTACATGCTAGTTTAAATCCATCAAACACTTAACTATTCATTTTGATTCAGTATCAGAATTCTGATTTGAGTCAACAAGTTCTGGTGTGATACCCTGAGTTTTTATTTTCCATCCCTTTCAGTGTGCAGATGCATTCAATGCTTCTGCAAATCGGCCTCATAACTCTAAAGAGCACTGAGGGATTCTTGTGGCTTTTATTTGTTTATTTGGTTTGGGGTTTTTTTTTTTTTTTGTTTTGTTTTGTTTTTCTGTCCATTCTCTCCAGGAAGAAAATTAATTTTGTTAAACCAGTTAATTTAGAAATGGGCTGGGAAGCTACTGAACTGACAGTTATAGTGTATTGTTACATTTTTTTATTTGAATAACAAACCATTTTTAATACTTGGTGATGAATAAATGGCCATAGAATATTATTCTAAGCCAATGTCACAGCTCAGAGGAAACTACAGAGCTTGCTGAGTTCTGGCTGACTGAAAATCCCAGTCTGTTTTCTTTGTGAATTCAGGTTAAAGTGATTTTTAACTGATTTTTTGATAAGTCAAGCATAGTTCAGAGGTGGAATGATTTTTATTTACCACATTAGCCTACAGTGTGACATTGTTTAGCAGGTTTTAAACTAAAAATGAAAAACATTTCTCAATATAGTAGAAAATAATATCTTAAAGTATTCAGATAATACTTCAAGTTATTAATAGTTCAAGTTAATACTTCAAGTTATTAACCTTTTTTAGATACAGTGAGAGAGCTTGGCCATGGTGAGCTGTATTTAGCCTAAGATTGAACAAGTATTAAGAAGACAAGGTGGCTTTATACCAATTGTGGCTTTTATGAATTCAAGGCCTTAGAAAAGGATAATTTGGCTTCCTCACACCAGGTGCTGTGTAAAAGCAGGCTCAGAGCAGCTCAAATCACATCTGTGGGATTTGAGAAGCTGCACAAGCCAGAGACCCCTGGTGAAACTTGGCTGCTCCCTACATAGCACAGGGGGATTTCTCAGAGACTCTTGGAGGTCACTGGGTTCCAAAGGCTGAACAAAGAATATGGCAAACAGAGACAGGTGAAAGCAGGTTTTCAACCCATCAGTTTCAACAAAGTCTAATTTTATTACATAAAAAATATACATGTTTTAACTAACATCTTAATATAGCCCTATTTATGACCCAGAAAAATACAAATTGGAAAGTATCACATTCATTATTTCTCTCTGCTGCTTTTACTTTTTTGCTTTTTTTTACTTACATAAAAGTAAATAAGTGAACCTCAAAGAGTCATAGAAGGAAACTTCTGTGCAAGTGACTTGCATTGGTTCGTAAGAAAAATCTCTATGATAATAAAAGCAAGGTACTGTCAAAAATGTCTACCAGCTTCTTGTTTCACTGCCACTTTTCCAAAACAACACCCTAAAAACATCACTCTAACCAGGGTGTAAAGCAAGGTATCATTCACTAGAATGCCACAGAAAGGATCATGCTCTTTTATGGGCCAGGCAGTTTACCAAGGACATGGGGATGCACACTGAATCCAGCAAGCTCTTTTTTTTTTTTTTTGAGGTGTTTCTGTTGGCTTTACCAAGCAAATGATCAGATAGCCTTATAAATTCTTTTTTATAATGCTCTAGCTGTGCAGATTCTGTACAAGAAAAATCTCACATTCTTTAATATTTAAAAACTTCTTATAATACCTTTGCAGACTCAAAGATCTCTGTACAGTGAAGGAATTTTGTGCATTCTCTTTTTGCCAGAGGTACATTGCCTGTGGGAGGACCAGGAGGAGGTAATCTGTGTTCAGTCACTCCTGTAGCCTAAAAATAATTGAAAATGAAATTAGAAAATACTTTTTTCAGCTTCTGCAACAATATGAAGGGGTAGAAAAGTAAGACATGGTTTTGTAAATCCTCAGCTATTTTGGAGAGCAGGAGTCACAAGTAAACTGGGATATTATTTAAAAAGGTGTTCCTGTAAAAGAGGGATCGCAAGAGAGCAAAATAAAATTGAGTGTAACAGGGATGGAAGAAGCAGCTTACTGGAACCAATAAATAGTCCATGTAGGATAAATTTAAATTTAGTATATTAATATTAAACATTTTACAACACCATATCTGAATCTAACTTTATTTTTCCATTAATCCATTTCCTATTAATTTTTTTTTTGTACAGCCTCTCTGAAAGGGAATTAAACCCCAAAGTAAGTAGTTGAATTATTTCTAACCAAATAACTTCTTATTAAGACTCAGGTTTCTAACTAAATTATTTCTTCTTCTCCACTTTAAGTTAGGAGAAAATTGGCTGCTTGAGCTCCAATTACAGGCCTCTGCTTAAGAAAGATCTGTATAATTTTTAAACTTGCTGAGACAGCACAATATTGCCTCAGTCTCTGAAATGTCTCTGAGCTCAATTAATATTTTCCAGAATTGTCACCAGGGAATAGAGATTCTCAGTGCTGATTTGAGAAGAGACACATCAGGCACTTGGACACAAACTGGGAAAGTTCCCAGGGCTCAGCAGGGCCCATGGAATCAGAACATTTGCAGTAACTGGTGAGATTAATCTTAGATCAGAAGAGTTCCTTCTCCTGACAAAACAGCTTCCTGCAAGTGAACCTCACATTTCAGTCTACAGCAACTCCAAGCACCTCTCTGCTCCCCAGTGACCTTTCATGTAATCTAACAGGATGGAATACGAAGAGAGGTTTTCCCTAAGGATCAGCATAAATTTCCTTCTGCTTGCTTTCATCTTGTTACTTATGCTCAGAGTACTGCAGGTTATCCTGAGCATTTCCACATTACCCGTTGATAACAACACCCCCAGTGAGACTCCTGGCTGGAGCTCACTCCTTTCAGCCACGGTGCAATCAGGGAGGACAATGTGGGTGCCTGAACCTCCACAGCAAGAATCAATCTTTACCAATAGGGTAAAAAATGTGGCAAGAACCAGAAAGATTAAAAAACCCAACAAAGCAATCAACCAACCAACCAACCAACCAACCATCCAACAAATAAACAAACAAATCCACCCCTCCCAGCCCCACCAAATCACTTGCAGAATACTTGAGCCTGGAAAAAAAAACACTACTGGAGTAGACATGCATTCTTCCACGTTTTTATGGAGACAATAAACCAAAAACTGGGTAATATGTTCTGGTCATCTGATTTAAGCAGACTCAAAGTACTTGCCTAGTAAAATTATTGCTTTATATAACAGTTGGTTCTTTTTGTTTTGATTAATGACTCTGCTAGTTTCTAGGCAGCAACACTTCCTACAGCTACACCGGAGAAAGCACATTTTTTGGAATTGCTGTTACCTGCCAGTGAGAAAATGGTTGTCCTGCCAGGGCATTTTACAGAAAGCAATTAAATCTTGTTCTAAAATAGGAAGAGTCCAGTGTTGTTTTTAAACATGTAAGAATTTTTGAGCATCCTGTTCTTGTTTTTTTCTAACTCAATTGCATTACCAACCATGTGAATCTTCAGACAAGACAAATTGCCTTTGTTTGAAATAAATTTCATACATAAACACATATTCTCTCCAAATATTTTTGGAAACACTCATACTTCCTCACAACGCCTTTGGTAGCTCAGACAGCTTTTACAGCTTGATTTTTTCTTTTATTTTTTTTGGGCTTAGTGCAGTAGAAGCACATTGTGCACATGTCTTTTAGTGTTTAATCTTTTTCATTTACAGAGTTTGGTCACAGAACAAGGACTCATGAAAACAGAGCTTCATTTCCCAGGCATATAAACCAAAATGGCAGCATTCAGATAAGGAAACTGAAAAGACTTTGACTGTTGCAGAAGGTTGAACACTGTTGTGACTTTTCCTGTCTAAATCAAGCACAGAAAACTGGCACAGCTACTTTTGATGGAGAGGATGAGTTGCTTTGAAATGTGGTGGAAAAAACACAACTCACAACCCACTGCTTCCACTTCAGCTCTCAGGCAGCCTAGCAAAAAAGAGTCAGACCAACATCTGCAACCAAGTACAAGCTCCTCATCCAACTTATCTTTCAAAGAAATTGGATTGGGACAGAGGAACATAAGGCAAAATGCTGGAGTTTCAACACTGTTTAAAGAAATTTCTTCAAATTTTTAGCTTGTCTTTGAAAACAATGAAGGATTAGGAAAACCAAACAGCTAATTTTTAGGTCACTCTGCCCTGAATGCAAAAACTGGGAATCAAGTCTTAAAAAATTATTTAAGGTATACAGTAGCAAAGAAAGCGTGTTGATTTCCAATTGCCAAACTGCATGGGTAAAAATCTCATAAAAAACTGCATGGGATGAAAAAGGCCAAAGTGGTAGTCAGATTTCAAGAGAGCTTCTGCCAGAGATTCATGTTCAATTGTATGAACTGGACATATGGATTTAGTTATATTAATGTGAGAAGAGTTTGGAGCACAGAAATAGTACTTCTGTAAAAAGCCAAGAAATGTAATGCAATGCAGAGGGCCTAGGCAAAAAAAAACCAAACCAAACCAAAAAAAAAAAAACAAAACAAAACAAAAAAAAAAAAACCAAAAACTTTCAAACTAAGGCAGAAAGTGAAAGAAAAGATCACAGAGTTGTGGGATCTCCTGTCCTGTAATAAAATGAAAGCAAATTTCTCAGAGCATTCATGAATAAATCCAGAATTTAGGGCCATATTTCAGAAATAAATAACATTCTGTGTACAGAAAAGGTTAACAGCCAGTCTGCTGCTATAAATTTATTTGGTTTTGTTTCTAAATCCCGTTATTGTGGGGTTTAGTTGGTTTTGTTGTTTCTTGGTTTTGCATTTTTTCTTTTTAAGAAACTTCCTACTGCAGAGACAACGCAGCCAGAGACAACTCTATTAGCACAAAGCACATTCCAGCAAATGCCAAGGGCTTTCCAGTGAATACAGGGTGGAGAGGACACAGCCTTCCCACCAGAGAGGCGGCCAACACTTCACTTCCAAAGAGCTTCCACTGCCAGCTCTGTATCAGCCCTGGGGTAGGTGGAGTCAATTTTTCACTTTTAACTTCTTGCTTGCTGAGTTTGCATTTTGAATTTTCTGCTTTGTGCCAACTTTTTCCCTCAATTTCCCAGCTTCTGGCTGCTGCTGCACCTCAATGGATGTCTCCTCATACTCACTCTTCAGATTTTCTGGCTCTGGAGGACGATGAGAGGTTCTCTCTGTTACTTTTCTCTTCGGCAGAACTTACAGTTAGTTGCTGTATTAGTTGATTATTGTTCAGATTGGTGCAGGTCAGAAAACACTTTTCTTGGAGACTTAAACTTGCTTAGGACAGTATATACCCGCTATTATTCTAATTCCTTGCAAAAGATCCTGAGCTGCTTGTTTTCAATCTGTGTGATGCTACCAGAGGATGTAATTGACTTTCTCCCATATGCTTGGTCTGACCAGAATAAAAAAGCTTTGCTGGTGCCTTTCTTATTTCAATAAACTCATCCAAATTCTCCTTGCAGTTAGATCTCTGCTGTATTTCAGTATCAATGGAGCTGAAAAGTATAAAGGGCAATGTAAACACATTGTTATAAAAAATAAAATATTCTTAATGAGAACTTTTCATACTAGTAACCAAATTAGCTCTATGATCCTTCAGTCATACCATCTATGTCAGCAAATGCAGTTTCTCAATAATTTCATGCTTGCCTTTTTCCCTGAAATCATGGTCAAAGAAATAATTAAAAATGGTAAAAATACCAGGATCCTAAAAATGGCACTGTAAGACAAATCGGAGAAAATCTGGAGGTTTTAAGGTCTCAGATTCCATCAGCCTGAGATTCAGAAACAATGCTGTTTGATAAGAAATCCTGATGTTTGTCTGTTTATTTTTTCTTCATGCAGCTGTGGGCTCAGGACTTCTAAAAAAAGATGAAGACTTGAAGACAATCAAGCAAACAGGACTGGCAGTGCCCAGCAAAAGGCTCAGGAGCTGTGATGCAGCACAGGAAAACTACAGAGCAAGTCTGAGTGATGAGTTTAACCAACTCTATCTTTGACCTTTACTCAGTCTTTCTAATTATTGTGATTTTCTTTCGTTTTATTGTGGTTTTTCAAAATGTGTCTGCACTTCACAAATGCTCTGTTTGCTTCAGCAGAAAGAGTCAAAACAAACAAGCAAAAAAACCAAGCCAAAAGTACAATCCCAAAGCTGGAAACTGCATATTAGGAGTAGGGATGGCCAAGCTCTCATTCCCAGCCCTGTGCTCAGAAGGGAGAAAGCAAAGAAAGGCCGTGCTTCTGTAGCCCTTCCTGTGGCCCTGCCAGCACATCCAGAGCCTGTCAGTGTGCACACACACCCCAGGAAATCTGTACCAGCCTGGGCTGACTGAGCTTATGGTCCCTGGAGCTGCTGGGAGTGCTGTGCACACAGGTCTGGACAGCCAGACTGCCTCACCCCAGGAAAGGGAAGGACAAACTTCTTTCAAACCAGAATTTCTGCATAAACTATAAAAAAACCAAAACCAAACAAACAAAAAAAACACCCCCAAAAAGCATAAAAAGTTTTTTACTATTTTTTTTTCAGAAGTAAAATGGAGATGGGGACTGAAAAACCCCATTTTTGGTTTCTTTGGTGGAGCATTGCTTTTTGATGTGAAAGCAGCACCTGCCTCTACATCTCTCCTACCACTCACATGTACAAGTGAGCTGTACTGCAAAACTGAAAAATTAATTAAACCATTGTTTATTCAATTACATGCTCTGTCCCTGCTTTATCTAGATAAACAAGCTGAATAAACTTCTGAAAGCTCTCAGCCTGAAGAGCCTGAATCCTATTATCAGCTGTTAAATTAAACATTTAGAAGGCCAAATTCTATGAAAGGATATTTCCAAGGACCTATGGTACTTATAAAACAGCACATTTAAAATATTCTGGCATTTTAAACAAAATCACCTTGAAATTTTCAAGATCTGAGATGGGCCTACAAATTAACTACTTCATTTAATTTTTTTCATCAAGTTTTATGTGATAAAAATATTTTTTATATAAACCAAGGGGAATCATCTATTAAAGAAGAGATAGTGTATTTGGCTTTGTAATATTTTCTTACCTGAGATCACAGACCATACCACTGAGTGTGAAATTCCTCTCTGCCCCTCTACAGATCACTGAGACTGGGTGACATTTCAGAGCAGACTAGAGAAATTTCACACATTATTCAATGGTGAAAGTAAGAGGGAGACTCAAGCCCAGCACCAGGAGCACTTACAATCAGAAGTTGTGAGAGGCAAAGCAGATGTGCTTGAGCACAGAAACCACCTGGCAAGTGTCACTTTACAGTCCTGCATGTGCAGAAATGCTTTTCACAAGTGATGAAGTTCACAGCACCACTGGAATCCAATATTTTACTACACAAGAAACTGGCAGCAGGAGCAGCTGCAGGACAGAATTCCAACTACACCTTTTTGGAGGGGGCAAAGAGAAGCTCATGTATTCAGAGGTTTAAACCAGAATATGATATGCATGTGTCATTGGGATATCCACTGGTTTAGCAGCTTCAGCCATCAGCACTGAAGCCAGTGTTTCAAATTTACCCCTGGCTCTTGGACAGAGACTTTATTAAAAAGCCTAGCCAAGGAGAAATAGTGAGAAAAAATGTTTACCACATAAAATTCCATCTTTCTTTAAGAGGCATCAAGCATAAAAGCCTATGGAAGAGTTCTCACCTTAAAACAACAAAACAAGAAAAATATTGCTCCTACTGAGTAACAAAACAAACATAAAAGAGCTTCAGAATTAGATAAGACTACTTACTCTTTCTGAGCAAGCAAAGAGAGTCTGTATGTGAAGTTTTATATTCATTCCACTGCACCCTTGTGTTATTTCTTTATCTGTAAACAAACTCTTATTTTGCACAATGCTGAAAGAAGAACAACAATTTCCCCATGAGTGGATAAAGGCCTCAGAATCAGAAATCTGACTTCTATGTCAGCCTGTTCCCAGTTTTCCTTCATTACTTATGTGATTTTGCCGTGAGGAAAAACACAGCATCTCTGTCCCAGAAGCAGACTGGGGACTGACATGGGAAGGTTCAAGAAGGTTATTTATGCAAAATAACAATTTTCCAGTATAATGCACCCCTTGATTTAGCACTGGATGCAATAATCTTTTCTCAGCAGTGGGAGTGCCAAAGCATCACACTGCTGCTAATGCAGCCTGAAAAATAAGAGCTGATTTTTGCAACAGCAATGACAATACTAAGGCATGTCAGGACCCTGAGCCCAGAGTGAGTCACAGCATTTTTCCTCTGTGTCTTTTAACAAGAGGACAGATCCTGCTCATAGCAGAGGTTGGCTTGTTTAGCAGGGGCTTTAGCAGCAGCTTTGGGCTGAGGGAGCCGAGTGGGCAATCAGGGAGGTCTCCAGAGCCATCACTGTTCCCTAGTCTCAGTGGTGGCAGCACCAGAATCTCACCCTGCACCATCAGGCCCAGGGCCCAAGCTGTATTCAGCACAGGACATTTTCCATCTACAGTTATTTATTTATATTATATTTATTTATTATATTTATATTATATTATTATTATACAGTTATTTATATATTATTATTCTGTGTTTGAGACTGAGTGTGTCTCTAGCCAGGGCACAGCCACCTGTGGCTGCACAGACCTGTATGATACCACTGTCTTTTGCAATAAGTCATTCAAAGGCTCCTGATCAATATGGGAGGGCTGATGGGTTTGGCACTGGAGTGTCAGGAGGAAAAGGATCACGGGTTAAGCTCAGGTGCACAGAGAGATTTATTCTGGTGCTTGAAACTGAGCACTGCTCAGATTACAGCTCAGACTTCACCCTTTGGTCCTTCTTGAACAGAGCAGGCAGAAATCTGACTTGGGTGATTAACTCATGTTATTAAAGTTTAGAAAAGAAAATAAGTACAAGTCAAATGAAAAACTCTGGCTGTGACTGAAACCAAGAATTCAATTGCCACTGTTCTGCAAACTGAGCAACCAGGGCTGTACCCCCATGACCCCTGGGCAGCAGCAATGATCTGCACTGGCACTGGAAGGCACTGTAAATCATCTGCCCAGGGCAATATTGTAGACCTCAATAGATCAGATTGGCCCTTACTGTCTTCAGAGTAGATTTACTAGGGCACTAATGGGTTTTTAGCCCTTCCATCTCACTCAGTGACACTTCCCCAGAGCGTATGCATATTTCTGGATAAATGGCAAACCATGCTGAGTAGTAACTGCTGTGCAGCAGATTTGAACTTGGTTTTGCTTGGTCTCTGCAGGTGCACTGCAGAGTTCAACCAACAGTACATTGACAGCTGTCCTTACCTGGCTGGGGCCTGCCCACACATCTCAGTCTGATCAGAAGCTGGGCTGCATTTCTGAGAGGCCAAATCTCTTCAGACATGATGCCCTCTAACTTCCCAATGGAGTACTGAAGGAAACAAAACACAGAACAGTCATGGATTTCTACCTAAGCAGGCTTGCAGCCCAAGTCCATATAGACTGAAATTTCTATAGCTCACATTAAGACAGGCACAGTACATTGTAGGAATGTTCTACAAAAAGCTACTAACTTTAACCAAGACCTGTTTTGGAAGGCGGAAAAGGCAGTTAGAGAAATTTCACAGACCACCTGCCCAAAACCAGAGAACCAGTGTTTCTCTTCTCTCCTGCACAACCAGCCTGGCAACCTCAGCACTCTAGGGACACAAAAACTTCTTAAGAGGATGGATTGTTTTCCCCCCGCATTTTTAAATGTAATTTAGAATCTTAACTGAGAAATTCTTGCAGCTCTGCAGGCTGAGAGGGCAAAAAGCTTTAATGCAAATATAAAGTGCCCAAGGAACTCTGTGTGAGCAGCAGAGCAGCTGCTGCAGAGGGGTTTGCCAAGGCTCCAGCAGGAGTCAGGGGTCAGAGCTGTCTGCACAGGGCTGCCCAGGCAGCTATGCCACAGCCACCACAGCTGGCCCTGGGGCCTGCAGGGCCAGCTTTATCCCCGGTGCTTTGTAGGTTGCTGCTCACCTCCTTTCTATGCTCCATTATTGTCTGAAATACTCTGGTTTCCACACAATGCTGTGGAACAATATTGATCCAGTGGTGGTGGGTTTTTCCAAAGGGGTAACCTTTGGGACTCTTTCTGGGTCTTGAATAACCTTTATCATTACCAGAGCAGCACAAAGAAAGGTTTATGAAACAGCCTACTGACCTATTTTTGATATTTGTTTCTACAGAATGACCTTTTCTTTTCCTTGAAGTTTTACTCTATTTATTCCAACTATTGTCAAAGCATTGCACTAGAGATGAAAATAAAAATTGATTATGATAACAATAAAAGAAGATATGGCATCCCTAATTTCCATAAAGTGAAAAGAGTTAACTTTTTAGTCCTTTCCAAAAGAAGAAAATCTCTCCTCTTTTATTCCAACTCTGACTGCTCTAAAAGACAGGGGAGAAGGAAGCCAGCAGGCAATGGATATAACCATCTACCTATTCAATCTACTGTCTGGGCATTCATTTAAATGTCAGGCTTGCTCTTTGCAATAGATACCAAATTTCTTCTGTTGATTTTATCAGTAGATGTCACACTGTCTATTTATGAATGTGATTTTTTCCATAACCAATGTTTAAAGAAAGAGCAGAAGTGTCCTATGTGCACGTTCAGCTTTCTGAAGATGAAAAATATTACTTTTGTTCTTGAATAGTTTTACCTTACTCTATTTGAGGTCAGTCCAGTCCTCCTCTTTATAACTCCACTATAATCTTGGAGAGCTTAAAAGAACTCTTCAACTCTTTTAACTATTCCCTTGTGATTGAACTTTCATATAACCTGTTATTTTCTTGAGTTTGCTTTTTTATTTTCACAAAGGATTCTGAAATAAACCCCTGTCCAAAGCCCCTGCATGAACATCATTGAAAAGACAACCAAAGTTGACCCCAATAACATTTACTTCTGTGGTTTGTATGGTCCAAAGAAGGCTTACTTGGGAATTAACTTTTCTCTGTTTGAGAAATTGTATCACATCCGGAGACTGCATCTATCAAACAGTCTGATCTGAAAAAATAATTATAAAACATCAAAATACTCTAGCAAAATAATGCATTTATACAACTTGTCTATTGTTTATAGAACAACACAAGAGAGAAGTGCTAAAATATTTCATTACTTTCTTATCTCTGGTCCTTTAAACTTTTCTTGAGGTTGATTTTTGCCCTGTGGAATGGGAAGCTTCCTGTTGGGAGCCAGGTATGAGCAGGCCTTTTGAATGCTGATGCCAGTCAGGGCTTTCAGCATCAGTCCCTGCTCTGCTCCTGATCACCCACCTAGCACTTTGTGCACCACAGCCTCACTGCCCCTCCTGCAACACCAGAACTCAGAGAGGCTCCCATCATTCCAATATCTCTTTTGCATAACCCATCATATCAACATATCATTCCAATAATCTCTTTGAGAGACCCTCCCCAGGGCTGATTGCAGCACACACACACAATGCTTCAGAATCATCCCTGGCTCAATTTAACTGCCAACACTGACTCAATTCAAAGGTGGGGGTGTCTTAGTTAAATTTGCACTGTCTGGCCATGAATTATGGCTACATTGCTCAGTCTTTGCTGTTCAATTCAAGTGCTCCAGTTTGATGTAAAACAGGGCAGAAGGAGGCAGTGATCCATCAGAGCATTTAAGCACTTCTCCAATTTACAGTCCCTGCCCTCTTCCACTGGAGTTAATGTTACACCTCTCCCTGTTGGAACTTACGGGTGTGACTTTGTCAGTTGTGCCTTCCCTTGAGTTTAAAGAGTTTTGACACCTCCTTCAATGCTCATGGGAATTGACAGAGAATGTTAACACCCAGCCACAAAGTCCAGCCTGCTCTGCATGGTAGTTTTGAATACAAAGACACAGCAACGAGTTTAGAGGGGCCTTGATTTGAGCAGAATTCTCTCAGAAGGAAATACATGAGATCAGAGTCCAACAGTTTTCCCCTCCCCATATCCATCCTAACTAATTTCCCATTGTTTTTGGTTTGCAGTCTAATACATCACAGTTGGCTCTGTTTGCTGATGTAATGTCACTGTAATTCTCTGAGACAAGAGCTGGTGTGTAAGTTATGGAGACGAGAGTGTGCAGGCAAGCCCTCATTAGCCTTAACTAATGATCCTCTAACAAAGTCACACACAATTGAGAGCAGCACAGGTTACTGAAGCCTTGAGGCTTATTGCACTGGGTTTGCAGAGAAAGGTTTTTTGTTTGCTTTGTTCTGATTGAGTGAAACTATTCTCTGCCTTCCTTGCTTTGTAAGAGGCCACAGTCCCTGAGTATGTTCCTAAACTGAGCTGTGGTTTCTGGGAGACCTGACTTTCATGTGGAACAAAAGCCAGATTTGCCTGGGAGTGATCTGAGGCACAGTCTCAGTGTGCCGCAGCAGCAATAAAACAAGGTGATCCTGCAGAGATATACAGATGCTCTCTTCTGAATATATGACTGACAGCCCCCAAAAGCTAGATGAAGGAGGTCTTTGTACTCTGAAAAACAATCAGTCCCCTGCAGAGCTCAGGGAAAGCACAGATGAACTTTGGTTTCTGCAGAGGCTGGGAAGAACAACAGGGTCCAGGGTGGGAGAGAACTGTGGAAAGCCACTCTCATCTTATGGAGATTGTTTCCCCTTCATTTCATGCTTAGTTATAGAGATCTCTTCTCAGTGCTTGCTTAGGGAGCAGTTTTTTCCTTAGATACAGTGATTTTCTTTACTTTCCTACTCAAGAAATTACCTCTACAAGGGGAGGACTGTAGCTATTTAATATTTGCATTTTATGATTACATGTTTTTTAATTCCTTTTTTAAAAATTCCTCCCAGAAATCAATGGGTCAGGAAGAAGAGAGGGAGCAGCATCTTTTCTCAAAAGCTGCCGAGGCAGCTCAGGGTAAGAAGCTCCAGGAGATTTCAGGGGCAGGGCAGCCAAGCTGGAAGCTATTTCCATTGTTTCCAGAGTTCATACAGTTTGTCTAAGCAGGTCTCCTTCAAAGCCCTGCTTGAATATGTCCAGGGCTCTAAAGACCTGGCCAGGCATGGAAGGCTGCAAAGCATTTCCAGGGAACTCTGTCATGGCAATGAAAGCGCAGAAAAGCTAATGATGGCTCATAAAATCAGTATTTTCAAAAGGAGCAAAAGTGAGAGGCCTCATGGAGGAGGATTTGAGTATAAGAGACCTGCACACAATTTCCAACTTCACCAGGTGGGAATTCACTTAACCCATCTCCCAGTCTGTGCCTCCACCCATACACTGGGGATGTAAATTCTACTTTCTTGGACTTTTCTTGTTACTAGCATAACTAACATTGCAAATTTACTGATTGCTATTCCTGAGAAGCACTGAGAAAAGGAGCTTAACTCTTTGAAACCTTTCCAGAAATCCAATCTCTCTTCCCCTCCAGCTTCAGTTTGAAGCCATGGGGTGAGCAGGAGCCATCTCAGGGTAGTGGGGAATTTGGGGAATTCTCTCTGCTTTACTCATGCTCAGCACAGCAGGAGGAAAGAGAGAGTTCCCTGCTGAGCACATGAGGATGTGTGAGGAGAACATGCACCTTCCTCTTTCTGCCTTATTAAATTAGAGTTACACACCTAAAATAATATATTTTTCCTGCCAAAATAGACTTGCTTTTCTCTAAGTTTGGCAATAACATTCTGACCATGGGGGAGTAAGAACACTGGAGGGCTCTGAGGGAACAAGCACGAGCACTTCAGAGCATAAGTTTATGCACAAAATGAGCCACCTGCAGAAAGCTGGATGACTTAGCACTAACCAGTGGATGTGTAGAATGATTAGGGTAAAACACTGCCAGCACAGATGGAATAACATGCCAAGTAAACCACACACCAGCATAAATAAATGAGACTTCAACATTAATAAAGTACATAAAAAAGAGTACTTCAAGCATTAGCAGGCAAATGCTATGTTCAATCTGGATTTCATTGAGGATTCATTTCACAGTTTGAGTTAGAAAACTAATCCTGACATCTCATCTTGATTGAATGACATTTTCTTGGTGCGTTCCTTTATGTGACTGGAAAATTATATATTTTAGTTAAAATCCTTCCTAATCAAGACAGTTTGTAGTATAAAAGAAGGGGAATTTAAAATAAAGTTTATTCTTGGAACAGTGGTTCTCACTGAAAGATCCTTCAGTGCCCTACAATTTAAACCATTGATGAAATCACCAAAGTAGATCATGGAACAGCTAGGGTGACATCCTGCTCTAAGGAACTATTCCTGTAAAAATTCATCAGTGGGCAATGAGCCCAGAGTGTGAAAAGTACAGGAAAACTGTCCCCTGCATCCCCCATATTCCTGGTATAGCAAAATGTACCATTTAACCAAAATTACTGTTATAAATTTCTTACAAATACATAAACTAAAACTGAAATGCTAAAATCTTCCTTTTAAGGGGTGGAGGGAATATATACAGCATCTGGCTGTCAAATAAAAATCTCCATGGAATTATAAATTGCCTGGTTTTAGCCATCATCTTCTTGTTTTACAAACCAACACAACTGGAATATGATGTGAAAGCTGCAAAAGGGCCAAAACAGAACTGAATTCCAGCTCTGCAGGAGCTTCAGTCTGGGGTGGAGGAAGGCTCCTGGGGAGGACACACCTCCCTAGGCTAGCAAAGAGCTCCACTTGCTGGCAGATGCAGCCCCTGAGTTATTGCTTCCCACTTCATTAACCAAAATAAACAGCCATAAATCAATTGCCCAGCCCAAAAAGCCAGAATAAAGGAATTATATTGTTTAAGAGTACTCAGTGACAGCTCACGTAATTTCAAATATACTTCTGGTCTGCACTGAAACTTTGGACAAGTACAGGGACAAAATGGAAAGTGGTTCTTAGAGAAGGAGGAGAAAAGGCTGAAGAATGATCCCAGACCCACTGGAGTCCTGCCATCAATGGCTCTGGGCTGAGCTCCAGAACAAAAGTGAGGAAGGGAGATTTTGACATTCCCAGTTCTTTCTGTGAACCCAGATCATTCTCGTCTGGTACACTGACATTTTGTGATCAAAATGAGAAAATTAACTCAGATTATTCATAATTTCCCTATGCTTTGCTATATTTTAATGCTCAATATACACAAGTTACAGGGGGTTTTTAGTGAAGGCAGCATAATGCTGCATAAAAAGATGGTGCTCTCTCTATAAATTTTATTATAAATTGCCTTTATGAGTATTCTCCCACATCTTTATCATTCATTATAACATTATTCTTTTCACCTTTACAGCAAAGTTGAATATGGCTGGTAATTTTTGCCCACAGTTCTTCAAAAGCACCTCATCAGCATTCACTCATGTGGATAAAATTTGGTTTCATGGTGTAAAAAAGGTTATTTTGCACAAAATGAATGATCAAAACCTATTTTTTTCTGTATGCCAGAAGTATATACATATATATATACACATATATATATACATATATACTAGTCTTCATAATAATTTATTTTAAAAGATTGAGTTGCTTTTCAAATAGCTGGTAGGATACCATGGAATAACACAGTGACAGGGGACTATAGCACTTCTCTAGAAAGGAGATAAGAATGAAAAATGTCCTGGAGAAACATAACAGGGACCAGAGATGAACCAAAAATAATTTAAAGGGAATTTTGGTTGCAAAGTATTTACACACCATCAACTCAAATTACAAAAAGTAAATACAAAAAAAGCAAGGTTTCTGTGGTGGATTTGACCGAGATTGCTAGGAAGACATTCTAATTTTTTTTCACTTAGCCATCTAAATTGATTTGAGGGTTTTTTTTTTTGTTTTGTTTTGTTTTTTTTTTTTTTTAGCAAGGTTTTTAATCAATTAGTGAAGGGCAGATTGTGACAGGTTGCCAATACTTCACTCACTTTTTTCACAGACTGCTATGTCACAGGGACTGATGATATACCAGTGGAATCTCCACCCTGTAAGTCCACACATCCCAACAAGCAGATTATCCTGATTGAGACATTGGAACAGCAGCGCTCTCAGAGCTAGGAAACATTTAATATGGAGAAATGTTTGTACACCAGACGCAGTGGGAAGGGCTCAGCAAGCTCTGTTCCTGCCCCTGCTGTGCTGAGCACTGCCCCTTTCCAAGGAAAGCAGCCCCTCTTTGGGTGCAGGTCTCTGCCATCAGAATGGCCTGTCTTATCTCTCAGAGGATTTCAGATTTGACTTTTCACACAAAGGGGCACTCTCACTACGCCTGAGATCAGAATCAATGCACACAGGGGAGAAAAGGAGTGGTACCCCTGTTGTTTGTCCTGTTTAAGTCCTTGGCAATTCTACCACAAATGGAAACACAAATTTCGGGTGCCTCAACTGGCTTCTAACATAAAACACTTGCTTTCTAAAAAGAGTTTTCAAGGAAACATGCCTTCAGGAGTTAATTTAAGACCGAATCAGTGTATGGAGAAACTCCTGCTGCATTGCTCAGTTCTAAGGAAGAACTAGTTTGAAGGAGAGAAAGTACAGTAATTATGCAGCTTTCACCACAGATAGAAGCATGCTGCCAAATAATAAGCAACAACTTGAGATAGATAAGCTTCCTTTATTTGTAGACAGTGAGTTGGGAGACAAGTTCAAATCTTTTTTTCTCTACCAAATATTACACAAATGGCCTCTAGAGGGATCCAGGTTATTGCTTTTCTGTTGAAATCCCTTAAGCTTGGTTGTCATTTTTATTGTTTTGGCTTTTTCTTTCCCCTCTGTTACTTTTCAACTAGTGAATCATTCATCTAGAAATAATGATGCAAACAACTTGCATTTAAACCACAGAGTTCATGACCAGGATGAAGGCTTTTGAAAATCAAGAATTAAAAAAACTGGAGGGCAAGGTTCACATTCAGTAGAATTCCACGCAAACAAATCAGCTCTCAGCTGATCACATTCAATAAAAAAATACAATTCCAAAGAAATGCTTAGGCATTCAGCTGCCTATGTGAAATGCAGCTGAACTGGTGAATCTGCAGAGTTAGGTCAGGAATGTGGTAAGAATTGGGCTCAAGTTTCTGCAGAATGAGTCAGTATTTCCCACTTGAGCTCCTAGAGTTCTCATGAAAGGTATATTGGTTCCAAGTTATTGTATCTGGCTTGGGCTTTGTTTGCTGAATTATTTCACCTAGTTAGAATTTTCACAGCTAAGATTTTAGTAAGCAGGAGTCCCACGTTAAACAAAGAGCAAGAATTTAATTCTATGATACTATATTCTACACATTGTTTATTCCGGATTCACCAAATAATGGGTATAACAAGCAGCATCAAGTCAGCTTCAAAATTCAGTCTACAAGCTTTTTTTTACTGAATGTATACTTCACATGTAATCAAATGCAAAGAAAGGAGATGTACTGACCTTAGGAATGTGGAAAGGGCTCTGTGTGCAGGTATGAAGGGAAGTCAAAGACATGCCCCCAACTCTGCATGCAGCTTTGTTTTCAAATTGATATGCTGCAAAAAGAACATTTTCAGGGACCCTCAGGCACCCATAAAAATATCTGAAAGAATTCAGTCAGAATCCTATTCTTCTGTTTGGTGGAATTGTTGTTTGCCTTGTGCAAATCAAGATGGAGAGTACTGGAGAGAAGAGAAAGGTTATGCCAAGGCCTCATTGTTTTGGAAAGCACAATCCTACCATTGAAGATGCTTTGCTGAAACTGCACCCTGAAGTCAGACTCCATTTCAGTCTGTATAATAGAGCACCACACAAAGCCAGTCTCCAGTCTGGTTCACTGAATTTAAAGTTTCACTGCATTCCCTCTGTTAGTGCACTAATGGCGCATCAGCACAAGCCTTTTGTGGCACAGGCCTCTGGCTCAGGTACAGGAGGTGTTGTTCATAAACACTGAACACAGCCCCAGATCCACAAAAATATTTGCTGTTTCTGATGTGCCTTGTTCCAGCCTATAAAGTGCAGATAAATCATCTCCCAGATGTCAATTTTGTGTAGAATATTCATTGGTAACTGCAAGGGTTCAGCTGAGTGACTAAACCAAAAACTCAGCTAGCCAAACTCTTCAAATTAAACCAGGCTTTGGATAAAAGAGAAAGACATAACCTTTCTTTGGTGACACCAATGAGAGCTTTTGTCTCCAGCTCAAAAGGAATTTTGTACTGTTAAAATCTCCTGCTGCTGAGTTTTGGTTTAAATTTTGGTTTGCAATGAAAAGAACAAAACATTTAATTAAAAATGACAAGCTAAATTAGGGCAAAGTTGTCTTATGCTTTACTGTGTACTTTGTATAAAATTAGAACTGCTACAGAATTAAGCATTCAAGCTTCTTCCTGAGGGGAAAACAAGAAAACAAACAACCACAAACTGGAGTCTAAATTAACATTTCTTATTCCACCAAGTCAGCTACTAGCTGAATCACTTCATTACACCTTCTGACATTCAGTAATCCAGACACAAAATATCTCTTGAACCAAAGAGCTTCAAAATGACTATTATAATATTTCAACAAAAAACAATATAAAGTGAGTATTTTAATTAATGGATTAAAAAATAATCCCTTTCTAAAATTGAATTGTTTCATTCATTGTACAACTTCTTATTCCCACAGAAATTTTCCTCTCCCTGAAATTTTTTTGTTATTTTCTATAAAAACAAACACAATTTTTTTCCTCTAGCTGGAATCCACAGAAATATGGTTAGGTTCCTGTGGCATGGTTTTTGTTGGCTTTTGTACTCTCTGGAACTTGAATCCACATTTCTAATAATTACCTAATGCATTATTTACAACTATATGGTGCTCTTGAATCGTTTGATAAGCAAATTCTACCTATTCCCATTCCACTGCATTTTCTCTCAGGACCTCAGTTGGAAAAAAATGTGATAATTTTTAACTAATAAAACTCTACTTAATGAGGTTCTCCAGTGAGACTTGTCTCACAGGTCAGGCTACCTGTCAAAAACAACATCAAAAAACCCCAAAAATCAAAATAAAACAACCCAACAAAACAAACAAAAACCCAAACAAAACATAACAAAATTCCCCCAAAAAATCCCAAACAAAACTGAACAAAAACCCCAAGTAGCCAAAAAAACACAAACACACAAAACCAAGAAAAAACTCCTCCCAAAACAAAGAAAAAAACAACAATTAAAAAAAAAACCAACAAAAAACAAGACAGAGGGGAAGTAACCCTCAGATAGTAAAAGAAGGATTTCTGCATGGAGAATAACAGCATAGCATTCACAGAAGGCTACCAAGAATATTGCACATGATTTTTGTTGCTTTAGAGCAGTTAACCTTGCAGGGGGCTCGGAATTCCAGTCATGCTGGGTCTGTGCTGTGTCAGTGCAGAGCTCCTGGATGCCACTCAAGGCAGCTCTGTTTATCAGCTCCAGTGGGCTGAATCCCAGGGGTAAAGCTGCTGGATTTCAGTCACCACAGCCCAGCACAAATCCACCTGGCTGGAACAAAGAGAGGATAGCAGATCACATCTGTTTAGGGGAAAAAACCAAAACACCAAACCTTAAAGGTATTGTTGTGCATTCTCCAACCTGCAAACATGGAAAGAAAACTAAAGGAAAAATCACTGCTGCTATTGATACAATATTCAAATAGTGATGTCATGGAACAGAGAACAGAAGAACCAGAGAGGAATTTATGGGAACGGCAAAACCACTCCTCTCCAAGCTCAGAGTACACTCACTACAATTTTTAGTAGCACATCTGCTAATGAAACTCTAAATGCTTTGAACAGCAGGAACTAGTGGTGCTTGTCTTTAATTTTTGGAAAAATCTATTGGCTCGTTCATTTTTGGTTCAGCATTTGATATGCACTGTTACACAGGTTTTTTTAAGAAACAAAACAACTCCACAATATTGCATGGAAAGAGAAAAACATTTCTTTTAGTGTTCCTTCACTTAGCAGTAGTACTTCTGGGAATTAAAGAGAGTAACTGTTACACTTTTTAAAACATGAGAAGCCATTTCTACATCTTCTTTACAATGAATATTGTTAGTAGCTCTGGTTTTTGGATGAAGCCTCTAGGAAACAGGTGCTCACTTTTTGCAATATTTCAGCATATCTGCTCTTTTGTCTAGATTATTTTACCTTTTCACTGCCATTTTGTCTCCTTACCTGTTCTTTGTCAATTTTCCATCTCTAGATGAAACATGAGCAAAGCAAAAGTGAGTAAAAAAGCTGCAATTTTAAAATGCAATCAAGCCTGAGCACAGAACCTTTCAGCAGAAGCCTAAGGTTGGTTTGTGATGGATGTAAATAATGCACAGAAGATGACCTTTCCCATTTACAGGAACTCTGCTCCTCAGATCTTTAACTGGATTCTGCCATGGAGTATAAAAATATCCATCTGAGAACAAATTCTCTTCCTATTTTTAAATTTTTTTCCCATGATCTTGGACTGACCTGGTGTTGTTACTAATAAATTTCCAGTGTCACTTTTTATCCCCACAACAGATGAAGTCAGAATGTGTCAGGGGGTGTAGATGACCAAATTGCTTCTTTTAAATTTGGTGTCAAGCCCTAAAAAAGCCCCAGTACTTCTGTGATATGCACACATATTTTGGATTTGCCAAACAAGGAACTGGGCTGAAGTTTGAAGAATAGGGTTTAACTTCTGACATTTAGTTTGATCACAGCAGAAACACAGGAAATTTTTCATTAAGAAGGTGGCACATGAATAATTGCTTAGAGAAACTTCAAATGGAGAACTCCAGTGACTTTTTTGCTCCTGTTTCTAACATTTCTTTAAACAGCTTTGTAGATAATCACAAGGATAACTTTCTCCTGCAAAGGGAGCACTAATACACATGACCAGCAACATTTATGGTCAACTTTTAAAGTTTGTTATCAACCATCTCAACCCATATAAATCTGTTTTACACCTTGTAATCCACACCAGAACCCTCTATGGCTTTCTGATTTCAGAGTTACTTAAAATGTTGATTTTTTTTTTTTTTTTGCTTGTTTGTTTGTTGTAGTGAAACAACAAATTCTGATTCTGGGTCTTCCCTCTTCCCATAGCCAGCTTTGGCTTAGCTCAACACTTTCCCAAAAAATGTACAAGAGCCTGGAAACAAAAAACCCTGAAATTTTTTTGCACTCAAGAACTTGGGTTAGATAAGTACAATTATAATAATATCAATTATTTGTAAGCAGGCTTCCCTATTCATGAAATTGATTTATTCTGATACGGCTTTTTCTAGTCAAGTAATTTCAGTTCTGCAATGTTGGAAACATAACATGATTTAGGCCTCCAGCCTCCTGCTAAGGCTTACTTGCCTTCTTGACGCCAAAATTCTCACTTTAGCAGAATAGTGGAATTAAAGAAAGAAGAAAAATGTGTAACATAAAGTGATGTAAAACCTCCTTCTCTGTGCAATAAGTTGTTTTACTCAAGGAGAACAAGCAAACCTGAAACTATTTGGGGTTGAAATAGTACCTGTCACACACATTTGTGATTTACCATCATGTTTTCCTCTATTCTCAGGATGCTGGGTGATTTCTTGCACAACTCCTTAACTAAGAAGGCATTGAAATCTTCATTGCACTACATTTTCCATTTCACCTGCTGACATTTTGTTTTCTTTGGCTTTTGTTTTATCAGGAGAACAAGAGACAGCCTCTAGTAGATAAATTTCTACTTACTAGGGAGGAATAGAAAGATTTTTTCCTAAAGAGTGTTCATGGAATTTTTCTGGAATATAAGGAAGCCCCAGG
Organism: Zonotrichia albicollis; assembly: GCF_047830755.1. Lineage (NCBI taxonomy): Eukaryota > Metazoa > Chordata > Aves > Passeriformes > Passerellidae > Zonotrichia > Zonotrichia albicollis. The sequence continues at coordinate 28,700,564 of NC_133827.1, read as the reverse complement.
AAAATATTTTTCTTGATTTAAATAAGTGTGGTGATCAGAACAGCAGCCTTGGCAATTTCCATTTCATTTCAGCCTCAAGCGTCTGTGATTCTGGAAAACCTGCATGAGAATTGAATTCAGAGAATTTGTCTGACCCTGTTATTTGGGTCAGATGGACATGAAAATGGGACCTGTTATTTTTACATTGCATAGAAGAAAAAATTACTTTTTCTTCCCTACAGCACAGCATATGTTTGAAAAGGTACACTACCTCTCCCTCTTCTAACTGATTATATATTTTCTTAAATTTGTAGAAATAACTTGCACAAAGATCTGTTAGACTTCAGTTTAAATGATTCAATTGCTTCAAAAGCAGGAGAATATAAACAAGCACACACTGAGACAGGGGGAGGGACAAGAAAGAGGAGAATCCCCTTAAAAATCAACACTGCTCAACAACTGATGGGCTCAGAACAAAATCTGCCAAACTTTATTGCTTAAATTTCAAGAACCTGATCCAGATAAGATATTTTCTATCGCCACTAAATGATTGCACAAGTACTTTTTGACTGGCTTGTAGGCAAGGCATTTCAATTTCTTGTAATCAAATTAGACTGTAAAAAACAATAGACTTGCATCAAGTAACAGGGATTGAGAAGCAGGTTTTTCCTAATGACTAAGTCATAAAAAGTGCATGGGAGCATATTCAACCTTCAAGCTAGTCGATATACTTTCTTTCTCAATTAAAAAATAACAAACTAAAAAATCAACCATCCAAAACAACAAAAATAAGCTGCTTAAAAATACTGCGAACAAAGTAGAATTTTGATAGCTGAATTTAAAATAAAGAGATTTCATTCTTTCCTTCACTGGGACAACGAACAAATTTCAAGAGTGTTTTCTATGAAGCAGTGACTTCATGTCACTGATATGCATTATGATAATAGACTAAGAACAAGTAAAGGAATATTATTTTATTAAGCAAAGCTAAAGCAATATAGCTACCCAAATGCCACATGGCTTTTTGACACATTCCCTGCCATGAACAAGTGCATTGTTTTCTCTTTCTATAATGTACAACCTACATATGCACACATTATATCTGGCAATTCAGCTAGACATGTTTTCATAATTAAAAAAGCTCACTTGAATTTTACTCTGTTCATAGAGGGTGGAAGGATTCCTGCAGTCTGCATTGCTGCATTTGCCTGCCACAACAGCATTTGACCCTTAATATTGCAATGGAAAAAGGCTGCTGTAAAATTTTATATGCTCAGGGCTACATCTGCAGCTATGCTACTTTATTGTTAATATTATTGCTCACAAGGCAGCATAAAGAGAATTATTCTCAGCAGAAATATTTGCATGTGTTTATTTTTAGCTTCTGAACAGATGAATACATCAGCAGGGATTGCTGTTGAGGTTGTTTCACTGACATCAATCAATTCCTGCCAGATGACAAAGCATCATGGCCAAATGAAGCACCAGTGCAACCAATGGCTTTGATGGGTAGATGTAAATTTAGTAGCAAAAGACATGATACTGCAGCAATTGTAAATGCTGCAAAGAAAACTTTAGTTCTGACTCTTGAATAAGATAAGAACATTAAATGGCTTCTGTGTCTTTTACTAAGCATTTACCTGAATCTCTATGGTTTCCATTTTTTCCTCAGTCAGCATTATTAATTTAAAGAGGTCATCTGAATTCCTCCTCTAGGCGATATGATTTACCCTCAGGAGTTGTTTGCATTTTTATTATCTTCTAAAATTATACTGAAAAAAATGTGCCCAACCTGAGTTTGAATCACTGCCTTGAAACTAAATTTAGCCACCTAAACTGTGACCAGGATTGTAAAATTACCCAGTTCCTCCTGCCATAATGGCACTGTTCACTTGGGTGCACACAAAAATAAACAGAACATTCTTAATTAGCTCATCTGAAAGAAGTGCCTCCTAAGCATGTCTTCCCAAGCTCTGTTTATAACTGTGAAGTTGTCATCCTAAGGGGAAAAAGCATAACTCTTTTCATGCTTCTACTATACAGTCTTAAGCTAATGAGTTTGCGCTTGGATTTATTAATTAACATGTTTTATATTCTTTGTATAAAAAACTTGCCCAAGACTGTTAGTCAGAATGTAATATGTGAAGATTTAATGTCTTGAATTGTCTAAAAGACTATGGTGATCATTTGGCTGAGCAATATAGGTCCATGTCTTGATGAATTTTGAATGCTGCTGCAATTCCCACTGAAAAGGGGTTATTTTAGTCATACTGATTACCTCTACTTATATATTAAACTTGAGAGACAAACCTGTAATTCTAAATTTCTTTTAGCATTAAGGTAAATCACTATCCAAGTTTTAATTGCAATTCTCGAGAACATCTATTTCTCCATTAAGGAACATTTTTGTTTCTCAAGACAAGAAGCAAGTTTTTAAAATTAAGACACTTGAGATGCAGGGAAAAAGGTCACGTAGATAAGACCTTCATACCTTTTTAATAAATTAAATAACTTTCAAAATGTGCCTTCAAAAAATGTGCCATTTTCAAAATGTAACACAAATCATGCTGGTTGAAGATCAAATAAATTTTCTGGATGTCAATACACCTTGGCTCATACTGTCACAGTAGAAACAATAGCATTAGGTATGAAATGTACATAATCTCATGCGGTCATGGGCTAGATGAGCTGCAAATGGAGTTGGAAAACCCCAGAAAACCTAGTGCTGCTCTGGAAATGGGCACTGTTGCCAGCACTCTAGCACAGGGAGTTAGAATAAGACAGGTGCACATGTCTCATTTATAAATATGAGTTTTGGCAGGGTCTAAACACTCTCTTCATTAAAGTGAGTGAGAACTGTCTCCACTGAATTTAAAGAACTTACTGAATTTCAGAGATGGATTGGAGTAAATAATTGAATTTAAGACTTCAGCTATTGCCACTTTTCCAAATGTCTGGTTTAAGGTCTTTGTTAACCTTATAAGTACATTTAAGAGGATTGCAAATGAAAAAACCCCAATGTTCATGGAATGTTTGAAATAACCACATATTTCTTAGCTGTTCTCCAATGTTAAAAATAAAACTCAATACAAGTACTTCAGAAGGGAGAAAAAGAAACTAAGCATTATAAATATGCTTTTGCCAGTCTGCTTTCTTTCTCTGAGATGTGATGATTTCTCATAGAAATAATGTGCCTGAAAAGCCATATCTGTGTAGCCTTGCATTTGATCAGTTTGATTGTTGTAGCATTATACCTGAAGGCTGATCAATATCAAATTACCTTGGACACAGCCAAGTCTGCAGCACAGCTGGGCCATGGTATTGTGTTCAAGGTAAAGACATAATCTGCAAGCACAAATGAATTGCCTTTCTCATCTGCCACCTCATCACTGAACTGCGACTTTATCCTAATATGTGGCTTCAGTTGTACTCAGTTATTCCAGGAAAAGGAAATACAAATCACAGACCTGCTTCAACATTGTCCCATAACATTAATGTCTGAAGTAGTCTTTTTTCCCATAAATAATGTTCATACCTGTCTGAGGCATTAGTAAGAGCAGTTCACCAGCTCACACTTGGGCACTGAAGGCCTCTGGATGTGCATGTGGCAGCTGCTCATCAGTCTGCCCAAAGGTAAGTAGACGCGCACCAAATATTTCCAATACTAATTCAGCTGGTGTAGCACTTCTCATCTGGATATTCCAAACCAAATTTTAACTGAAACTGATCCAAAATTGCAGGAAACTCAGTTTGGGCTTCCCGCACAACTCAGGGAGGTTGTTTTAGGCAGTCACTGCTGTCAGCCCCCACAATAACTCTGTTTAAGAATATTCCAGATATAAACACAGTCGTAAAAAAATTTTTTTACTGCTTTGCTAGAGTTTGGGTGTTCTGTATTTCACAGGACTAAGGCCCTCATAGATATATTTAATTATCTTGTCTCAGATTCAACTGTGTTATTAAGACAGACCTAGCAAGCTCTTGCCAATAGAAAAATCCATGGGTGATAGTTGCTTTTTGCATATCTACTTCACAGGAAACAACACTGTCATACTCCAGATTGACACAGTCATAGACAAACAGACTTCCTGCTGCAATCCTAGATGATACAAACATGCCTTGAATATGAAAATTGAAATTCTAGTTATTCAAACAAGAGCTCTTCCAAAACCTGAGATTACATCTGGAGTGAAGACTGATTTATAATTAATTATGATTTAATGATTCATAATCAGTCTTCATCCTTTCTAAAATGCAACTAAAAATAGAAAATCACCTAATATTCAGGATTACTATGCACAAATACATTATTTGGCTTCTTATTCTCCCTCCTTTTCACTCCCCCCTTCCTGAGTATGAAAATGTTGCACTGTTGGGAATGCAGGCTATCAAAGCCTTGGAGCCCAGCACAAATTGTTACAGAATTTAGCCTTCTAAAACACCTACCACCTTTAAATTAAAAAAAAAAGTCAGAAGTATTCCACTTGTTGGTTGAAGTTTATCCATAAAACTGGATGTTCTGGAAGGCGAAGGTGATTTGAAGTCATTCCTCTTAGGAGAGACATGTGCCATAAACTGACCTTGGTAAGTGTTTGTGTCTGTGTCCTGTAGGAGTGGGATGGCCAGCAGAGAGAGCAGTACATTCAGAAGGGGATTCTCAGATGAAGATTCAGATTTCTAGTAAGGTGAAATAACACCTCTCTCCTCCATAACAGCTATTCCCAAACTGGGCTTTCAGATATCAGATATTTTCCCAAAGACTTAGCTTGCCAGCAGTACTTGATACAGATGTGACTCAAAAAGTCTCTGAAGAAACAGGTTGTCTTCTCTGGATCCACATGAGAAATATTGCACACCTCCAAAAGTTACACATTGCCCATCAAAGGCTGTGCAGGGTGCAGAGTCCCTGGCAGCTACACAGAATATATGTATTATTTGATTAAATAACATCACCTCTTCTCAATACTCAAGCTGTAAAAGTGAGGGTGACCTCTCCCAAGCCATCATCTAATTTCTGTGTATCTTGCCTTGTATTTTCATATTACCTTTTCTGCTCTGCACTTTGTTAATATAAGGATTTAATAAAGACCCTAGGTGAGGCTGGCCAATGTAGATGTTTCTTATGATATATTTCATTCCACAGATTAAATAAATAAATGAAACTAGGGCCTGGAGTTGCCAATGAGGTGACTGAAGCCTGCTATTGTGATTAAGGTGTCTTTGTTCCTCAAGCAGCCTGGAGTTTGTTATACACAAGTCAAGCTACAAATCAGTAGATATTGGATGACTCAAAAGCTATGGAGAACATAAAATTATGTGGCTTCAGCTTAAAGAACCACAAGCAGGGAGAAATTAGTGATGGAAGGCTTATTAAACTGTCTAGTTCAATCTCTGCCAAGATGGGAATATTCCCTGGAATATATTTTACAGCACGTTATCAAAAATTGTTTCCATATGAGATTCTGCCCTGGAAAGAGCCTATAAAAATGGTCTGGTATAGTACCATTCTGACTGAATCTGTGATTTCTTTCAGTTCCAGAGAGTACAAAGAAATATCTTTTTCCTCTCAGCTGAAGACACCCACTCTTTCAATCACAGCCACTATCACTTAGAATGGATGTTCTGAGAGGCACCCCTGCCTTTATTTGCATTGTGTAAGTGCACATTATGCCACTCACTCCTCTTGCCTTAGGCTCACTGTGATGCAGGGCAGAGGATGGAGGCAACAGCAGAGGGAAATGCTTTATCAGAGATAAAGTGATGCAGGTTCTTTGTATCACCTGCACTGAGACTTACAGCATCAGAACTGGATCTTCCACAGCTGTTCCTCTCCTATTCTGAGCCCACAGTTTCTTAATCCTGACCTAATGAGTTCTTCGTCATTCTCAACTTCCTTCTGATATTACTACTGAAACCATTCAAATATTACTGCCACCATCCCCAAGACACCTGTCTTTTACAGAGTGAGGTGAAGAATGAATCAGTTACCTGAATCCTGGAGCTGCTGGAATTATTCCTCTACCTCACATTAGGCTCCTTTGCTATTCTTTTAGTGGTCCTTCAGCTTGTCTTTGACTCTAAGTGTGACCTTTTCATTTCTGTCTTTGATTTTATTCATAGCTCTCTTCTTTTTCCATTTCACAGTTTTAAACTTCCTTCTAGGACTGGAATATGATTTTGATTTCCTTGACTAGAGTGACCAAACAGGCCACACTGTTTAACTGGATAAGATTTATCTTTGTCAGTCCTGCAGGACTCATGCCAGGCTTTATGTAAGTGGTTCTCCTGGCTTTGTTATCAGTGTCCATGCTTTAGGGTCAGATTCAGGCTGGCTGAGGGTGAGTGATGCTCATGCCTGCTGACAGCAGGGAGAGAACCATGCTCATCTGAGCACGGACAGGAACACAGGAACAGCTCAGCTGGGATCTTCTCAGAGTTTGCCTGAGCCAATTAGGCATTTACATTATAGCTTTTTCCCAATTATTCATCAGATTCCTCTTTGAAAGTTTTGCATACCCTAATTTTTATGCTGATTTCAAAAGGTCCCAATTCTAATGCCATCAAACTTCTTTTTAATTATTCACATTCTCCCCACTGCCAGAGGATGTCAGCAGTTCTTTCACCATGACTTTAACAAAAATCATGCTTTTTTCCTCACTTTTCCACTTGCCTGTCAACATTACCCTTTCTGAGCCTTTTCAAAATGTCCTTATGCTGTCTCCACACTACAGCAGGCAGGCAAGCACAGAGCATAACACAGACATCTTCTGGAAGCCTGACTTGCCCTCTCAGCTTGAAGCCTTGCTGCTGACAGCCTGTTCAGGCTCTCTGGTGCAGGAGATGCTGGCAAATGTTTGATGTTGAGACCTGAGGGCCCCGAGAGAGGCACTTGAGCTCGCCTGTGTTTGTGTTTGCTGGGTCTCTACCACCAGTCAGGCTTGAAGATGCAGTGTAGGTATAATGGTCATTATTTGTAGATTCCCTGCCACCAGAGCGGGGTTCACACCTCTTCACTTCACTGCAATCATATTTTCTCAGAATCACAACAGCATCTGTGGGGTTGGAGCACTTACAATCCTTCTTCACAGAAATCCCGCTTTGCAGAAATCCCACTTCACACTTTCCCACTGTTTTCCAGGCTGAAACTCATCTTGACTGCTGCAGCTTCTTCTCTTCCTCTTTTATATTTTACTCTGCCTCATCTTTCATAATTTACAAGAGAAAAATTAGCTTTGTCAGTCCTTATTCTTGATGCTGGCTGTGGCACAGCCTGAGGCTTGCAGATGCATTTTAGAGAGAGAGGGCAGTGTTGACTGCAGCAGCTACAGCACTAAGCAAGACACCCTGGGAGCCTCAGCTTTATTTTTACTTTGTCACAGCCTTGCTGAAGGACTGTGGCTATTGCCTGGGGCCTCCTTCTGCTTTGGTTTCAACCTCTCATACAAAGACAGAGTCACAGAATTCTGGTTTAGTTTGGAAAAGACCCTTAATATCATCAAGGCTGACTGTTAACTGCACACTGCCAAGCTGACCCCTAAATCATGTCCCTTGAGCACCACATCTACATGTCTTAAATACCTCCAGGAATGGGAGCTCAGCTGCTTCCCTGGGCAGCCTGTTCCAGAGTTTGGCAGCCCTATTTGGTGAGAATGCATTCCTTATATGTAATCTAATCCCATGTGGTGCAACTTAGGTGCAAATTTTCTCTTATCCTATAACTTCTCAACTGTAAGAAGAGGCTGACACCCCACTCCCCCCACCACCACACTCTCCTTTCAGGTGGTTGTAAATAGCAATAATCTTTCCTCTGAATCTCCTTCTCAACCACCTCTACTCCCTTCACTGCTCCACATGTCTTGCTCTCCAGACCTTTCATCAGCTTTGTTGCCCTTCTCTGGACACTCTCCATTGAATTAATGTGATTCTTCAAATAAGGGTCCCAAGACTGAACACAATACTCAAGATGTGTCCTCAGCAGTGCCAAGTATACAGAGATGTGGTCACTCTTCCTAATCTTCCAGCAACCTCCTAGAGAGTTTCCTCTCTGCTGTGCTGTATTTTCAGCAGACACCAGGTAAGGTGAAGTCCTGCAGGAGAACAAGGGCTAGAAATTGTGAAACTTCTCCCAGCTGCCTACAGAATTCTTCATCTGCCTCTTGATGCTGGCTGGGTGATCTGAGATGAGTCCAGTGTGATATCTGCCTTGCTGGCCTTCCTCCTGGTTCTCACCCATAAACACTCTGCCCTGCTGCCACCATCATCAAGCTCTAGACACTCCCTAAAATCCAGGGCTACCCAATGTCCTCTCCCTCCTTGCCTGTCCCTCTGGAGAGCTGCAGTACTCCAGCTGTGGGAACCATCCCACCATTTCCATGTCTGCAGCTATGCCATGGTGTTACTGCAGCACAAGGGCTCCAGCTCCTCTTGTTTGTTCCCTGTGCTGCTTCCACTGCTGGAGATCCTCTTCACCTGGGCTGCTGATCCCACCCCTTCCTCAGGGGATAAATCTGAATTCCTGCAGGACCATTCTCAAGTGCTTCCATGGTTTCTAACATCAATAACCTTTATGGTTTTGCTGCTGCATGAATCTCCATCCCACAGGCTCACAGACCTTGCCACCAAAGCCACCCTTCAATACTGCTGTGTTCTGCCCAGGTTCTATCTCCAGGGAGCCTGGCTTTATCCCTTTCCCCTTCAAAACTAGTTTGATCCCTTTCTGTGAGCCCTGTTAACAGCTGTGCCAAATACCCTTTTCCCCTTTGAGAAAGGTGTACCCCATCTATTGTGTTGTGTAAACTGACCCAAAATTCTTCCAGTGATGCCAGGCTCAGAGCCAGATATTGATCTTAAGGCATTTCATGTTTTTTCCCTCATTATGTCCTGCAACCAGAAGGATAGAAGAGAACACTAATTGCTCTCCTCAACCCTGATGGTATTGGCTTCCTTTAGAAAAAGCTTTCAGGCCTATAAAAGAAAAATAACCTGGAAGAGAAATGCTGTTATTGCTTGGCTGATGCAGTCCTTGATATTTTCTCACCACAATCACAGGAACAGAAGTGTTGCACTGCCCCTGTGCCTGAAAGCTCAACAACCTACACAGGAGGCTCCTCCTAAGCACAGGAGTGAAGTTTGGAGCCCTCCTAGACTCTCTGGCATCTCGCCAGCATGGCAGTGGGTCTGCCAATACAGAAAAGTTTTTAACTTTCTGGTTTCCAAAAGCTTCCTAGTCTAAGCATCTATTTACTTTTAATCCTGGAAGGGAAAATAAAGGTTGGTTAATTTTCATCTTGCACATACAGGATTGGTTTTTTCTGATCCAGTTACAATAGTAAACTCCTCCTGTTGTGCCACCCAAAAAGGCTGGAAAATGTCCATTCTAATTGCTTTCCCCTAGACTATGCTGAGTGAATGTTCAGCTCCCCGAGGTTGGAGTGTACTGGTATAAATTTAGTGTGATGGAGCCTCACTGCTGCTGATTGTTGCAGAACTACCACTGAGTAGTAAATGCTTCACTGCTCTGTTACCCGGGGGGGATGAGCATTAACTACACTATTGAACAGCAAATGCTTATCATCCCCTATAATTCAAACTATATAAATCACTGAAGAGAGACAATGTGCCTACAGGGAACTCACATGGTCTATAAAAATGTAAAAATCAGAACTATATTTAGCTGACAGAGCAATACTTAAAAAAATAATAAAGTATTCAAAATATAATCTCAGACATTAAACTCATCTTCATTTCAATCTACCCAAGGTTTGGTGGAGTTTAATCTCCTCTGCAAACATTTTCATCATTAACAACATTTAAAAAAATAGGATTAAGAAATAAAAGCAATTACTCTCCTCTCTCCCCATCCTCCAACCATTCATGCAGCATACAGAACAATCTCTTTTAAGCCCATCCTTAGAGCAAAGCAAAATGCCAGCATTTTTTATTCACTGAGAAAAGCATTTCTACCTTGCTTAAAAAATAATAGAAGGCTTAAGATATGTTTCTTGTAAACCATGTAACCAGTGAAAGTGGAAGACACAGTTCCCTTTTGTCTAAAGACAGTTCTTCAAATGCAGGGCTTATGCAAGGTTCATTACACTGAGAAGAAGGCAAGAAAAAACATTCCTCCAAGGAGCTGTACTGTGACTGAGGACATAAACTTTCATTCCTGGGTAAGCAAACACTTTATGTGGAGTGGACAAAAGGAGTTCCATTACTGTCAATGAATTACTCGTGGCTGTGAAGTTAAATACACATGAGCATTTGAAGCACCAGAGAACTTTATAATAGGCTGGTGCTGCATATTCCTTAATGTGCACATAAAATCTGTTCTCTGTTCTAGCCTTAACCATGCTATAACCTCTGGAAAGGCCTCACCATAATGCAATTTACTGCAGAGACAAGGCCTTCAATATATTCTATATTAAAAACCAAAACCATCCCCAAACAGCTATCCATAGAGAAATAAAACATAGTAACCTTTAAATACACAAATGCAATTACAGAAAAAGACAAGGAGCAAAACCAGATGAGAAAGATCTCAGGGGAGAAGTGGTATGGGAGTTTCTGAGTTCTCCATGTAGCATTTAGAGAAATGATGAAAGAGAGGTTTGAGAGCAGAGCTGGTAAATGATCACAAGCAATCAATGTTTCAAAGAGGTCAGAACAAAATCAAATAAGGCTACTAAGCTTTATTCTTAATCCATGGACAGCTTAGCAGCATCCCACTAAGATCTATCCTACTTGGAGATGTTCTAAGGAAACAAAGAATATTTTGATTTTTTAATCTTCCAAAAGATGATATCATCAACAAGTTGTGTTTGTTCTTTTTTCCCTTTACAGAAAAAATACCTGTACTTGATCAGCATGTGTGTCCTACCACACTGTGTGAGCTTGAACTAACCAAGAGTAATGAGGGATTTTAAACAGAAATATAATTAAACCATGCAAATATGTCTGAAACACTAAGAGAAATAAAATGGGGTATGGCTTAATTAGACATTCAGAAAAGAGTTCTCCCAGCACACCAAGGCACGTACATACAAGATTACTTTGTAAGAATGAAGCAAATAATGCCAGCATACTTCAGATGTTCTATCAGGGCACCTCATCATCAAGAAGGGAGATAAGAGCTTTCTGTATGTATTTGAAATGTGGCTGCAAAGTGTTGCTTTCAGTTGTCTTCAGATGAAAAGTAATAATTTATTATTACTATTCATCTATTATATGTCCATCAGTGGGTCAGCACGGAGAAAAGAGCAGAGCATACTAAGAAATTTTAGTGAAAAAAAAAATGCTTAATTTGTGATTAAGGGCAGGAAAATTAATGTGATGCAGCAGTAGTTTAATATGCTGGCAAAACGAACACTTACAAGTAATCCTCCAAAATGTAGACCAGCTGCAGAACGCCAGATGAATTTAAGATGTTCATCCCACAGGACCACTCAATGAAAATGAGCTCATGCTTCAGGATTTTCAGATCAGAGCCATATGCTGTACACTAACACATTTGCAATATTAGTACCTTGAAGTAAATTTCTTAGAGCATTATTGAATCTAATTTCCAATGCCCAAAGTCAGCAAACTTCCCCCATTTCCCTATGGAGATAACCCTGTTGGACCAGTCTTACATGATATTTATTACTCTGGCACTAGGCTGAGAGTATATTCCATGTTTGACTAAACATTAGATATCCATAACTTCAGGTGATGAAGAATTTAATTGATTTTAAGATTTTTCTCCTGATGTTACTCATCAGTTGTTGGAAACTGCTGCAGTGCCATGAATGGAAACAGAGAGTGACATTTCACACCTGCAGTGCCCAGCAACTGTGGGAATGATGGCACAGTGTGGGCCAGTGTACACAGACCCTTCCTTCCTCTGCTGGCATGTCAGGAAGTCCCATGCATTAGAAACAGGCCTTTTATTTTATTTTCTTTACTTTGCTCCTAAACATTTTTAGCTTTCCGTTGACAAAAATTAAATATCTGTAAGTGAAAAAAAAAAAGGCCACTTAAAACTTAATCTAATTTACCTTCTGTTCAGACCCACTATTACACTTCTCAGTCTCATTATGTCTGACCTAAAAAGTATATTAAAAATCTTATTATTTTGTTGCTGGCTTTTCTACTTAATTATTACCACAACAGGCAGGTACTCATTATGATAATTAATCAAGACTGAGATGTAAATAGCTCACATAGGGGTTAATAATCAGATAATAACAGTAAGCACTCTTTCTGTATAATTAAGTCAAATGACATGATTTATTCTGGTGCAAACCTACCTCCAGAATGAAACATTTAGGGATTTCACTGTCTTTTCAAACAGCCCTATGCTTTGCAAGCCTACAATATCTGAAGGTCGCTTAAAGTTTTGACATTGACAAAATTTGAATTGAAGTGGGATATTTTTTTTTCAAAATTGTAATAATCTATTTGTCATTGGTGTTGGCTATCATAATTAAATTTTCGTTTTTGATAGGCCATGCTTCACAGAATCACAGAATGGCTGAGGGTGGAAGGCTTTTATGGAGATCTTGTTGTCCAACCACCCCAGCTCAAGCAGGCCCACTCTAACTGACTGCATCCAGAAACTCCTTCAGCTGAGCAACATAATATTCCTGTAAAAATATGTTACACTTCTAATGTGGCCAGTGACAAACTCATTTTCTAAAAAAAATATATGATTTATAACACAGAGATTTTCTTGTATCCACTCATAATTGGGAGGGTTCGATGCAATCCTTAACAGTTGTATAAGCACCAGCAATGCTATGTGTGAAACAAAAGAAAGCATTTCCAAATCACAAAACAGGAAGGAATGTTCCATAAAAGCAATGGTTTTCTCAAGCTATAGCCACTCAAGAAACAGCTAAGTATTTTTATATTAGCACTAAAATAACTTATATTGCTGTCTCTATTAACTCAAATCTCTTTTTCAACTATGTGGAAGTAAATGGTAGGATGCAAGAAACATTTCCTAGATAGAAATGCTGTTTGAATGATTGCTTGAGAGGAATTCTGGGAGCTACTAACAGATCTGCCATTTTTCTAAGGGCCAGATGTGAATTAATTTCAAATTTTGAGACAAATCTTATTTCTTGAGTAGTCCTACTGATTGAAATAAATTTTGGGGAAGGGTGGGTTTTCATTTACGTACTTTCCTAACATGGGAAGATTTTCTGAAATATTTTTTAGGTTTATTTGTCCTTGCAATTCGTTATCCTTTGCTTAGGATAAGAAAAGAAAGAGATCTCCACACATTGTCTCCTCTCCATACATTTTAAGCTAGTTAAGATTGTTTAGACATTTTAAGACCACTGGAATTAATATAAAGAAACTTAAATAAAGTGTCACTTGGAGAGAGGGTCATTATTCCTCCTCAGCACAATGTCCAGGGGAATTCAATGAGGATGACATTTTTCCCTGGCACTTGTACTGCCAGGGGATCAAGTATCTGTGAGCTGGTGAATATTCCTGGGGATATCTGGCTGAATGAAGTTTTATCCAGATTTTAATGCATACTTAAACTATTAGTGTCAGCCTTCCACCTTGTACTGAGGTAGAAGATTCACTTCCATGAGACAGCACCTCAGCAACAAATGCCAGAAATTTTTCATGAGGCACCTATGAGATAAGGTTTTTTAGCACTTTTACAAACTTGTTTCCTTTTCCTACTCTGCATTTTTCACTGTTTCCCCATATTTTATTAATGCCAGTCTGCTTGAAAAGGGCACAGGGAAAAGCAAGCATTCTGCAGGGTAAATGGGAAAAGAAATGGGCAGAAGCTTTTCTTAAAATGTCACTGCTCACAAAGAGCTTGTGGCAACCCACTGTTATATAAGGCTGGGGTTTAAAGAGGTGCTGTTAAATATGCCCTGATCTCTTTCGTATTTCTACCTTCCAATTTTAATCCTCTCCACAGTGAATTTTAATTTAAAAGTATTTTAATCTGTAACTTGTTACAGTCCCTTGTCATGTTTTGTATGCACTGGGAGCAAAGCTGTCCTGAATCAAGACAAAATAGGAACATCATGGCTGTCAAAAGATGTGTCTGACAGGGCCAGTTATTGCTTTAGCAAAAAACCTCAAAGCCCTCTGTGCACAGCCTGACCCATTACAAGAACCTGTTGTGATGGTATTTGGCATGCACATGTTGGAGTGTCTTTTATTCTATTTGCACATGGAGTGTATTGTCCTTTGGGATCAGCGCACACATTCTGAGCATGGCTACAATTGTCATCAGAGAAATTAAATTTAACATGAATGTGGCCCTGACACCAGTAGCTTTGGTATAGGTTTTATAGAAGAAACTTAATAAACTTATAGACAGATAAACTACATGAAAAACATACATATGCTGCTTCATATAATATATATGCTGTTTAGTCTAATAAAAATGATAGAAGGTATCTACATCACAATTTCTTTGACTTTGTCTCCTCTCCACACATTTTTACTTAGTTAAGACTGTTTAGATATTTTAAGACAATTAAGAAGAAATATAAACAGAATTATATTAATTCCTATTAATATAATTTATGCCTCACTATATAGTTTCCTAAGAAAACAATTTTCTAAGCGTTCCTCCCTATAATGGATCTAAAATGTAACTAAACCATACAGAAAAGAGTAGATAATAGTATTGGGAATCTTCCAACTTAAAATAGCTGTCAGAGAGAGGAGGTGATTATTTTCCAGTAAATTTTTCTTTAATCAGCCATTTCCCACCTTCCTTCACAGCAGAGTGCTTTGATAGCCTTTTCCAGCAGCCCTGAGGTCTGTGCCCCTCTGGAGTCAACACCTTGGTCTGTTCTGGGTCCCTGTGATCTCCTTCAGGAGAAATACATAGGCAGAGTTAAGGATGGGGTTTCCTTAGCACAGAATCCAAACGCTGAGAGGAAAAACGGATTCTGGAGTGGGACCATTAAGGGCTCTGTCCTTGCCTGCACTGCTGCACTACTGAAGGCTTCCTCCCTTTAAAACCAGCTAATTCTTGCATTTGGCTTAGGGATTGAGTCTCTAAGTCAGAGGAGAAGACATCCAGTGAGGCTTTTTCTTTGAATTTTTACCAGTTTTCAGACTGGGACATTCAGAGATTGAGACAACTCCAGCAGTAAGGGCTGAAAATGCTCCTGGCTTTTCATTCCTGTGCTTTGTTCATCATTTACCTTCACCAGCACAAGCCCTGTTCTAATTGTAAATCTAAATCAGCTATGCATTTGTCCCAAGAGGTCTGATTACATTTATCCAAAATAATAGAGAAGCATAGAGATGACTGTAAAGAAAACTCTAATCTTCCCCACCTAACAATTTAGATCTCAGATTAACGAGCTCTTAATTAATTGGGTCAGCTATAAACAGGGCTGTTTGCAAAGACAAGAACACATTAATCTGGAAAGGTCATATTGCTCATATCACTGGGAAGTATTAGAATATTTATAACCCAATTTTGAGGATCAATTGTTTGCAGTCAGATTTCATCTGTTCCCTTTAAATATATTCAAACTAAAGAGTCCTCTGGAGGTTTCTTTCATGTAGTCCACAACACAGAGTAAATAGTTTGGGTCAAGGCAGAACAGATTTTGTTTAAGTATCTCCTATGAAGAGTTGCACAAACCACTATTGATTTCTGCATGTTTACTTCAGGAAAGAAGAAAATGCTTTCCTGGTGTTGGAGGTCTAAGGGATTATTATAGACAAGAGAAAAACTCCCAGGATCTGTTTTGTCAGTAGCTGTCTGATAAGGGATAAAATGTTCTCCACAAACCTGGGTGCACCTTTGGGACGTGTAGGCTCCTCTGCATTGTATCCCCTGCTGTTACAGCAGCCTTCCTTTTCTCAGCTCTTACAGGAACGCTGTACCATGCTGAGGAATAAATTATTTATTTGGGGACTTCTGCCTTGTCTGACTGAACCTACTATCCCAATGGTCCTTGGGAGCTATAAACTACAGTAACTTAAAATGGATGAGATTTTACAGCTTTCCTTGTCTGAGCTTGTTATGGGGCTGTAGGAAACATCAGCACTGAAAGACAGTGAATTGATTTGTTTTACTCCCTAAAATACTCAGCACATGGTCTACATTCTATCTTGTAGCTTCCTGACCTCCTTGACCAGGTTATTTGAGAATGAGAATTGAAGTGGTTTTCTAAGCCATTCAATTAGAAATAAACTACATAACACACTGCTGTCTTTCTTAGATTTCTGAAGGGTTTAAACCACATTGTTGTAGTCCTTATTTGATTTATGCAAACAAAGCCTCTTAGCATAAAATGCAATTAAAATAGAATAATTTATTCCAGTAATCTTAATCTATATACAATCCTGCTTGGTTGTGTAAAAAAAAAAAAAAAAAAAAAGGCAGTTTAAAGCTCCAAAGTTTCATGTCCTGCATTGGAATCAGAGGAAATGGAAACATGAAAACACTCAAGAAATCCAATTAAGAACAGAGGTACTAAAACAGGCCAGTCTTAAAAAGTGTCAGAGAAAAGAATGGGTAGCTAAATCTGAGAAAACACCTCATTAAAAATAGTTTAATTATTTCTATCTAATTTTTGCTCTTTAATACATAAAATACATATGACACGACTGGGAAATTGCTAAATATAAACCTTACTTAAAATATATATGTGGATAAACTTCTGTGAAATCCATAGACATTAAAACCCACATGTCCAGCAGAACACTCTGGGTGAGGCATTTGGACCAAGAGATAACTTCAATCTGGCAGTAAATATATTACTATATAATCTAAGTAGGCTTACTAAATTTAAAATGTGAGCATTTTAAAATTTCCTTTTAAAAATACTTGCACTTTTCATATGGTTTGGAATATTTAAGATTTAATTTAAACATCTCTAGTATAGTTTCAGAACAGAAAGTCTGTAGCAGAAATAGATGAGATAAAGGAAAACATTAAAAGTACATTCAAAAGCAGAAAATTCAGCCAAAATAGTAATTAATTATAGAATCACAGCCTACTTTGGGTTGGAGGAGACCTTAAAGATCATCACCTGTTCCAACCCCCCTGCCAAGGGCAGGGACACCTTCCACTGTCCCAGATTGCTCAGAACTCCATCCAGCCTGGCCTTGGACATTTCTAGGGATGGGGCATCCACAGCTTCACTGGGCAACCTGTGTGAGGGCCTCAGCACCCTCACAGGGAAGAATTTTTTCCTTTTAACTAATCTAAACCTACTCTCTTTCAGTTTGAAACCATTTCCCATTGTCCTGTCACTTCCTGCCCTTGTAAAAAGTCCCTCTCCAGCTTTCCTGTAGCTCCTTTAGGTATTGGAAGGGGCTCTAAGGTCTCCTTGGAGACTTCTTCTATCCAGGCTGAACAATTCCAGTTCTCTCAGCCTGGCTAATAAAGCAGCTGTCTTTAGTCAAATAATCTCACTTCTGGAAAAGGCAGTTTTGGGTTGATTGAATGTTTTAAGTGTTCAATAGGCTTTGGTGTGAGATATTTAAGTGATGAATCTTGATTTTACTTCTCACTTGATGACCTTCAGTCCTGGAGCCACCCCTGGATTTTGTCAATCTCCTGAATTAATTCATTCTCATTCCAACATTGTCTTCTACAATGTTCCAATTGTAGAATGGGGTACAAAAGACACCAAGGATATCTTGCCAAGAATTCACTATTTTGGAGCTATACCAAGCATCTTCACCCTCTGTAAATGTGCACACAGTTGGGGGAGTGAGGAAAGCCCAATTTATTCATCACCATGTGATGCTGGCTGCTAGAAACAGAAAATGGTGCCTGTAACCTCCAGGGAGTGAGTTCATCATTAGATTAACCACCACTAAGGTAAGGTCATCCATCATTAGAGATGACAGGTGCAGTGTTGGCAGTACAAAAATAATAAACAGAACAACTTGCACTGTCACTGTGCGTGGGGATGGAGGAGAAGTCTTAGAGATGCTGCTGAGGAAGGGGAGGGTGAACAGGTAGTCATTACCTCAGGAGAAAAATTGTAAGCTACATTCTTATTCAGACGTGTCTTTGCTTATCAAGTTTATCTGCATTTACAGTACACTATGAAAACCCAATACATCAGTTACTCGATGTCTAAACATGCTTTTCCAACATGAAAAATATGTTGCCTATCCTGATAAGAGCCTCAATGCTTTTCATTTAACCTTAGCTTTCTCTGCTTCAGTTTTAATGACAAATTGCTCTCTAAGTGAAATGTTTTCCAGCTGAGCTCCTTAACACCACATTGCTAAGGAACACCACAGCAGGAATTTCCCTGTTCCCCACTGGAGTGCTGTGGGGTTCAGTGTGACTAGAAAAGGCAACCAGATGAAGTCCTTTTGGATGAGCAGTGGGTCAATTCTATTTTTTTTTTTTAATTTTTTTAGTTAACACAAGGGAAAGGTTTCATTTTGAGGTTTCATCTCCTCATGGAGAGCCAACATTTATTAACAAGAGACAGTGGAGACTCCCATGGCCCATAGCCTTAGTTTAGTTTCAGCCTATCTCTGCCTTTTCCATTTGCTTCAAAGTTTCACGAATTGAAATAAAAATACACATAGAGAGTCAACATAGGTCAACTCTTCCTTCTGCAAACTAGCAAACCCTTTACTGTCAACATCCTGGCATCCCTGCCTCCCACACAAAGCTGGCAGGTCTGTTTTGCACACCCAGTCCATGTTGGTCATGGAATGCACCAATAAATAAACACAGAAATCCTTCTCTGTTTATGCTTTTTACCTGTGTCTGAATCTGAACTGTCCCCAGGTCTCTCTTGTACTCCCTGTCTGCTAACCTGTCTGTCTCATTTGCAATGTACCAGAAGTTGTAATGCTGTAGCATGTGAGGCTCTGGGAATATTTCAAACCATGATTTCCTTGGCTCAAGTAAACGTAACCTATAAAAAATATCTAGTTTTAGCAATGCAAATTAGCACTTAAGTGCTTTTTCAGCTGGAGATCAGAACTAGAGATCAGAGTATGATTACTGACTTATGAATGTGAAAAAGTATATAACTTGTATGCCTGACAGCAATCTTGTACTTAAAGGTTCATTACCAACTTAATATAACAAACCATTGCACTTCTCATGCCTATAATTCCATGAACTTTTGAAAACAAAGAATGTCTTCCTCTCTCTATAATGTCCATCACTACACTACTTAATCAGCAAACTTTACAGAATGGAGATAAAAATAAGCCAGAGAGCCACTAACTTGTTTTACAACCTTTTAAAATTTTGATTTTTGACAGAAAAATGACCATTCAGATAGTTAAATCTGTTAGCACATTGGTGTAATGCATCTAGAAAGTAAATTTTGGTGCATTGCAAAAACCATCTCTTGTCCACTTCGTGCTGTTACTGAATTCTCCAAGTTCAGAAGAAACTGTGATGCTCATGGTCTGTCCTGAATGATGCAGCTGAGCCTGGAGAAGGGTGACAGAGTCACCTGGATGGTGGCAGCCCCCAGGGCACTGAGATAAACCCACCACAGCTCACACTTCTCCTGCCATAAGCTCTGCCAGACAAATCCCCCAGGCACTGACAAGGCTCTGCAAGGAGTGCTGTCTGCTCTTTCTATTTCCACATTCCCTCTCTCCTCCTGTGTAGTCTCCTGCACACTTTAATAGACAACTGGTCCTAAAAATGGAGCTCTGACTAAATAAAATACACTGAATTAGTTCAATCACTTATCAATCAGGAAATGATGACTTACTGCTATAAATATTAACCAGCCCAAACAGGTGGAGCATTAATGAAGATAGTGCAGATACACACAATTCAAAAAAAATAAAATTGCAGTATGAAAAATAAACAACACCATTGAGTAACTGCTGAAGATTTAGTTTAGTAAAATAAAAAAATTCCTATTTATAATTTTCTCAGTGTGGAGTGGCCTATGTTTTCAATTAATCTTAAAAATTAGTATAGGAAAAAAGAACCATCTTAGCAAGTGTATTCTGAAGAAAAAAAGCCCTCTTTAATTAAAACAGCATATTATTTATGTATCTAGATTTTAATTGCACTCACTTGATATGCTCACAATTATTTTCATTACAATCAAGCTTTTCACTCGCTTCTTACTCCATTAAACTCTACCATTCATGAAATGGAAAAAAGAAAAACGAGTTCTGAACAAAATTATGGCACCAGGCATCTCTTGAATCTGAATTGAACCCTGTTTCTTTTCATAAGAATACTAATTTTTAAATTACACACTTCTAAACGCTTGCACACATGGACAGGGCCGGCCCATGGCCATTTCTTCTCTGCATTCTTTTCCTGCCCGACCCTGCAGCCTCCTGACAGGGCCTGCAGGACCCCTCAGCTGCTCCAGCTGGGTCAGGGTCCCTTGCTGGAGGGGGAATGGCAGTGGGGCACAGAGGGGTGTCCTCACCCCCTGCACCATCCCGGTGCCCGTGGAGGGACCTGGCAGCTCCAGGGGATCTCTGCTCTCCCCGGTGCCTCCCTTGGTCAGCAGCAGCCCTGTGCCCATCCCACCTGAGCTCCCACAGGACAAACCCCACCCTGAGACACGCAGGAACATACCCTGGAGCTGGTGCCAGTGCTCTGGGTCAGTGTGTCTCCAGGGGCTCAGAGCCACGCGGGTCTGAGGATGGGCCAGGCTGGTCAGAGAGAGGGAAAGCTGCACAAGCCTTCCCATGAGCTGGTCCTGGAGCTGGAGAGAAACAATGGTAATCAAATGGAAACAATCCACGGGTGGTGGTTTTAACAAGCTGTTTTCCCATAAGGGTGTTACCAACAGGGTGGTTCTTAATTAGCCAATGGTTATGGTGCTTTGATTAAAGGACCAATCAGGTCCACCTGTAGCAAACTAAGATATAAAAGAGGAGAGGATCAAATAAACAGGGCTTTTACCATTTGCCTTCTGAAACAACTCTGTGTCATCTCTGACACAAGTCACACAGAGTCTTTTACAAGAGAATCTTTTATAATATCATCATTCTTATTCTGTTACCTTTAATCATCACATTAGTTTAGGTACATTTTTCAGAAATGGTCCCTTGGACATTATCATCACTGTGGCTGCTGAAACAAATCAAATGGAGCTTGATAGACCTCAGCGTCAGAACTCAGCCAGGCAAAGTAGCTAAAAAAACCTCCAAAGAAGCATCGAATTTCCCCACAACACTTCATTTTTTAGAAATATCCAAACGCCAAACTCTTTAGTGTAACAAGTCCCTTGTAGGTGCACAGTATTTCAAAACTGCCTCCGTTGAGTCAGTTTGCTAAGCTTCCTGCATTTTTGAAACATCCAATAATCCTCTTAAAATGTGTAAAACAATTCTGAATCACTTTTCTTTTAGAAGTTATAACTCAAACTCTTAATTAATTTCATTAACTTTGGTATTAGCTTAGTTTCACTTCAGTGGAACAAGTCTTTTTTCTCCATTTCTGAAGAAATTTAAAAGCAAGTAAAGGGAGGAAATATAATATAAAGTCAACTCACCAAAAGCAATTACAAATAACCTTTGGACCACAATTCTTTACTAAAATAATTAAAATATTAAGTATTTTTTTCTCAAAAATTTGGTTATTTCCAGCATTTTGAGTGTTGAATTATAAGTAACACATTTGCAATTTGTGCTGTTTTATCACATTAACCCATGTGGCCCACTGAAGAAAGTTCACTTTAACTACTCACAAAGATGATTTACTGCTAAGAAGTTGAATTAGTATAAAAATGTTTTAGTGTGCATAATATAAACATCTGGTAGTCTATATAGCATTTTCTTCCTGAGGAAATTATATTCATCCCTCTTTCTTCCCCTAACAATGAAACATGCTATTTTAACATGTTTATTTCTGTTCACTTACAAAGCAAAGTACAAAAGAGCAATTTAGGTAATGTCTCTTTCCTTTCTCATAAACAGTTTGATTTGATTTTATTTAAACAAAATCTAAAATTTACATACAGAAAATATATACTGTAAGGATTTAAACACAAGTTAAATAACAGAGTTGAATGTTTTAACATATAAATATATATATATAGCAGAGCTATAAGATTTTTCTGAAAGTTAGAGAAATTCAGATCAAGATTGAGATTTTTAAATTCTGAGTTTTCCCAAAATACCAGAAAGCATTCACCAGCAACTATGAGGTTTCAGCATCATAATATTCTCCAACTATTACACACACAGACACACCACAAATATCATATATTCTTAATAATCAAGGATAATTCTGATCTGTGCTCACCCTGATGGTCTTTCAGTTTTCACCAAATCACAGGTGTGTTCCTGCTGGGAGATCTTGGTCATCAGAAAATCTGACCCTTGGGATCATTCCATTCCCAAGAGCCTTGCTGCTGGTTGGCTAGAGGTGAGGTACGCCTTGGGAAGCATACTCACATTTTGTTCCCTATTTTTCTATCCATTTTTTTAGAACATAGCCCATAAGGACAGTCATAAATTTTGTAAGGTCATTCTCAACAATGGCAGTTCAGGTGACAAAATTCTTCTTAGATTTTATTCTGCCTAATTAAAAAATATATAAGTGTTTTGGTTTCTTTTTTCCCCTTGTACATACCTGGGTCACTCATCAATTTCTCAGAACACAACCTGACTTAACTGCATGTGCTCTGTGTAAACACACAATTCGAGCTACTGGACTGTGGCTTACAAGGCCAAGGCTGAGAACAGCCTATTCTGGTTATGAGAAGTTCTAGGAAGCCCAACACATGGAGGGGAAGCTCCCTGTCATCCCAAACTGCCTTTCCTCTTCTCTTGGTTTCTGTGTTAGAGAGCACCAGTCAACGCCTCCTGCCTGTAGGACACAGCAATCATCACTGACTGCAACCTCATGGCCTGGATGAACTCTGCTGTGAGTGGACACTGAGCAACTCTGTTTTGTCAGGAGATCAAATAACTTTCATATTACCCAGCAGGACTGAAGGGATTTAATGTCCATCCTTTTTGAAACAGAAATTAATGGGAAGAAAGGGATGGTGGCATTTTCCTCAACTTTCATAACCTGTAGAAAACTCTTGACAGAAAACACACATAAGCAGTTTTTAACATATTTTAAAGACAGGATATTTTTGAGGAAGAATTTCAGAGTTACCTTTAATGGCAGTATCTTGAAATCCAGCAGAATTCCTCTTCAGTACAAACGTGCTGAACACAGCAGGGTTGGCTTAAGCAAACCACCAAACCCCTTAATTGAGGGGATGTCCTTCACACTCAGTGGAGAAGGTTTTAAAGATGATTCACAACAGCAGCACACTGACATGGTCACTCCCAAGAGAGTTTTGTCTCTGAAATCGCCCATCATCTGTGCTGATTAGTGCAGGTTCAGGATCTTTGGCAATCCCTTGCATCTCTGGGTAGATGTAAATCAAAAAAACCACATTAAGTATAAACGTTAACAAAAGTCTAGAATACAGTGCAACACAGTGAGTCCAAGAATCCATTTCACTGAATTTCTCTCAATGCTAAAATTTTCAAACCAAATGCAAAAATCTGTTCCTCTGTATTTATAATAAATATCTGTGAAGCCAATATCAACATTTTCCTACTACAGATGGCACACTGTGCTTTTTTAGTTTTCTGCATCTACTTCTTCCAGGGGAAGATTTGCTCAATAGTTCTCTCACTGAAAATATCAAAGAAACAATGATATTTTCAGTTATTATTCATTGTGTAAAAATTTTAATTCCTCTGAAATATACTGCCTTAATAAGGGGGAATTATTGCATTTTACAGACAAGAGAAAGTGAAATAATTGGAGTTTTCTGTTTGAGTATCTCTGCTCCTCTGTATTAATTCAGTTTGACTGTTGGTGGAGTTAAAATTTCATTATAGAGTGAGTTATTAGTTCTAATAAGATATTACTGAAACATTATTTCTAGTTTGAAATCATGTTTAAATGATGTACCTTACGAGCTCAGCTTTCAAGGGCTAAACCATCAGGGAAAAATGTTTAAAAAGTAATTCATTGTACTGGGAGGTTAAAACTGGTTCTTGGCACAGCCTGAGCAAGGGCTTGTCTGCAGGCTGGTGAGGATGGGGGGCAGACTGACCATGGGGTGTCTGAGTGGCAGCTCCTGCTCCTTCTGAAGGGGCAGAAATGTGCCAGGTGGATGTTCTGACATTGGTCAGCAAACCGTGTCCCTCCTGTGAGCCAGGGCTGGGCACTGCAGGGGAAAAGTGAAAATTTGCTTCACACACACAAATTAAAAGATACTTAGCACACAAATATTAATACAAGTGGGTACACTCTCATTTCCTTTCGCTTCAAAGTGTGTGTCTGGTACTATCTGCAGTCTAGTCCATATAATTTAGAGGATCTGACATCTATTGCCCTGATCTCATTTATCACCAGCCCATCTTCATTTTAGAAGCGCAGATACTCAGTGTACAATTTTTACTGTAAAATTGAATTTGTTTCTTGTGACAGAGTAGGCTTGCTGAATTTATGACTCAGTATTGAACATCCTTCACCTTGGAAGGAGCTCTCCTGCTGTAAAAACCAAGCATCTCTCTCCTGAGGACACTATAACATCATGATACAGATGCCCATCCTGTTAGACAAGGTCGTGCCAGGAGAAACTAAACTTAATTTTCTGAGACTTTACAACACTTAGCCCTATATTTCACTTTACAAGGATAAATACTGGGAAATACTTCATCCCAATGTAACAACTCTCCTTTTGATCAGGAGAACAAAAAACGTTTGATGTTCAGTTCAAAATGGCTGGGAGAAGGAAAATACAAGAATGTGCTGAAGACATGTTACTTTTCTATTTGATGGTTGCTGCCTTTATCTTTCCATCACAGAAAATAACCAAATTACCTCACCTGGATTTTGGACCCAGACTCTTCATTATGTGTGGGTATTTTATTCAAGACTCTCTTTTTTGACTTTCTCAAATCCTTTGTCACTAGGTTCATTGCTTTGCTCTCACCTTACTCTAACCACTGCAATTACTGTCAAGTTCTCAAATAAAACTACCACTAAATTGGTCTTAATTAATTCATCTTACACAGAAGCAGGGACATCTTGCTATTTCCATATTGTCTTCTGACTTTCACAACCTATTTCAAGTCTGCAAATCATATAATTCCTCTTTTTGGAGTACTTTGCACACTTCTGAAATAACAAAGTTCTTCACTGACTCGACCCCTTTGTCATGCAGGGGACAGCAGCTACAGAAGCACAGATTTGTCCATCTGGCTCCATCTCTGAAATGCAACCCAAGAGGTTGCAACTCCTCATTTTCCAGGAAGAAAACAAACCTTTGTCTTTCACATCATACCTTGCCTTCCTCCCCTGTTTCACCTCATCATTATTTGTAGCGTCCCCAACCAGCCACAGCTCAGCTCCTCCATGCAAGAAAGCAGAAACACCATCCTGATCTGCTGCACCTTTTGTAGCTCATTTTCCTTCTCTGGAGAAACTGCTGCTCCCAGCTGTTCAAGGTGCTCAGTAATTTTCCAGCCAAAGTAAACACCTACAGGCTGTAATTACAGCCTGTCAAAAACCCTCTCAGCCTCAAGGAACTGAGATGCTGCAGACTAAAGCTCCTCAGATCTGTCTGGATCCTTTTACACCCCCAAAAAGGAAACCAGTTCACAGCTGGGGAAATATTTTCCCAATTATAATTTAAATTAGAGTCTGTGTGTTCTGCATTTGAATGAACTCTCCTGGGAGAGCAGCTGGATGCTGCTGTACTTGAGAGATTTTATAGAAGAATTAGTTAATTTTTTTTAAAAAAAAAATGTATATTAAAAAAAAGAAAGAAACAAGCAATCCCAAACCAAGAAAAGCACAAAAAGCCCAAACCAAACCAAACTAAAGTTATAAACCCCCCCACATTCTTTTGCTTTGTAAATGACAGCTCTTTATCTATTTTGCATTGCTCTAGATCATCACTCATTGCACTTTCCTGGACCACAGCAACAATATTGAGGAAAAACTGCATGGTGTTTGATGCCCAGGTTTATTCTCACTTTTAAACTCATTAACTTCTGTGGTTGCAAGGAACATTAGAGGATCATGGACCAAATGTTCCACAGTATAAACTTGCAGCAAATCATCAAAACCTTTCAAAAGCTTAGACCAAAGTGTAAAGCTTCTTTTCAACAAAGAAGTTGACAGCTTGATGTGCTCCTGATGTGTTTATTCCTCAGCTCCAAGAATGTGCATCCTTGGAGGGACTCTGCCTGATTATTCTATCATAGCACAAGGTATTACAAGCAAAGGATGTATAAACTTGCCTTTATCTGAGAGAAATAAAAGATTATGTGACTAAGGGCTCAACTCTTCTCAGATGTTTTGGGTTTTTTCCCCTTCCCCGAGCAGTTCAAATTCTCTAGGTCCTAATCTCTGATTTTGATTCCTTTTCTACTAATGTTTATTTCTCCCTTACTAAGAACAAATCACAAGAAGAAGCTATTTTGAATATGGCTTGGACATGTTTTAGCCAAGAAATCCAGTGTAATCATCAGGCTTGGATTCCCAACATTGAAGGTTTATTTTAGCACAGCATGCCATGTTTAATCAGTTTTCCTAATGCTGCACAGTACTATCTGCTTTGACAAGAATATGTTGATCATATTACGGAATGATTACTGCTAATGGAGATCTTTTAGACAAGATTAGATTTTGCTTCTGTCCAGATGCCTCAAAGAACATTATTAGTTTTTGGTGTCATATTTTGGTAATATTAATATGATCAGCTTATGGGCTTGTTCATATGCTATAACTGCAGCAATTTATCTGACAGTTAAGCTGTCAGGACCATGCAGCATTTAACCCAGTGAGCACTGCTGCAATCTGGATCAAATTAGGCACTGCCCACACAATCTTATCACGGCT
Organism: Zonotrichia albicollis; assembly: GCF_047830755.1. Classification (NCBI taxonomy): domain Eukaryota; kingdom Metazoa; phylum Chordata; class Aves; order Passeriformes; family Passerellidae; genus Zonotrichia; species Zonotrichia albicollis. The sequence continues at coordinate 28,673,764 of NC_133827.1, read as the reverse complement.
GTGAGGTGACCAAGGAATATTCTGATGAGCCCCCCACCTCCAAGGTTCCGAAATTTGCATTGTGCAGCTCAATAGCTGCTTCCAAGAAAGCTGATTACTTCATGGAAATATCCCTAACAATAAATCTGCATGCTTTTAAAGGAATGTAGATTAGGGTTTTTTCCACATAAATCAGCAAAAAGGATTCAGAGCTGTGCTGCTTTTACAGCTAATTAATGTGGCACTGTAGCCTATTAGTATAACAGCTGGGGTGATAGTAGGTTTTCTATATACATACCGAAAGAATAAATTGCTTGAATATGAGGCACTTTTCTGTCCTTCTTTCCAAGTTACTGAAGATATACAAGGACCTTGCATGACCTGTATTTACTGGTTAGACAAAAAAATAATTACGGAAGCTGAGAAGTATAAAGATAAGTTTTAATACATTTTGACTAGAGAGCCTTACAATATCAACTAAGCAATACTATTGCCCTTAAGTTCAATACATACTGATATGCACTCTGATGGCATGCTTCATCCCTTTTGATAATATGCCTTTAAAAACCATGTCCTTTAGGGTCCAATGGACCATGAAATAGTCTCTACAAAAGTACCACTGGTGCCAATGCTGAGACAAACATTCATTTTGGCTGTCAGCTTTAAGGACTGCAGAAGAAATGAAGCACATTTATTATATACTGATGCATTCTGACTAGATAATCCTTTTCAGTTGTAGGCACTATAAAGACAAGTGCAGATTACTGTGGGGAACATTTAAAAAAAAATTGGGATGTGCTGAAACAGTTGAGCTTCCAATTTCACAGTTGGGTAATTTGCCTTATAAACTTGTATTTAAAGGAAAAGTTTTACTGGCAATGAAGTACGCTAAATAAACAATCTATAATTTGAAAATACAAAGTTGGAGATACACAGAAATTGTATCTACTAATGGTACATTTATTAATTAATGTTGGAATTTGTATTTCTATGCTGCTGGCATTGCCAGGGTTTTTTCATACATAACCATTTTCATTCAATTCTGTAAAATTTTAGTACTTTGTCACCATTTTATGGCATTTTGATTGCATCCTTATTTCTGTACAGACAAAGAAACTCATCCTGGACACCAACAGGACCTCAGGATTCAAAAAAAGATAGTTAAATCATAGTATTTTCAGGATTCAGTATTGGGACCAGTGGTATTTAAAAATATATATATAATTTAGGTTGCTAGATTTGGGTTGAGTTTAATCAAATTTCTAGACAAGAGATTCATAAAGAGCTAAGGTAGGAGTGGTTCCTTTGAAACCCACTAGAGGCTTAAGAAAATGCATTTTACCTTAAAAAAAAACATAAAGGTACTTTCTGTAAGCAAAGTTTGGATGCTGGACTACAGAAGCCCCTATAGTTCTGTAAGGAAGGAGGCTGGTACCATGAGGGCTTTGGTCTGCAAACTTAATAGACAAGGAAATCAATTCCTCTGCCATATTAGTCTCCAATGCTTATGATATATTTTGGCAATGTGCAAGACAAAAATAGCCCAAAAGACATTGATCCACATTATTTTAGTATCTTCTAAAGTAGAAGTATTAGAAAGTAGATAGTATTAGAAAAAAGTCAATATTATGACAGGCAGCTTAAAACTTTTAGACTTTTAACAGAAATATAAATTTCCTGACTCTATACTTTCACAGTTTCATAACACCCAATTGGCAGCAGCAACAAATATATCTGAGATTGTTACTATGACAGCACTGAAACAAAAATTAACCCTTTAATAGTAAAGAAACTGTGCTCTAAATTTACTTATTACATTTATTAAAACTCACTTTGTAATTAGGGGTTGGTAACAAAGAAAACAATGGGAAATCTGAGGCTGAAGTCTGGCCCTTCTGTGTGGCACTGGGTCATGCCCAGCACAAGCATTTCTAAAATGAACTTGTTTCTTATTTGTGTGGTGTGACGAGGAACACAGCGAAAACAATCTGCTTGGAGTACATCTGAACAAAACTGCTACTTTTGTTTCCTACCCAAATTTACTACAAAAAAACACACCAAAAGCTGACAAATTATCTTGTTCTGTTAAAATACTTTTTCCAAATTCTGACTCCTTAGGCAACAAATTTAGTTAAATATTATTTTGAAATGTCACAGCAAAATGAAAACTTGAAACATATGGTTTAAGAATGTCAAAACAAAATCTATTTTTTTTTCTGTTGTCAAAACAAAATCAATTTTATTTCCTGTTACTGAACATTATTTTTACCTTTGTTAGTATCAGCCTCAAAAGGCATTGAAATTATTTTGCGTATGGAGCTTGAAATGGAGTTTTGGGAAAAACTTTAGCTTCACTAACTGTTTAAATAAATCTACTTAGCCAGTCTGTTTTTCTGTATAGCATGTTCTCTCAGCCAGGAAAATCTCCATGATGTTTATTTTCTGTCCCACTCTCTGCATGTCATGAAGCATATGTTGTAGGAGACTGATTGCATCTCAGACTGACAGCTGCTCTGCTCTTCCAGCTCTCTGTCACAAAGGAAGATTGCTGCCATTTGAGCAAAGAAATTCTTCAGTAATATGTTTGGACACTTGCCTTTAGAACTTAACCATTATAAACTGTGGGGTTCAGTTTGCCTGAAATCAACATTCTGATTTCCTAATAGGCTTCTCTGTCAAAAATTCTAATCCATATTTATCTCAGTTCTTCTGGGAAACTGTATCCTATGCCACTCAATTTATAAATTAATTCCTTCCACTCATTTTATTTGCAACCCTTCTGGCGAAACTGGAGCTGCAGAGAGCACACCCTGTTAGAACACACATGAGCAGGATCAGATTCCTCACTTGACATCACACAGCCTCTTCAGGGGGAGCTAGCTCTTTATGAACCATTTCCTTCTCTCCAGAATTGTAGAATGGGCTTGGAACACAGCAGGGCATCTTACAGGTGACCTATTGACAGCCCTCTGCACAGGTTCATAGTACTTAATATTTCATATGAGCTCTGAATTGCAGGTGTTACAGTGCTGTGATTGCAGCAATTAAAACAATTAGGGTTGAAGAGATATCATTAAGTTATTAAAATGCACCATGTTTGTTATTTGCAGAACACATGGCTTTTTGACAAGGTGAAGGAAGCAAGAGAATAACACTGCAAAATATTGAAGTGACCAATCAGATCAGAAGTCAGATGCCTCTTAGGAGAACTGTAAAAATATTACCATATAAACCAGCATAGAAACTGTTTTTTTTAATTTCTTTTTTTATTATTTTTGGGAGCACATTACATTACAATCACACCCTTAGGTGTTTGTATAGGTCACAACAAATGTATTGCAAATGAAGCAAAACATTCTCTTCAGTAAGCCAAGATCTCCATCATGACATTTCCTGGACTGGGAAGGTGACCCAAGGAATTCAAAGACAAGTGGTTATCAGAACCCATCAGGCAAAACAAAGTGCTGTAATGTCACTAACTCTCTGTCTGCTATGAATTGACAACAGATATGACTTCCAATAATCAAGGTACAAAAGAAAAAGCATTTTCTGTTACACAGATTTGTAGATGCTGGTATCAATATGACAAATGAGGAAGAATATCACTGCAGAACATCTCAGCAATGACCAGCACATTAGCCTAATTAGTACCAAATTTGGTCAATGACCTTAAGTTGTCTCCTCTAGAAGCTGAATTACCTGTCCAACCTTTAGGTTATAAGATTATAATCCTGCTTTATTTTTTTTTTATTATTATTCCCTTTTGTTATCCCAGTTGCATTCTCCTATGATGATCCAAGTAAAATTTTGCCACAGGTTGGAAATTACCATCAGTAACCATGGTGTCTCTGTCCATGCTCTGTACATCTGGAAAAACATTCTCCATGCTTGTGCTGGGAATGAAAAGTATTGGAAGCAGACATGACACTTCTGTCAAGATTTCTTGAGAAGAGTTATGCAAATATATATGGGTGTCAATGAAAGAAGTTCAGAAAACCTTAATTTGCTCAGCTGTCTAAGAGGAATAATATTTAGTATTAAACTTTTAAACTTTTTTTTCTTTTTAGCCCTGGCCTATTCTGAATGTTCAGTTATTCAGCCATTTCACTGCATCAACAATGAACTAAAAACGATGAAATTCTAGACTGCTTATAGTAGTGAATAGAGCAATTTATCAACATTTTAATTTTGGTAAAAAAAAAAAGGAGAAATATATGGCTGAAATAAAAGCAAAATAAGATAGGTAGTCCTAAGATTGTTTAAGCTGTGCTCTATAGGGCACAATTCATTGATATTTACTTTCTTCATAAACAGCTGAAAAAACAGAGGTTTTTTTCCAGGCTTCAGACTGACACATAAAAACTGCCTGTCCTTGCACAAAACTAAATCAGATTTTAGAATGCATTAGATGAATTCATGTTTTTTAAAGATTAAGTAAATATTTGTGAAAATTATTTTTAAAGAGGTCAAATTGATCTAAAATTTTGTCCATGTTGATACAATGGATTTTAATTAAAATGATAAGACAATAATAAATTAAGCTTAAAAGTAGAAGAAGTGAGCCAGTGATTTGAAAACTAGGAAACAGTTTGGTTTGCAAATCAATTATACTCCTGCTGAAATAAATAGGATTCTGTCATTTTATTCACTGAAAATGAGATTCTACTGCTTATTTGGGAGTAACATTTTGAGATTCCTAAAAATTACAGGGAAAAAAAACCTATTTGGGAGATATTCACTTCATCATTCAAGATACTTCATCATGAAAAATGTATGTCTAATACATACATGTGTATTTATGTAATGAACATAGAGATAACATTCATTTAGATAATAATGCAAAGACATAAACAAATACTTGAATGGACAGAAGCAGAAAGAAACCAATTAGGGTATATTGGGTCTTGAAATCGATTCTATTCTGGGTTGCGTTTTTGGCACAGTTACTGACAGTGATTATTTCTGACTCCAAAGGTGAGACTTCCACTGTGTCCTTTTCCTGCTGGTCCTACTGCATAACATTTGCTGCAATAGTGCTATGGAAGCTTGCATTTATACACAGCCAAGTTTTCCAAAGGAGTACAGTTTTTATGTTTATATCACAGACTTCTTTACTTGCTAGTTTCTAGCTTTGAGTACTTGCTTTTTTACAGTAATGCTCATCATTTGACAGCTTCAAAACCTGACTGTTCATGCAAATAAAGCAAAAGGGTTTTGGCTTTTGATGTCAAATGATACAACTGCTCTTATGATTAGCAGAGACTTTCAGCCCTGTTGCCTGTCAAAAAGGCAAACACTTTCCCTTATACTGCCACATCAAAGCTCCTCTGTACATTACAATGCAGCCTAAACCCAAGCCAATCAAAAATGATCACAGTTCAGTGGAAGGATGCATGTGATCTGGAAAAGAAATTCCATATTGGAATTTCAACCATTCTTTGACAGTGAAAACTTTTGTAATTCAGTAGTAGCTCAAAAAGAATTCTTCCTTCCACATACTTAGGAACACATGAAAATGCTGGAACAAAAAACCATACTGCCTTCTGAGAAGCATCTGATATTCAGTTGAATGTCTTGGAGTGGACTAATGCTGATGTATCTGTGGTAAAAGAAGCACTCTAAATTCCTCTTATATGTATCAAACATCACAAACTTCTATAGCAAGAGTAAAATATGGACCTGGTATCTCATGAGCCTCTCAGTCCAGCAGACAAAATTTTGTGGCAGTCCCAGAATTCTTCCTTCAGCCAAACACATGGCAAGGGAACATCTGACATGCCAGCTGATAGAATGAAACTGCTCTGAAATGACAGGGAAAATCAGTATTTTACAGCTATGGATGCTGGCACATCCTCAGCCAAGTGTATTTTGTGAAACTGGAATGTGCTAATACAAAAAGTGTTTGCAAACCATAGCAATTTGTGAGGAGCTCAAGAACACACTGTCAGGACTGGATGTATTAAGAAATATGACCATGATAATGAAAGATCCAAAGCAGAAAATGACATCCTTTCAATTACTGGAAACTGTTTTCTCCTTTAGAGATGAATCAATTTTCAATTTAGGTTGGGTTGTTTTTTTTTTTTTCTGTACAGTGTCTGAGTATGCAATATTGAATAATGCTAGAATAAAAAATTGTGTCTGAAAAGAATTAAATGGTCTACCTTTACCTTGAGGTGTAATTTTCCACTGAATTGAGGTTCTTAAGATAAACTTTAATCTCTCAACTCTTTATTTGTCATTGACAAGGAGAAGCAAGGAAAGAACAATAAATCCATCTTTGTAGATGTAAGATAAAATGAAACTACTCCAGTATTTACCTTACATAACCACAGAGGAACTCCAGCTCCTTAGGACCCATTTGCAGGACCTCTCCCCCTTACTTATCATGCATTTCTCTAAAACGAATTTTTAGGCTAGCTTAGAAAAATGCTTCCTACATGAAAGATATTAAAAACTTTGTCTAGATTGTACAAGGAACACTAAGAGTTGTTTTTTTCAAATATCTGATACAGTGTTAAAAAGAATGAACATGTTTCAGAGATATTTAGGTGAGTATTTACAAAGACAAATTTGCACTGCAACTTGTAAATCCATGTTTGCCTCATGCAGAGGGCAGACAGAGCCCATTAGCATCCCCTGTTTGTTAGGCTGTGAATAGGTTTGAGTACCTGGATACTCAGAGTTTCCATTATAAAAATTCCTCACAGTCATTACAGTTCTTGCCTGTCAAGCAGAGCAGCACCCCCAGCTTGCAGGCAGGGAAATGGAGCCTGAGATTACATGTGATTTACTCAAGGTCAGAGAGGAAATCTGCATTAATGCTTGAACTCAAGTTTTGAGCCCTAAAATCCAGCTAATTCAACCATTATATATCCTGTAGCTGTGCAGGCTATAAAGTTGAGCACATCCCCATGGTGCTCTCTGAATTAGAGTGAGAACCCTCAATCTCTTGCATGCTTATATGCTGCAGGGAAAAAACTGTAAGGAAAGTTGTTTTATGAGATGAAATATTTAAGTGTGCACTCAGGCACATCAAACATTATTCTTATATACAAGCCAAAACCCCTCAAACAAAACAAACCTTTAAAATATAATAGACTCTCCATACTCCACAGATTCGGGTACAAGACTCCATCAAATTCTGCAGGTTTGGGACAGAGCCTGACTGGATTCTGTAAGGAGAATTACAGCTCAGCTGACAATTAAAGCTCGGCAATAAGTTGCAGTGTCCTTCTGATCCATCCAATTTTACCAAGCCTGTGAATTTCTTTCTTATTAGTTTGAGGTGAATCAGGACCTTGAGGAAAGTATAGCAGGTTTTTTTCAGTGCATTTTTCAGTGCATTTAGCTACAACTCTGTCTTCAGTTCTTTCTTGCTGCCCTCAGTTTTCCTTGCCGTTTTAGCAAAAAGGATAATTTTCCCTTCTCAGTACTTTACTGGCCAGCCAATCCCTGGATAGTATCTCTGCAAATGTGCCTAAATTCTACAGGGGTATGTCACTTTCCTGGACTTTGTGGCCAGATTCTTATTTTTACTGAGATTTTCCATCAGCAGGTATCATGGAAAAGATGTAAGGCTGGAGAAGGCGCTCACTTTGCCTTTGTGGAAAACCTTAAATGTGCCTGTAATGCCTCTGGCTTAAACCTCAGAGCTCTCTTGTAGGGCTGGTAATGCTTTTCCCTCCCTTGAAGGAACTTGAGGCAGATTGTTTCCAGCCCAGCCCTGCTGCCAGAGCAGGGAGCTGGATGTGACAGCAGACTGTCCTCCAGTGGAGAGCACCAGAACTGACAGCCCTGCATCCTGCTCCATTGCACAAACATTTCTGACCAATGTACAGACCCCAAGCTTTCATGGCAGAAAATTGTGCATTTTATTCCGTATCTCATTCTGTTCCTCTGCAGACTGCCAAACTGAAAGGGCCTGCAGCAGATGGATCTCTGACAGAGTTGCAGGGATCATTTAATTAAATGGTGCCCATTAGGGCAGCATTCAGGAATCTGAAACTTCACAGCTGGATTTTCATTACATAGAAACATGGAAGATGCCAATGAATAACCATCTCTATTACCTGTTAATGTAGAATGAATAAATTTCATGAAAAAAACCCCAACCATCTTTGAAAGTGTATGTTTAAGTCTACTTTTGTTAACTGTAAAGAAAAAGCTGTACTAACTTTCAGGCAAGTCCAAGCACCTTCTCAGTCCTTTTGATCTTCTCAGAAAGAGAGGTTATCATAGAGATTTTAACACTGTAATTGGTGCTGCCTTATAGAAGCACCTGAGACCTACTCCTTCCATTTAGACATCTTTTTTGCACATTGATAATTATTTCCAATAATCTCATTCCGTTAGAAAGATGCTGCTTATTATTTTTTTTTACTCTTAACACATAACAGAAAAACAAGGGTCTTTACTAAATTAATTAATATTTCTTATCTTGAGTCCCAACAAATTACCATGAAAGGGCCTCCTGTGTTCTAACACAAGTCAAAAGCCATTGCTACAGGGAAGAAAAGGATACTGTGAGACAGATGCTCTATAAAGGATGTCAAATGTCTTTATAGAGCACAAAGCCTTCTAATATATTAAGATCAAGAACACTGCCTTCAAATAATTAGCCAACTCCAAAACTAAAAAGGTCATCAGTTAGAAACATTGCATGTGTTTTATCATCTTTCTGTGATAAAGAAGTGGGAGTGAACTACTTCAGGAATTGTGTTAAAACCATCACTCAATCTATTACAAAACTATTGGTGCAGTAATGTGTCATTAGTGGCAATTAGTGAGAGGTTAAATGCTGCATGGAACAGCGATATTATGCATTAATTGGAAACCACTCATGAGAAAGAAAATTCTTATGAAATTAGGTTGGTATTTCAGAATAACTAGTCTCTCCTTGAAGAGAAGAGGCCCTTGATAGGACTCCTTGAAAAGCAGAGGTATATTTTTGATGATTTCATTTACTTTTTACCAATCTAATTTTATATATTCTGGGTTCAAGCAGAATAGAGTGGAAGCAGACTTGCAAGAATGAGGCACTCCAGTGATCTAGGAGAGAGAAGGAAGGGCAGTTCACTCTGAGACAAGTGGATGGGTGACCAGAGTAAGACTGAAATACTCAGTTGGGATCTGACTCATGACATTCTTCAAGCAGATGCATTTTATTGCCCTCAAGCAGATGCCTTTTATTTCCATTCTGTACCTATAAAGGAGAGTAGGCAGTAAAAATAATCTGAAAAAAAACTATTATAAGATGCTGAAGACTGTGCACATACCTAAATAGATATTGCAAGCAGCAAAAAAGCCTCTAAATGCACTTCAGAGGGTCATTCCTTCTGATCAGAGAACTGTGTGATGTGGGGAGAGCTGCAGAGCTCAGCAGAATAACACAGTGATGGCAGCCTGTGCCAGGGCACTGCAGAGCAGAGCAGACTGGCACAGTTCAGTCAGTCCCTGCATGAGGACATGAGGACATGAGAACAATCTTTATGGGGCTGATGAAGGCTCCTCCAGTCCAGCACTTGGGACCAAATGTTGGCCAAGGAGTGGATATTTGTGAAACAGATAGACAGCAATATTTTTCACAGAATGCCCTTCCACAAGGGTGAACTGAAATTTCCGAAACTGAAAGATTAATCTGAATGATGAGCAAATCACACCTGCTTCAGACCTAACAAGGCTGTTGTCATTGTTCCTGACTAAAAACGCACTGCAGGGCTGTTAGCCCAAGATGAGTCTGAAACGGGCCCAACCTTAGCCCAGATGTTGCCCCAACACCTGGGAAGTTCACCCTAACAGCACCGAAGTCTCACAGAAATAACACAGCTCTCATGGCCATAATCTCCATGTATTGTGATAACTCATAAAACAGGGACAAGACTGATGCTGTACCCAACTGATATGAGGTCCCTCAATGTCAGAAACTACAAAGAAATGAGAGAAATGTGATTTTTTTTTTTCTTGGCAGTATAAAAAAAGTAAATAATCCTTTAAGAAGGTTATAACATTCAAAGGATGAATCATGTCATGGACCTGCTTCACCTACATTCCATCTGCTTGATCTCCCTCTCTGTGCAGCTTGGAACAAGTTGTGCCAGAATTCCTCAAAAAGAGAAACAAACAAACCTCCCCCTCCAACTGTCATCAGCTGAGAGAGGATTTTCTACTTTGGATTCCTGGATTAGAATTTCACCACCAGAATTTCACCACCTGTCTTCCAACAACAGCTTTTTTACATTTTATGGTAGTGTTGAAGACTGCAAAGTTAGAAAGGTGCCCCACCCCCAAAAATATATTGTGTGTCATGTGAGGAAGACACATTTTATTGGATGGCCAATAATGTGCTAAAGGTTCTGTCATTCATGAGTAATTTGGTTATCAAAACTGAAAGGTCACAAGATATTTGCTGGTTTCACATATAACCCGTGCCAACTCTATATAAATATAGATGTATGTACAAAGTGATGAAATTTATGGGCTTTGTCCTGTACAATAAGTCTGCTCTTTCAGGATAGTCTGAATACAACTTTCTGATAGAGCTCACTTGAGTGATGTGAGTGAAATAATGAAAATTATATCTGTATAAATTCCTTGGCTCCCCTGATTTTATGCTGAAAATTTCCTGGGTTGTTAAACCAGTCAGCAACATCTGGAGAAGTGGATCCCAGGTGTTCTGTCAGCTGAGAGGCAGAGATTCTTTCCTATTCCTCACCTGGTAACTTCCACCCCTCTCTCCTGTTCAGACCAGGCACTGTTTCCCTCTGGCCCCATCCCACCTGCAGCAGCAGCAGCAGCTCTGTCAATGGGCACAGGAGAGGAGCATCCTGGCCCGGAGAATGCCCACAGCAGGAGCTCTGTGACGCTCAGAGCCTTTGCACTATCACTGAGGCCTTGTGCATGTTAACTGATGAGCAAAAATGCACCAAAGGACATTCAGCCCATGGCAGTCCCCAAAGGCAGGTGAGCTTGAGAGGTTTCTCAGCAGCTACTCTGCCTTTCTCTCAACTGTTCTCTTTTTCTTTTCTGTTTTGTTGTTTTGGGGTTTTTTTTGGTTTTTTAATCATCAGAGATGGGGTTTTAGTCAAAGATCTTTAAAAAAACCCAACCAAGCCACCTCTCAGACCTTAAAATGTATGAGCCAATTTAAGAGCATTTTATACTGATACACATATATAGGAAAACTACAAGTATGTTACTTGCACAAACATTGTGTCGTGCCTGACCTAAGACATTAGGAAGAAGTTTTCCAGACTTTTGAAATTTTCCAAGAGCTCTGTTGAGAATTCCTCTTGTTCCCTATTAGTTTACAACTGCATTAAATGTTACTATCTAGCTCCTTTGAAAAAACCCACATATTATCCTTTAAACAAATTATATATGAATTTATCTTTATGACTTCTGTTGGGTTTGTAGGTTTTCATCCTTTTTTTGTTCACTAACTCTGAATTTGAAGTTATTCACTTATTACTACCACATCTTTTTTAAGTTTCAAAATTTGGTGTTATTTTCTTCAGACTTAACATATATCAAGCACTATCACTTTTACACCAGTTGCTGAACCTCTCTGCCATCCATATCCTGCCAAGTATAAAAGAGGTAGATAAACATGGAAGATGAAAATGAAATGGGAACAGATGGGCCCATCTGCAGTAATACCTCTGAAAAGACTGAGAGCCTCACAGAGATTTATAAACCTTCTGGAGTCCAAACATTTGGTGATCTCATAAAATGATTCTGAAAGTGTTTTAAGTAAGTAATTGAAAATAACAATTTTATGTGGAATAAAATTGGAAACTTCTCAAATCAACACTGTACCAACAATGAGAATACAATTAAGAGCTCATAAGCTTTTGCAAGTGCACATAACTTGAGTAAGAAAACGGAAGATTCCAGGAAAGGTGTACTTCCCCCCTTTGAGCCAAGCAAAAAAGAAATTTTTAAATGACTGTGCTAAGAGGACTTGACTAGCTGATCCAGGTTTGTCCTTAAAATGTGTCAGTTACCAGATTTTTGGATTTTTTTACCAGTCCATAACTTTTATTGGTCTGATAAAATTTCCTCCATCAAATCTGTGAGATTCTTCCATTTTTGGACTTAAATAAAACTGAGCAAGTATTCTGCCATCCTCCTCCTCTACTTCTCCCTTTAAATCTTGGATTTGCCTCTGGATGTATTAAGGAAGCAGAAATGCATGAGGTGGTTTTGTACCTACAAAGGTATACCTGCTTATCTGTTACATGCTCAACTCCTTGGTGAGGATGAAGTTAATGGCATTAACAATGCAGGGAATATCTCCAGTTTATCTCCCCATTTTCATCAAAGTTTAGAGCACTATTTTTCTACAGTTGTAATGGCTTTCTTTCTAAAATATCCCCTTTTTAAGTAGGTTGTCAAACAGCCTAGACAGGGATGATTTCAGCTTGTAAAGAGTTGGCCATGAAATAAGAACAGAAGTATTAAATAATATCATTTGTATAAACTGAATTTAAAATAGCAAGCTCTAGCTCTGTGAAACTTCATAGAGCAAGGACTCATATCTCCAAGGTAGTCATGGGTAATGGATTGATTCACAAAAATCCAAGTCAATTTACTAGGAACCCAGTAAGAAAATTAAAACCCATGCCTTTGAATACTATGAGCTGAAGCAGTTGAAAAAAAATCCAGGAAATTTCATCAGCTCGCTTCCAAACTTTATGAGATGAAGGAGATGCTCAAAATGGAATTGCTCCAAGGACAGAGGTCCATCCTCTTCAAGCAATAAACTTGAAACATTTTCAAGCAATAGAAAAATATTTTGAGAAGGAAATTTTCTAGGAAATATGACTACAAAACACAATAAATGTTAACAGAGAGACTGCTTGTTTATGCAGTAATAACATTTGCAGCAACACATTTTTATGCTTTTTCCAGCATTAACCAAAGTTTTGACCTCAAAGTCATTAAAAAACCTTGAGAGACTTTGCAAGGAAAGGGAAATGTAAAAACAGGACCCAAAGCTCAGCACCACCAAGGGAAAATGAGAGAAGGAACTACCCTGCTGTGAAACAATGACTTATATCCTATTTCTCCAAAACTGCTTTTTCATTCAGCCATGGAAAGAAATTTTCAGGCTAAAAAACCCCAAATTAACTTAGTCTGCAAGAAACAGCATTTAAAAGAGAGAGAAAAGGTTACAAGTTTTTCACAAGTCAATGTCTAAAACTTGTTCTGAGAGACAGAATTAATACAAGTGCATTGTTTTGCTCTGTTCTTTCCTATTAAGTCATAGGTGGAGAGGACCTGGTTTCCTAAAAACAACTTGAAAGAAATTCCAATATTAGGAGTATGCCATGTTTTTGAAAAGCTGTGTTCAGCAGCCTTCTAGAATAAGAATTTCACAGAAATTTATAAAACAGGATAAGATGTAGAACTGGGAGTCAAGAAAACACCATAAATAATCATTATTTGTTTCTCCTCATCCGTTTTTATTCTGCAAACATAATTCTAACATAATTGCCTCAGGCTCAGTGCTCAAGCTGCAAGCTGGGTTCCATTTCAAGGTGTTCTCAGATGAAGAGCAATGCTTCCAAATCAACAAAAGAAGCACAATGTAAATGCTACACAGTCCTTTTATCCTGAATGCAAACCAGAGCAACTCGAATCCATTTGGACATGGTGAAAATAAACCCAACGATTTTTGTCTGAAACCAAACTCAACTGATTTCTGTATTTTTGCTGCCATTTAAAAATGGATGCAAGTAAAAACAGGAAAGTCTTTTTTCAGAAAACTGATTCATTGTGATAATTTTCAAATTTCCTCTGCAATTGTATGTGTATTTTGGCTTTCTTTTCTGTTCAGGTATTTTGGAAAAGGGACCAATAAAGTTCATCTAGTTTAAGTCTAAATACCCATCTCATAAAATATATGATTATCTACGGAGAAGAGTAGAATAAGGAGGTGACAAAGGATAGGGAACTTAAATTCAATTATTGTAATCTATTTTCATGATAATTTGGGTAATTTCTTAGAGAGAGACATTTGGATCTGAAAAGGTACAAAAGAACCAAGAGAGAAAGTCTAGAAATTGAAGCTCCATCTAGAAAATGCTCCATCCTTTTAATGTGAAGAGATAAAAAATATTTAGCATGTTTTGTAAAAAGGAATAGATTTTCAGAACTTCAAATTTTTAATTATTAATTTTTAGGTACATATTGTAACACTGATTCCCTAAGTATTTAACCTGTAATATAATAAAAGACAGACTCAATGATTACACAGACTCTACAGCTTGAAACTGATGAATTTGTAAGAAGAAATGATTTTGAGATTAGGTCAGAGAGGAAAGTTTTAGTGAAAAATAGCAAAAATGTATCTACTTCATCTTGAATCAGCTGTAGGTGTGAAAAATTACTAGTTTCTCTAGGCAATATTTTAAGCAAATATTTTGGTAGATATGCAGAATTTGTAACCATTCTTTTTTTCTCTGTTGTATCAACAGTGGCAAGGTTCCAAATCTTGTTTTCTTTCCAGCACTTCTGCCACTCTCTCAGCTGGTACAGATCTCCTTTCTTGCCCCTTCACTTTTGCTTCCCAGAAAGAAAACTGCCAATGAGTTCACCGAATCCTTGCAAACCACGTTGAGATCCAATCATTTTTATTTCTATAATGCTGAATCATGCAGGGAGCCTCCCATGCAGCATTTATTATTTGCAGCAAGGAAAATACCACAAAGTTGCACAGCTATCTGAGCTCTGAGGTTTTTCAAAGCACAGTGGAAATAAAATTAGTCTCTGCCACAAAACCCTTCAGTAACAGAGGCATGGAAAAAGGGAGAGGAAACTGCAAAGATGGAAATGCAAGGGGTATTTAGGGCTGAGGTTATCACCTCAAGAATAAAACAAAAAGAATGTAGATAGATAAGGTCAAAATGGAGTTTGATATTTCTGTGCAGCTAAAAGGACAAAGAAAAAGTATTTATTTGAACTTTTTTCCTTCCAATTCTCCACAAAGTATTCTCTCCCAAATAACCAGATGGTATAAGTTTGGCAAGTGGAAATGTGGGGATATCTATGAATGCTCTTCAAGGTGCTGCAACTTCCCTGCCACCAGCAGTGCCTCTACACGGCCTGCAGGGAATATTAATTTCTCTTAAAAACACACACATATCCTGCATATTAAATTCATAAACCTCATTTTAATTGCATTTTACATGCAACTTTTCCCTACAGAGAAGGTAAAACCACTTAGTAGGTTGGGGAAGACTGGTAAAGGGCCAGGAAAGCCTGGAAAGGTTCTGCTTCTCCTCCCCTTTGCATGTGCCCTGCCTGGATAAACAGAATATTTGTACCACACCACTTGAAGGGTCACAGAGCTCTCTGTGGTACCCCTGACACCCTCCCAGATAATGCCAGGAACCAGGGATGCAGTAAAATGGAATAACAGGAGATTTCCTCCTTTCTCACATCAGTCAGTGCACTTCCCACCAGCTTGCTTTCTCTTAAAGTAAATACAACCCTGATTTCTCTTTTCCCTGTGCAGAACATGTGTCCTTTAACTCAGGGAAGGAAATGAGAAGGTTATCTCTGAGCCTGTCATACTGCAGGCCAGCCTGTCTGACTTACAAGGTCAGAAGATTCAAAAAGGGAGGTTTTGCTTCTCTTTTTTTTTGAAAGGAAATGGAGTGATAAGTGCTCACTTGATTAAGGCAGTGGATAAGAACATCTATTGTAATTCTTTCCTCTCTTTTCATTTCTTTCTTTGGCTTCACAAGATAAGAATGGAGAACTTTTAGCCTGGCATTGATCCAAGCTTTGAAAGGACTTGCTGATTATGGATAATGTTCTTATTCAAATGAGCAGTCCCCTTGAAGCAAATACTAATGTTGCCTAATTGTAATGAACAGAATTTCATGTGATATTTTAAATGAATTTTTATCGCATGAAAATATATTTATATATTCCAGTCTTTATTCTGACTGGATTTTACCATTGACTTCTGCTAAAGAATGATCTACATCACATGAAGTCATCAAGTTAGATACAGTTAAATATCCTTCCCTTAGAAGTATGCTTCCATAAAGAAAATATAAACAGTCACAGTAAAAGACAAGAAAATTAGGAATTTCAAATTTCATGTAAAATGTATTAATAGACCAATTAAAAATTTATACTTTAAACAAAAATGTAGTTATTTCTCCCTTTAAATGGTCTCCTTGACAACAAGAAGTCCCAGCACACCTAACAATTTCATATACACAAATAATTTCATCATCTTTATTTCCTTTCTTTAAAGCTTTTAAATTCCAAAATAAGCCTTCTGAGATGGAGACATCAGAAAAGTACAAGGCAATCACAGAGTTGATGAACAATGTATTTATGCAGAGATATGGAATTTGTGTATTTTTTATTCTTTCCCTAACGATTCCTAAAAGATGATTTCTTCTGGACACTCACCAAACACTGAGCTGATGCTTTTCACCAGCACTATCTGTAACTATCCCAAGGGCTTGCTCTTGACCATTAGCAATCCCAGAGATCATAATTTTATATGTGGAGCTCAAGCAGTTTTCTTCCTCTGTGTTAATTCACATTTATCTACATTGAATTTCACCATTTTAGTGCCCAGTCACCAGTCTTAGGAAATCTTTCTGTAATTATTCTTGATCATTCTACCTTAAATCTCCACTAACAGTAAATAACAACGCAGCACTGCCCATTCCAAGGTCACTGACAAAAATCTTTTTTTTCCAGAAAAATTCAGTCAAAAACTCTTTAAATGAGAAATGCAAGTTCACTTATAGAAATCTGAGTCTTTATACAGTTTAAAAAAAAGAAGGAATGATATTTCAAGGGGCAGCTGAGAATTTTTTTTCCATGGATACAATATTATTCATAGGAAAAAACCTTCAGCCTTTTGGAAAGCTTATTCAAAGCTTAAAGAGTTCAGCTTTCTCAAAATGATGGAGCTTTTGATGAGTAAGATTCAACTGCTGACAATTTATTGACAAAGCCATTGTTTTTTCCTAACCTAAGAAAATAATTCAATCACAAACCACAGTGAAATTATTTATTCAAAGCAGGAGCATATGAAAATTAGTCTCATTATACCTAGCTATGATTTGAAATCTTTTATTCAATGTATTTGATAGGAGCTTGAACCTTTTTCTCAGTTCAACAATTATAAAAAAATTTCCCATACAAGTGAGATCCCACAATAAGCAGAATTAATTCTTTCGAGTAGTTTTTAAAGTTATCTTTCATAGTTCTTAAAGTCAGCTAAGGAATCAGAGGTGTCAGCCTGGAAACCTCTTGAGTCCCTGAGTCACTGCCTGTGACTGTGGCGTGTCCTGGTCAGGGTCTGAGGGACAGCCAGGACAGCAACAGCCCAAATGTCCATCCCTCCACAGCATCCCAGGGCTCACACATGGCTGGAGTCCAAAATCCTTAATAGGAGAACAAAGTGAAGCAACCCCACTGGATATAAAGACATAAAAAGTATTTTTTGCCATGACAGGTCATACACCCTAAAGCTGAGTAAGGTTATGAATATAAAATATACTTGGTGTGAACTTCAAATCCTTTGCTAGGAGGTAAAAATGAGACAAAAATGAAGCTGATGACATTTCAGTCAGACGAGATGGGAATGGGATAGCAGCTTTGAAAGCTGAGAGAGAACCCAAGGAATGCAGAAGAGTCAGCAGCCTGGTATAACACAGTGTTTCAAACACAGATTATTTTCAGAGCTGAATCAAAGATACAAAAGTAACTACAAGCCTTCCTAATCTTTCACAGAAAACAATCCCTTCTTAGTCCATGAGGCTATGCAGATCTTTGCATTTCTTTTTTTGAAATTCATTAAATTCAAGGGATATTTATAAGGATTTGGCAGGTTGGGTGTAGCAGTCTCAGCATACATTAGCTCTGGAGCACCTCAGCTCAGCACTGAGGGGGGACTGTGCTGGCCACCCCACCCAGATGTCCTGTGCCATTGTCCCTCTCTCTTGACAGGAAGCCTATCATGGAACAAACCTTGGAAGTAGCCCTGACTTTCCCAACAAATCTCTAGCTGCTGCAACCCCTCAACTAGTCACAACTTCGATGGATTCAAATGTTTTTTCAGCATTACTGCCAGGACATAGAATTTCAACCAAAACCAGAGATTACCTGGTGGACATTTCTATTTATATAATCAGTCAAATCAGCTCTGCAGTAGTTACCAAGTAGCTCCTATTGCCCACTAAAATCACTTTGAAGAAGTGATCCTCAAATGAATATTTTCATCTTCCACACTAGATGTCCAGAACTGGATGTATAACAAGCAATTTCTATAAATAATGTCCACATGTCAGGTTTTGCTGCTCTTAATTTTACTGCTCTTCTTTCTTCCCAGAGAACATGCATCAATTCACACAAATACTGCAAGAAATTTATCTAGAACTTAGAACATAATTGAGAACTAAGAATATTTTTGCCTGTTACTGACCTCGTAAAATCTTTCTTCAACTGATGATCAGCATGCCTCACTACTTGTAAACTCTCATGAAATATGTACTTCACCTGCTTTCTTTTTCTTTCTGAGAAATTCCTAATAATAATTTGCCACAGGGAAAAACAAAGAAACAAAAATTCATGGTTTTATGCCCATTCAAAATACACAGTTTTGTGGAGGTAGTAAAAAAGTGCACATCTGACCTTCTGTCTTATATAGCACAGAAACTAAACAGATTTCCATGAAGCACAAGCAGAAATCAAAGACCCCAACATCCAAGATAAATTCAACAAACTCCATTTCCCAGCCTGGTTTCTTTCAGACATGTGTTCTGTGGTTAAATGCTTTGGTTCTGACTGAGGGCTCTCCTCCAGTGGGGCATTTTCAGAAACATTCTCTCCCTTTCTGGTCTCTGGTAAGAATTGATGTAGACATTCATCCATTTCCCCAGGGAAGGCACTGCCAGGGCCTCTCTCCTCTGACTGATCAGCTGCTCAAATGCTGCTGAGATTAACTCAGGACATTGAGGGAACTTCCTTCTGTTAAAGCCATCTGTAATTAGGCAACAGTTTCAAGAACTGCAAACACATACATGGAAAATCCTCCAGAGAAATGAAAACATTGGTGAGCAATCTAAACTAGTGCTGCTTCTTTCACTTAGAGATTATATTGCAGTTGGTGTCAGTGGTTGCAAAGACTATATTTTGAGTCTTAGCTCTCTTTCTTTGGTACCTAAACAAGTCATCCAGAACAAACAGAATTCCAGTTCTCAGACAACCCAGAGCAGGTACTTAATACATCTGTGGCTACACACAAATATGTGCAAAAGTATTTTCATTTAAATGCTGAATGATTTATTAAGAACTTCCATTTTTAAATCCTGTTGGAATTCAGTCTCTAAACTTTCCATGACTTCTTTCCAGTAAGTTCCCAATCTCTGCATTTACTGGTAAAGGCAACATTCAATCATGCTAATATTGCACTGTGCATCAGACAGATGTATTACCTGTGCATGCATATGAAAATATTAATGTGAAGAGTATTATTAAAGTTCACAGAAAAGAGTTTATCTTTTTGCAGTACTGCATACTAAATACTCTTATAATGCACCACACATATAAAATCAATCATAGCATTTATAAAGGTCTAAGAAAAGTAGAATGAAGCAATTTAAGCTGTAGAAACAGTAGAAGATTTTTCTTTTACACTCTACACAAGGATCAAACCTTTGAAAGAAACATCAACATTTGGGTTACATGACATTACAAGGATATCATAAACTGGTCTTTGTTTGTTTTTGTTTTTCTAATGTGGGCAGTAAAACTGAAGTAAATGGAAAGGGATTTTTCTCCTAATTTTCCTTTCTGTCTTGCCTTGAGTGCAGCGATAGCAACTACATTGATGTACAATGATACACTTGACATCCTCACATTAATAATTGGTGACTCTGCTCATTTTCCCCAAGGCCTGCTGGGTAAATCCCCCGAGGTCAAGTTATTTTTATAGAGGCTCTCAGTAGGAGGGAGGGCTCTCCACACCCTCCTTCAGATTCACAGTGTGCTGGCACATCACAGCTGCTCTCCCAGAGATGGGACTATAATCAGCACTGCAGGATCTCCTGCAAAAATCAGAAAGATGTTTTAGCTCTCCCCAGAAGCCCAAGCAAGAGGTACCCACTACATGGATCTGAACTTCCATCCAGCTTTTCTGCAGCCAAGGGAATTCAGAAAAATGTCCAAGTCTAACCTGAATCTGGCAACTATTCAAAAACCAAAAGTACTGACCAAGAAACCAATGTCAGCTGTGGTTTCTTTAATTTGAAAATAAACCAAGTAAAAAAATTCCCTGAATACCTCACAACAGGACAAAGGGGGAAAAGCTATAGAGCCAGGACTAGCTCAAATGTTTCTTCAGCTAGATCTCAAAGACTCCTTCATATTTGTTATCTGTTCTACTTTTATATTTTAGCTTTTGGGTTTTTTTCAACTGGTGTACGACTGGGCTAAGAGTCCACATCTAAATGAGAGAAGCACCAGATGTAGAAGTTACTGCATCGAGGTATCAGCAATGTTTCTCTGTCGTGTCCTGTGGCCAAGGGAGCTTTAATAGATCAGATGGTGGCTGTGAATCATCTAACACATACCCATCCCTCTAAGAAAAAAAAGGGAGAAAAAATAGAAAAGAGGCATGTGTTCCCATTTCTTCCCAAAGAAATTAACAACCAATAAGGCAAATAAAAGCAAGAGTGATTATCCAAAGTTTAGTATCATTTTCTTTGTAACTGAAACCATTTCAGTAACACTGGCCCTGTTGAGCGGTTGACTTTTTTTTCCCTGGAAAGATTTACAACTGTTTAATAAATAAAAATTTTGAAAAATGCGGATATACAGAACTCCTCAGTGTCAGTGGATGCTGATATTTGTTCTACAACTTTTGGTAGTTTTTAATTATTCCTAAGTTGTCATTTTCAAAGGAAACTACAACTTAGAAAATTTTTTATTTTCACTCAGAACTTTATCTCTGGACACAGACATTTCTTTTTCCCTCTGTCCTACATCACTTTGTCCCCTCCTCCTTCAGAGGGTCTTTGTATTTTAGAGGATATCTGAAAGTTCCTTGGCTATTCTGTTTACAGTGTTATTTTGCAGAGCTCTGATTGCTAATGTATTTAGCATTCTGAGTCTAGAATTTGAGCCTTCTGACAATTTATTAATCATGGATATGAGAAGCTCAGAAATAAGGAACAAAAAGCTTATTGTGGCCATAGGCTTGTTAATCTCTGTTATTCAGCAGCTATGTGTGTTGACAGGAATACTAACACAAATCATGTAATGGGAAAATTTCGACATGGGAACTTCTTTCCCTGAGTGACATGTAGATTAACAGAACCCCTCCTGCTGCTCTGAGCTGTGCACCAACTTCCCTTCAGCCCATTTTGTTGAAACAACAAATCAACGTCAACTTTCTTTACCCACTGTTCTGGCTTTCTCTAATCTGTTTATTGGAAAGGAAATAAGAAACTAAATACTTTGTGTCATATTATTTAGAAGGAGAAGCATAAATTTGATAAATTTAATATACTTAAAAAAATCCTCCAAACCCACAAGCCTAAGATCCCATAAACTTATGTAGGGAAACCCTGGTTTTCTTATTCTCTCCCTTGATACTGAACAAAGAGAATATAAAATTTCTTTATCTTTCTAGTCACTGTGCTGAGCATTTCAAAGCTTAGGAAAATTTTACTTACTGGCAAAGAAAATAAATGTAAAGAAAGCTGTTCCTAAACCACAATTATTTAATCTTACATAACTCTCTGGCAAAAGAAAAAGAGAAGGGGAAAAAAGGAAAATATGTTAAAATGAAAAGACCTTCCAGAAACTTGAAAGATCTATAGGCAATTGATTTTCAATTAGAGTTTGCCAAACTGACTGTTCCATTACACCTTAAGAGCATTTTCTCCTGCCTGTATTTCCATCAATTGCTCATGAACACGGCAGTGAAGAGGATTCTAAGCCTTATCCAAATTTCCAGTTCAGCACATTGACTGCTTCTCCTCAGAGCCTGAGCTTTCCATCAAAGAGGAAAATCAAATCACTTTGATGCTATTAGTTCTCTCTAAATCCACTTGGCTGTTTCTTATAGCCTTATTAGACTCATAAGTATCTGGTCATTGCTAACCTTTTTGCAAAGACAGAAAGGGGCTTAGAGTTCCTCCTCCTTCGCATTTACACCCTGATTAATTGAGACCCTGCCTAATTTCACTCTTCTCTTTTTCACCTAATGTATTTGTAGATCCTCTTCCTTTTCTTACTCCTAGTAAATATCAATGCACTCAGCATTTTATCTTGACTGATTTTTTAACCCAGAGGGTTTTGATAGCCTTTGAAAGCTTTTTTTTCCATTTGCGTATGCCTCTTTTGTACTAAAGATCCCAACACAACACACCCAAATTATCTTTCCTTGCCTTCTACATTCCTCTGCTTTTAGACTGTTGGTTCTTTTGCCACTATGACCCGAGGTTTAAAATTCACTTATCCAGACACTTTTTTACCATCAGTGATTCTTGGTTTGTCAATTTTTCTAATGAAGCCCTCCTGCAGCACTCACTGTGTACTCAGCAGCAGCAGCTTGAGCTGGGAGAGCTGCAGAGCCACCAGACATTCTGAACAAGCCCTCAGACAGCTGTGCTTCAAATCCCTCTGTAATGATGATTTCACCTGGGAAGCAATGCAATTTGTGACATTTTCAATTCTCACTAAAAGCACGGGCACATTATAATACTACCTGGAAATGAAAATTTAGATTTAAGTGTTATTCCTACTAAAAGCATATTACAGGCCCAGCTAATCAGTCAGGGCCCTACTGGTGCTTTGCTTTCAAACTCCAGACTAATTAACTGTCTCTGCCAGCTGCAGGTTTTGAACAAGGTAAAAATAATATGTATTTTCTATTAATTTGAGTAATTTGGATTGCTATTGTTCAATAACTGCAAATCATCCAGACTCCTGAAGCCAGACAAGTAGTTGGCTACAAACAGCAATGACCCCTGCTAATTCCTGTCTTTTCTTCTTTATTACTAATACAAAACCCACTGGGATGGATGACCATTATCACCAGACACATATAGACAGTTGCTTTTATGGTCAGGATTTCAGATGACTAGAGGTAATAAAACAAACATGATTCAGGAACATATGTTACCTGTTATTTTAATGCAAACATTGTGAAAATGTGAAACATATATTTGGTGTTCATACACTGACAACAGCAGAGTCTCAGATGTAGAAAGATATGAAGCAATTTAGTCTATTGAAGATGCTCTGCTGCATAGGGCTGCTCAGATGGGACTCAGCAGAGATGGTTTCTGTTATGCCAGTGATTTACTCTGTAACCTGCTGTTGTATTATTTCTTTCCACTCACTGGCTTTGATTAAGGGAAAAGGATTACTTCTGCCTGTGAATTTGTGCAGCACAGGATCTTTCATTCAAAATAAGGGCCTGATCCTAGAGAACACAAAACAATAAAAAAACCCATCAAACACATCTCCTCAACCATACAAAAACATCAATTCTATACAGCCATACAGCATTATTGGTTGTTAGCTGATAAACCCATGGTAGGTGCTGTATCTACAATGCACAATAAATAAGATAAATCTAGTTATGTCCATAGCAATGCTTCAGCACTGCTAGAAATATATTCCTTAGCTAAAGCACCAGCCTCTATCTGTGCTGTGTTGAAAAGCAACAATTACAATCACTTAATTGACCTCATCCAAGGCAGTTCTGGAGCAAACATATACAAGATATCATCACCCAATCTATTAGGGCAGTATTGACATTTGCAGGAATTGCTTTCTGAAGATAAAGATGAAACAAATTTGGGATTGATTTAAGTATTCAAAAGGGTTTTATTCACTGGTTTTACAGAGTAGCAACTGTCATTTCTGAATGCCATATGGATTTAAATTGATTTGAAATAGAGTTCTTATTTAATTATCTGGCACAATTGCAGTTTATGAAACTTACTGATTACTGTGAGAGGCTCTCTGTGGCAAAAGCTTAGAGCAAAGAGAGCAGGAAGTCAGCAGATGAGAGGAGGATGTTAATAGGCTGATGAAGAATGAAGACATACAAGGCTAAATCACCAAGGAGTGTGTTTTGAAGTTCTTGTGCATTTCCAGATTGGCTAAGGATTAAGAGCTTTATGCAAAAAAAGAGATTGAATAATTTCTAGGAAAATGAAATCATTTAGACTTCAAAGTGAAGCAGCAAACTTAAAACCATAAAGCTGTGGAAGAAATGATGCTCTTAAGGAGCAAAAATATCACAGCACTTTTAGAACATGCAGAAGTCTGAACTTGTATGCTGTCCCCTGCCCAGGGGGATACAAACATGCCTTCTTCAATCTGCACCTCTGAGAGGCACACATGCAGTGTGCTCTGGTCCTGGCACCCTTTCTCCTGACTTATTTTCACACAAGGGCATCAGCAGCTCTGGGATAGGTGAGAAAGTCACCCATGCCAGCACATTCAAGGAAGATTTCATGTAAGGATGTATGGAAGCGAGGAGGAGGGAAAGGCAGCATGGACTGTTTATGGATTTCCTCCCCAGGTTAATGGTTGGTCTCATCAATATCCTCAGTGATGGTACTGTACCTAATTCTACAAATCTGCTCTGGAAGACATCCTAAATTTTGAGCCTCTCAGTGTTTTAAATTACACAAAACTTGGTTGGTTTTTTTTCTGGATCGGACAAATCAGGCTCAGTCACAAGATGTTCAGCTTTGTCACAACTGAGGTAGCTTGGGACATACCAAAAAATTAAATTCTAGGAGTCCACAGAAAGTCTTTTGCCAAAAGAGAGTCAGGTGAAACTCTGGGGTAATGCAGCAAGTTGGTGGAATTTGCAGAATCACAGTTCTGAAGTTGCTGGCTAAATTTCAGCCATCTTCAGGTGATGCAGAAACACTTGAAGTTGTAAATGCAGAGACTGAGAGCTGAGCTCCAGAGCATTTGTGGCACCACGGTTTCTAAAAATCATACCCATATCCAGGGTCTGGATGCCTTAGTGAAAAACATAAAGTTGCTCAGAAGTGCATAAGAGATAGCAGACATTTATATGAGGTAAATCAAAGTCTGATATGCTGCTGACCAGCCTCCAGATGGTCAAATCCTACAGCATTTCAGGGGTCTTAAGGAATTTTACTGAGCCAGCACCTGCAGTATTTGGTTCTGAAGAATTAAATACATTTCTGGCTATGGAACAAAACTCTACTAAACTTAAAAATATACTGGCCAACTCAAAATGTAAACTCAGAGGTCTGAGAAGTATCAAATTTGCTCTGGCAATATTTAATTCTAAAGAAACTCCTCCACAAACCATGTGTCTGTGGTTGTTTTTGCTTGAGGCTACGTTGCCTCCTTCCAGTTTGAGGAGATAAGAAATAATTGTCATTTTTCAGCCATCACTGGAAGCAATCCCTAATACATAAGGCCATGTTATAGCTCCTAGTATTCAGACTGATGCTTATTCCTGGAAAAAATAATGAATCCAGCTGTGTCTCCCTTCAGCTATTCCTCATTATAAATGAGGGAACAGGAAAGATGCTGCTGCTTGCTGTTTGAAGGGATAAGACATTGGGTTTAACAGCACTATATAGGACAAAATTAATATATTTTTATTTCTCTGTTTATTTCCAGAAGGAGGGGGAGGAATTGGGCTAAAAATGGCTTTCTAGATCAGTGTGCTAAGCTTAACAGATTCTGTGAGCTTCATAGCAAAAATTTCTACAAATATTATTTTCTAAAATACGAGATACACGAATTGGGGGAGCAAAGCACTGGAGGTGTTTGTTGGTTAGGCAAACTGAGAAACTTATCCAAAAAATCAGGCTTCCTTCTGAGGTAAAGCTAATAAGAAAATTAGGGATGTAATTTTGCCAAAGTTCAAGTTACCATGAGCAAGATAAAACATGTTCTTTGACATTTTTGTACAAATTCAGAGAAAAAACAAAGCGAACCAAACCTCAGGTTAAAACAATTAAAATTTTGGCAAGGTTTCTCTTTGATCACACAGTATTGTTTCAAGGACAGCTCAGCAGAAATGCTCTTTTGGTTGAATTTGCACTAAAATTCTGCCCTCTCTCCTTCCCATGACTTGCAGTGAGCTAAATTACAAAGGAGACAACTTCAATGTAATTAAAACTATGCTCCACTCTGAAGAAACATTCATTGCAGAAACTGAGGTAAACTCAAGTTCTCAGATTTTTAACAAACCAAATAAGTTAAATATTTTCCAAAGTTGTTCTGCAAGGGTCAAATAAAATTATGTTTTGACCATCTCAAATTCGTCTGTCACTTGTAAAATAAAATGGGCTTTTGCAAATCATACTTTTGCAACCACTCATAAATAAAGGGTACAGCTCCATAAATCTGCATCCCTTATATGCCCTCTGCAGTTTTATGCCTAAATTAAAAAGTCAGAATCTATTTCATATTGTCAAATGGATCTTTAGCAAGTGGGATTTGTTTTCATATTGTTGTACCTGGTAAGCCTAGTGAATACATGAGATTTTTCACTAAATTAAATGAAAAGATTATTGCTTTTGCCCTAAGCAGACATTACAGAACATGCCCAGGAAGATAAATGCAGAACACAAAACATAGCAGAAGATTGAGTACTTCTCAAAACCAAATTGAAGGCAGTAGGCAGCAAATTGGATTTTCTTTTACAATAACATGCAGTTCACATTCAACTACTGTAATGAATATTATAATGTGTGCTTTCTAATATAATGTCTAGTGATGCATTTCTAGAACTATTTCTCTAAGCCTAAGGATATTGCTGTTAGATCATGGCTCAGTACATGGTAATGATAAGTTTGTTCAGTTCGCTGCATAGCCTTAAGGATATCTTCTTCTGAAGAAAGGAAAATATTAATCTCTAGATTTCTCTTTCAGTTAAAATGATTCAAAACTATGAAACTCAGCAGATTTACAATGGCTTCACACTGTCCAGCTCTCAGATTTCTATGGTTGCTTTGAGAACCAGCACAAGTACCATAAACAAGCATCAAATCCTTCCCAAAGCTTAGAAAAAACACTGAATTGTGTGGCTGCAAACCCAGCTTGGAAATTATGAGCCCAAACCATCTTGATTCTTCTACTTTTATGAAAAATTTAGATGATGGGTTATTAGCACGCTCATGACCCAGTGTTTTCTGGTGCACAGCTCAGTGGCTCTGTGCTGAGAATGCAGTCCCAGGTGAGCAGGTGACTCTAAGTGACATTGCCAGGAAGGTCACTCTTTGACCCAGAGCTGAGCCCCATCCTATGTGAGACAATAATTTTAACATTTATGAGAGAATCTTTTTTGTTGTGTTTGCAGATGATGGAAAGGGGCTGGTGTGTGCAGCACACAGAGTGTAAAGAAATGGAAACAGGGAAATAAAGATTTTTTTATACTGGATATTAAACTTTACTATATATTTCAAAAGAGAGAAGAATAGGCAAAAAAAGCAATAATGTGAAATGAGACAGGATCATGTGGGTGAGAAGAGATGCTTGGTTGTCATAACAAAGCAATACCTTCCTGCACAATTCAGATCTTCAGGGAACATTTCTTGCTGAATTTAGCTTAAAAATAAGGCAATCAGAAAATACTGATATGCTGAGCCTCAGAGTGATAAAAAATGTACATGGATGCCAGCCTTGGGGATTACTGTATGTGCTCTATCAGATAACAGCTGAAAACAAGTTGTATATTGTGCTGTCTAAATGGTATTTAAAATAAAGGAGCCAAGGAGCTCTGCTGTTCCCATGCAGTCAGGAAGAGTGATGGGAGTGCCTGATGGTTCAAGGGCACCAGAAAGTGCTTCTTTAACAGAAGCAAGCTAATGCAGTGAAACAAAAGATAATCACTTTCAGGGCTCTAGTCAGAGGAAATTTAAAACTTGATTGGAAAAGTTATAAATATTTTTTAAAACTCTTATCAGGGAAGAATGGATTTGATATTGCAGTATATAATAATTTCTAGCAATTATGAAAGAAAAAGAAGAGTAACTTGCCTCATTTTATTCTGGTCTTTTTTTTTCCCAAAGAAGATTCTACATTTCTTTAACAGAAGGAGGCTTGAGGGAGGTGTGGTGGCCCAAACCCACGTCAAAACTCAGATTTTTTGTAAAACCTGAACTACATAGAAAATGCTTGTAGTACTGTCAAAATAAGCTTAATATTGCTGTCTTGGGGAAATTTCTGAAGTTATTAATATTCTCTGTAATATCCAATGTTTGCTCACCATTCCACATCTTTCTTGACAAAAACTTTTATTGATTCCTGTGGATTATTCAGGTCTCATGTTTAGATTGTCAGAAATCTGCTGCCTAGGACTTTACAGTTTCCATGAGGTCAAATTCAGACCAGTTTCTTTTCTAATTAAAAGTGATTAGTTACTGCAGACATTATTCCTAGTACTAATCCTTCTTTGGAGTTAATCTGATACTGTGTCATTATTTATTTATTAGCTATTGATCACAGGATTTATGAACTACAGGAACTCAACCAAAATAATGTTTCTTTTCAGAAAATCTAGTTTAGGATAAAGAGTACAGATAGATGAAATTCCTGGGATACACATTTAGTGCTACTACTTTTTTCCATGTAGATGATCCCTTGATTGAATTGAGAAATCCATTATCAAACCCAAAAAAGGCAGCTATCATCAGCTGTATTTCTGAGAACACAGTGAGTAATAGCAATGGACCTTCCAGAAACTGAAGAAAGAATAGAAAAAAAACCCACATCTTGAAAATGCCAAATCCATGCAAACTTGGAATGTGCCATCATGATGAAATCATCTTCCCTTAAAGTCAGAGTTGATTTGCTATAAAAGAGAGCATCTGGAGCCAAATGAACCCAGAGACAACGAGAGGCAGCACTGGGACACTGCTGCTGATTTTCAAGGCCACGCTGGAATTTCAAAGGATCATGGCAAAAAGGGAAGCACAACTCACGAAAAAAAATAATGATTGGAAAGTGGCAATTTTCTATATTCATACTAGAATATAGTATGAATATTCTTTTTCAAGTCATGACTGGGGTAAAATGGAAGATTTTCAAAGGTAACTGTAGTTTGTATGCAATAAACTCCAGCTTATTTAATACATTATTTTTTCTTATACGCTTACAAATGGTATTTAGTATAGATGTTCTCTTACTATTGCTACTATGTTACAGGGAATTCCAGACAACTTGAATATCATTAGCAGATTAATAAATGGAAATATGGAAAGATTAACATAAGAAAAAATATTATAATACAACTTTAAAAGCTTAAACATCTTCAGAACATCAAAAACTGAATCACAGACATCCTTTTCACAAGTGTTCCTGATTTTAGGAGAAACTCGAAGTCATAAAAGTAAGTTAAAATCTTTGTGTTAAAGATTTTACCCAAGTTAAAATCTTAGTGTTTAAGAAAAATAAATATGTGTATGTTAATACAAATATATAAAATAGAAAACATCAGTGTAAATCAGCACAAATGCATTAACTCATTAGCTGTTATAATTTGGTGGCATGGTCTTGTACAGGTGAAGTGCTTTTCTATTCCCATCCCCAATGTGGTGATGCCTTTTGCAGTGAGCAAAGAGCAATATTTTCCTAATGAGCTTTTGAACCCTTTAAAATGAAATTTGTGCTACAGAGCAACAGTTAACCAGCAAAGAAGATGTTTGGATTTTGATCAAGCAAATAAGCTTGGTCAGCATTAAGAAATCACAAATCAAACCAGATCAGGACCCTGGAAATAAATCCATCCTTTAAATCCAGTAGGAATGTAGCACATTTCCCTAGTCTATTCCAAGATAATATTGGTGTAAAAATAATCAGATTCTGAACATCATGTATTTGTTCAAAGACGTAAATGAATGCCTTATTTTGTAAAAGATGTGTCAATAAGAATAAAAAGAAAAATGGAGAAAGATAGAATACTAATATACAACAGAAAAAGCTAAACCCTTTAATTTCTTGTTAGACATGACAGATGCCTGAAGCTTGTGCTGTTGTGTTTAAGCAAAGCTGATTTGCTTGTCTGTAACTCAATATTAAGCTGCAGATTAGTTTTGCAGTTTATTGTACATAATAAGCCTCTGAATTTACCCACATCAATTTGGAAGAGATGGAGGGAATATTACTTTTTAGCACTCAGGAGTTCCAATTTCCTCCAAAGCCAATGGTGATGAATGCCAGCACGTTCCTGCCTTAGGAACACAAAACTCAGACTTTGCTGATGAACTTGTGAACTTTCCAAGATATTTGGAGGCCACCTACAGAGAATCTGTGCTTGACCTTGAGCAGATAAACCTCAGAGAGGTACCACAGTGAGCAACAGAAACTTCAGCATATGAGAATTCTGTCCTTCACAAAAGTTGTGGGACCAAAATTACACACCGAAGTGTGGAAAAAGGGGCACGGAAGCAGACAGTTACATTGACATAGAAACAGCAAAGTATTTCAGGCAAAATTTCATAGCATTCAGGGAATTGTGATTGTTTACGCTAAGATGAATGAGGGATGAATAAGTAAGGCTATGAACAATTACAGTTTTACAGACTTATTTCCACGTGCCTCCTCTCTGATGGTATCATAGGAAATCCCTTTAGACTAACACTGGAACAAGGAAACATTGCATGTACCCAGAACACAGTTTTCCATTCCTGCCTCCAAGGTCAGCCTGTCCATGAACCTCTCCATGAGCTGGGGATTCCAGGGCTGCTTTTTCCCCATGTCCCTGTGGTCCCTGAGCCATCCCCTTCCCCAGCCCTGCGGGAAGAGCTGACCTCTGCTCTGCCTCAGGGAGAGCAGTGATTGAACCAGCCTTTTCCATAAGCTGCTGGTAGCAATCCCAGCCTGGCAGAGCTCAGAGCTTCTGTTGGAAACCAGCTCTTTGATGTGCTAAAGCTCTATGGGGTATGACAAGAGATTTGATAAGCTTTTACATATTTTTAAAATGTGCAGTAAGAGAACTAAGAAGACACAACGAGGCACTCAGGTCTTGCTCAGCCCTCCCACCACGACCACTGAGTAGCTTTGTCTCTTTTAGAGCCAATAATGTCAGCAGATCTGCCTGAGGAGGTGCTTTTTCCCCTGCAGCCTTCATCTGCCACTGCAGTAGGCCTAATCAATAACCCTGCAAGAGGGAGAGAGATTTTTATGTGTTCAAAGGACTTTGCTCAGAACTTCTCTTTTTTTTTTGTACCAGCATCCCAGCTGAAAGTACCAGTACATCCCTATTTTGCTCATCATAGTTTTGTAAGTTACAGTAGCCTGAGGCAGTTCTTCCCTCCTCCCTCCTCCTCAAATGGAATGAATTCAGCCACAGGGCTTTGCAGCATCTGATCAATATTTACTTAGCAAGACAATTTTAAGAAGAACAAAAATTCTTTTTCATGCTCTGGCTTCCTTTCTTTAAACTTGCCAAAATATCTGTCTTGGTCTGAAGCAAGATGTAAAGATTTTAATGAGGAAAGGGAAGTATTAGAATTGGAATTGATTCATTTTGAAATGTTCACAGTTATTCAGACTACAGCTCACACCGAATAGGGTTCATATCCAAAATAAAGGTTTTCCTTACTAAGCTGTAAAACCACTCACAAAGTGTTGAAAATTTATCTCCTGGAATATATATTTAAATTCAACTGCTTTTTTACAAATTGTTTGTGGCAAAAAATGTGATGGTAAACAGTTGCAATGAGTTATTAAATGTTATTTTTTCATTTTTGTATTAGATCTCCTGTATGCACATATTTAGTCCTTCAAATATATTTCTGCTAGATAACACCAGTTAGAATAGTACAGGCAATCTGTGTGAGGTTTATTCAAACTGAACTGAAAACTAAAGTCACAACATAACAAATAATTTTCATTTCTAGAACTATGTAATTAGAAAGAAGACTTCATTTCAGTTACTTGCCATTCATATTTTTTCTTCTTCTCACCCAGCTAAAACTGAGGATGCAATATGATTGGAAACATTAGTAAATAACTGCTTGAAAATAGAGTTTTTGAAAAGCTTTTAGTCAGGAATTTTCTGAAACCACAACGGCAAGAGATAAAATGGGAAAGCACTACAATACAGGACATCATTATCTGATTTTCAATCAGTGGCTAAAAAAGGTAGAAGGTTCTACACTAATTTCCTTCATATACATAAACCCTGATCAGTGTTAAAAATGCTAGAAAATGTATAGGCACATAAAAGTACATTTCTAAGCACTCCTGTACCTAGATACACTTACATCTTTTAAAACTGCAGTGTATTCCTTTCATGCAAGAGAGACAGAAGTGAAGGTGTCACTTTGGTGTATTCAGTCCCTGTAGTACATGCTCAGTCATAAATCATGTCACCACTGAAGTGGCATTTAATCATATTTTAAATGTCTGTGGTTAAATTGACTCTGTTAGTATATGAGAATACAACAGTTGTCTTGCAGAAATATGACTATGAGTTCTCCATGCCCAGTTGGTGCTGCTACTATGTATTAAGTTAGTCTATTTCTTCCGGTAGAAGAAATTTTTAAAATTATTTCTTTGCACTTGAGACTTTCAATTTGAAATTTCTTTTGTTCTATCCTCCCTCCTTCTGCCTTCTTCTCTGACCTGACACACTGAACCAGACAAAAGCACTGTTGATTTACTCTTGTTAAGAAATTACCCACTCCTCTCAGATTCCCACAACAGAATGACAGCAAAACAGAAGAATAAAGCAATGGAAAGGAGATTAAAGGTAGAACTGTTCCTCTCCATCTGTCATTGACAAAAACAAGGAAAGAGGGCCATAGTCCCCAGCTTGGGCAAACCCAGGATGCAAATAAGAACATT
This sequence comes from Zonotrichia albicollis, assembly GCF_047830755.1. Lineage (NCBI taxonomy): Eukaryota > Metazoa > Chordata > Aves > Passeriformes > Passerellidae > Zonotrichia > Zonotrichia albicollis. The sequence continues at coordinate 28,640,935 of NC_133827.1, read as the reverse complement.
CATGATCTGTTTTAGTAGAGCCAGATTAAATTGTAGTTTCAATTAAATTGTATTTTCCAGATTGTGGATTTATCAGACAACTAATTACAAGGTGTTACATTATTAAAATTCACTAAATTTCAAAACTATAAACTCAAAATATGGGGAACCTGATCTTTGGAGTTGAAGCAGTTCTTGACACCAAGGGTAAACTCTAGTTAAGAGTATATAGCTTTACCACACTGATGTATGAACTACATAAAACAGTCACAAGAATATTTACAACACTGTCCAATATGTCCAGCAAAACCAAAATTCTTCTTTAGATTTAAATTTTTTTAGAGAGCCACTATTAAGCTAAGAAGGAAGAAATTTGTTTAATAACAGCAGGATTTTCTGTTAAATTCAACAACCTGGGTAACACAATTTAAATTTTGCAGTTATAGAAAATTCACAGAAAAATCTTCCCCAATGTTAGTCACTGTTCAATAGTTAGTAATTAATGTTTTTACTAATGTGAACATGTTTTGCATTGTTTCCAAGCTCTAACACTAGAGTGGTATGTTGAGAAGAACTTTACACAATAAACCTGAATGGTTACTACCCAAGTAGGATTAAGTGTGTATTGTATGACTGGGTTAACATTGGACAGATAAAGAGTAAGATTTTCTTAAGTCTGCCATCTGGAAGTGGCATTCAGAGTACCTTTGCACATCAAGTGCTGTCAGTGCAAGAGTAAGAATTCATTAGTAGGCAGGTTAAACCTCACTTTATTGCTGAATTTTATTATCATGAGTCAGAGTAACCCTCATTCCCTAGAGACAAATTCACTCTCCTGAGATTCCCAGGAATACTTTACCTCCAAACTGCATTTTAACAAGGGAACAGAAGCCTGAGAAAGGCAAATTATCTGGGAATCAGTTCCATTTCTTACACCTGAGCAGATCCTCCTGGCAGTTCAGTTCCCAGGCCAAAGAAAACAACTTGAAGATAAGCCAAAGCTGCAGGTAGCTATTGCTGTTTCCCTGCACAGCACCTGCTGCCCAGCACAGGGGAATTGGTTTGCTTTGTATTTGATTACAATGAACTTGACTTTGCTTCATTATTAAAGTGTGTTTGGGGGAAAAGTAATTTCGTGTGGGTTTGGTAAACACTTGTCTCCCCTTAAGGGACTGGGAAAGTTTATAGCACACAATTCTCTGTCAAACACTCTGGGAAAGATGTTTCTCTGCCTGCTAGACCTGCCTGGAGACTGATTGCACAAGCTGGCAGGCTCACTGGGAGACTCGGGGCTTAGATTTGCCAGGCAACAAGGAAAGCTGATTTTATAAACAAGAAACAGCAAGCAGAGCCCAAAGACAGAGACCTCAGAAACTCATGACATTTGTACCTTCCTACAGGGACAGTTTCCAGTGCATATATACCTTTGTAGGGTTTAGTTACAATATTACTACTACTACTGAGGCTTATTTTTAAAAGGCTGGAAAACCCACTCTGTTTTGATGTTAAAGGGATGTAAAAGTCTATCAGCACAAGTCCCAAATGCTTCATTTTCTAGAGCATCTCTTGATAGTTATTCTGGGTCAGCAGATGATTTTTGCCACCCCAGTGAAATGGGCCATAAACCACTGAAAGCTGTGTTTGCATAAATTCCACAGGGGCTTCTCCAAGCTGAAGCTTGCCAATGTTTTGTGAGTAGAACATGCTCAACATGACAACACAGCAGCAAGTAGAATAAATCCTGTGCTTGACCTGTAAAAGATGAGGCCAAATTCCAGATGTACTGATATCTGTCATTTCTGACAGGTGAAACATTTAATCTGGAGCTTCAATACAGTGTTTTGTATACATCTGATAAATGGTGGTATTTGGTATTATTTGTTTTTTCTTTTTTCTTCCCAATACTCTTGTTAATTTTAATTTTTGGTGTATTATGAGCAGGTGTACATACTGACTTTGTATTATCTTTTAAAGAGGCCTCATATTTATATTTTCTTCCAGCAGGAAGAAATTTGATCTTTCTGGTTATTTTCTGATGTTAAAAGATCTTTGATATTTTCCTGAATAAGGCATCCAAGGAATATCTGTAGTGACAGAATTTTTTCTGGTTAGATGTCATATGCTGAATGTTATTCCCAGTATAGAATATTAGAAATAGCTAATAGCTCAGAAACAAGGTGAGAAGTCAAATTACTATTTTAGCAAACAAGTATGAACACTTGCAGCATCATCTGACTGAAAGATAAGTAAATAATTCGTTTCAGTTCTGAGAGGGAGACTTCTCCCCCACAGAACTTATCTGTACTGTTATCTCCCACCACAATAGCTTAGCAAAAGAACTGTTTGCACAAGTGATAATCTAAATGCAGACATTGCCTCAGACCAATTTAGCTGGAGATGGAAGGGTTTCTAAACAAAATCTAATAGCAATAATCTCATATTCTGGCTTTCACTGTGTTCTAGCCAATTTTTTCCCCTTCTGGATTTGTTACTGGTTGGAAACTTATCACATTGGCATCTGGGGAAGGTGTACAGCTACCAGGGTCATTGTTCTTGAGCTGCTTTATTAGGATATGTTTACAATCTGACAACATTTAGTGACATATGAAAGTTTTACTTATGGAATCATGGTGAAAAATAGGGTTAAGATGCCCCTGTAGAGCTGATGTAACTCATGCCTTTGTGCCAGGGCAGGATCAGCAGGGCTGTTTACACTGAGACAGAAATCTCTGCAGCTCAGCTGCTGCTGTTTGCCCTTGGGGTCTGCCGGCAGGAACTCAGTGCTGCCCTGCAAGGGACACAGCCAGCACCTTCCCTTCCTCAGTGGAGAAACCCAGCAGCAGCTCAGGTTCACTCAGCACCTCAGTCACTCACACACCAAACTTTATGAATTCCTGCTCAGACCTACTCAAGACCTTCAGCAGTGAGGATTTAACAAGCTCCAAATGCAGCCTGGGCTGGTGTTTCCTCTTCACATGGTTTCTTCTAACACATTTCGTGCCACAAGGCAGAATTGTTCCCCTTGGCCTGCCCATCACAGACATAAAGAAGAGCTGTTTCTGAAGCCTTTGTATCAGCCCTTACCCAACCCTTACTTTCCCAGGCCATGGTTCTCTAAACCCTCCTCTGTGCACTCCCCTGGACCTCCCCAACAATAACAGCCAGTCTAAAATGCTGCACCTCATGTGAGCTCTTCCATCACAAGCTGATGGATTTTTGCTCTCCCCATTGCAGTTATTGTTCTCTGCTGTTTATAACCCATTATTTGTCTGATTCTGCAGAGCTTTGGGCAGACAGCTGGCTCCTTGCCTGCAGCCAATCTTCCCCCAGTTTAGGCTTGTAATCCTATTCTCTTCATCCAAGTGCAAAATAAAGGTCTGTTGTGTGGGTTTTGTGGTTGTGTTTTTTTTTTTTTTTGTTTGTTTGTTTTTTTCTTTTTTTTTTTTTTTTACTAAAGTGCCATCCCCTAAGCCACCAACAATCTTGTTGTCTTAGACCTTGCTGGAAATCTTTTCTTTGAGAGTTTTCCTACTCATCAGAAAGCAGATTCAATCTTTGCCCCAAATGCAGTCATCTTTCAATGCTGTAATACATGTACAATTTCTTAATTAGGAAGAGTCATGCTTTGCTCACATGAAGGCTAAAAGTAATAAGGAAAAAAAATATTAGGAAATCGATAGTAAATATTTCTATTCAGCCTCTCTCCTACAGCCTCATCAAGCCTTCCTTCACAAGCCTAAGAAAGCTAGAAAGAATTATAGAGCAATTTCTTTTTGACTTCCCTTCACTCTTCTTAACTTTCACTGAACTCCTTACCTTCCAAAAATAATTGGGGTAATTAATGAACAAGTTGCAATATATCCATGCTGATTATCTGAAAAGAAACTTGGCATTTTGCAAGGAAAAAGTGTTATTTCATGCAGATGGAAACAAAGAAAGAAATGGGAATTCTGGACAAGGTGTTCCTTTACAACAGATGCAATATTTCTTGCTTTTGCTTATTAGCCTTGTCACTAATGCAAGTACTTTGGACAGCCATGCCCTCCTACCATTATCTGTGACCAATTATGAAGAGATTTTGAGCAAACCATTAAGGTCAACACATGTCAAAAGCTGTTTAATGCAATTTTTTTGGGTGATAGATGAAGGATCCTTCTGCCCCCAATTACAGGAGACATCTGAATTCCTGTTCCACCACCTGGTGAAAGGGCTCAGACACAGCTGCCACAGAACTGGTTTCACCTGGGGGAAAAACACAAACCCCAAATCCAAGATGCACGCAAAAAGGAAAAAATCTCTCAGCTTCATCAGTTTGGAGTCACTGAGTGTGAAACCACAGGCAAAGTCAGCGTTTTAGAGAGGGCAGAGAAAAGAGTGCCTATCTCAAAGAAGCGCTTGAGGTTCATGATATCTGAATCCAGGACTCTGACTCTTCATATACCCATCTTAATACAAGGACCATTGATTTTCTAAATAACAATTCTACTCACCAAAACAAATGTTCCTCTATAAAGCAATGATCTGGAGAAAATTCTAGACCTCAGTAACATTGTGGAATTCTGCCACGGATAGACAGATCCAACCATGGACAAGCCTATACATGAGATGTTTCTGCTCCCTTTCTCTGGTTGGGTGTTTTAGTGGACTCAAGGGAATCTTAAAGAGTGATAAAGCAGTTGGGAAAAGGAGTGAATGAGGGGATCTATGAGTAGTTTAGTCTTAGTTTTATTGAACATGCTGAAAATCCAATTTTCTGTTAGCAAACTTTCTTTTAAAGTCTAAAAGCAATGAAAAGAGGGTACTTCTGAAAGGTTATGCCATTAGGGAAGAAAAATTGAGAGTCATGAATTAACTCTAAATGCTGCAGCTTTAGCTGTAAAAGAGCATTCGCTGTGCACAGGACTGGCAGTTTCATGCACATTCAATACTCCACTGCAGAAAAGACTCTGTAATTAAAACCTAAATTGTAGCTCTCAGCATTAGGAAATGCATAAGATTTCACAAAAGACTTTGGTCTATCTTTATACCTTCTCTGGAGCTTTCAAAAGCACCAGTAGGATTTGCAACTCAAGAAGAAATTAAAAAAAGGTCTCCAAAGGGAAAAAATATGCTGCCAATAAGAAAACTACAAATAAACTGCAAATCTTTTTTCTGAAGCTCTTTAAACTGCTCATGAACATGCAGGTTAAGGAAATACCTACTTATAGATATGATTAAATATAAAATAAATTCATTCCTGAATCTACCAACTATAATCCAACTGTAATGTTAAAATCATGATGATGATGATGATGATTTTCTCTGTGGAAGTGTCCAATAAAATATGGTAATGTTACACACACACCAAAAAAAAGCCGGTTTGAGTGGGTGGAGTGGGTGTGACACAGGGGTATTTTAAATTCTGTTTTGGCCCTTACTCCAATCCTTGTGACTTCCTTGTGATTTGCCTAGTGAAAAGGTGTATACATTCAGGGTCATAGGAAAAGGAATGATTTATAGTCCAGATTCTTAATTTTCCAGTTCATTACCAAGTGCTCATTTAATTTAGTACCTTATTTTCCTCTGGCCAATGCATTAGCCTTAGTGTTTCCAATTTTATATAAGTATACCATAATACCCACTGAACATTAGAAATAAGTATGTGTAATCTTTCTGAAAATCAACTCATTGAAAATAACCCACAGCTTCCTGGTATATAAAAATAGAAAAGATGAAAAACACCCTCAATATCCATTAATCTACTGGAAAAGCATACATTTTCCATCGAGATAATTGAAATTACTCATTTCAGGCTTTAAAGAATACTACATAATTTCAAAAACAATTGGAGTACATTAACATGAATTTTTCTATTTTGGATTTCTATTTTAAATAGAAAGAATTACTTGTACACTAACTGCTGGCTTTCTGGATACATCAGCTCACTGGCAATGCCATTATATCACATTAAACCATATGATCATATATTTTAAATAGAAGGAACTGGCAAAAAGAAATTTAAATTCCAGCTGGGAAAATTTGACCTCCTTTAATTACTTCAGTGAAGAGAGAGCTCTTTGATGATAACAATATAGCAGGTAATGTCAGATAAAGGATTATTATGAACCTTGTGCTTCAGGTAATTAATCTGCCTCAATATCAACTGCCAATAAATGTCACCACTGTCCTAAAGAGCCACATTCTGGACTTTCATGACATAGTGGGATATGTGCACAGATGAAGAATGAACTCTATATTCCAGAGTCCTGTTTACAGACAGATTTTCCCCCAAAAACACCATAAATTAATATTACTAGTCCTAAAATATTAATGATCTATAGGAATAGCTTCCTAAAAATTACAAAAGAAAATCTTTCAAAATAATACGTAAAAAGAAAAATATGTACCAGATATTTGAATTGCCATATTATCCAATCAGAAATAGGTAATTACCTTGAATACCTCTAAAAACATCTTTTAAGAGGTGTTTTAAAAGAAATACAAAGAGAAAATGACATCAACATGGATGCAGCTGAACAAAAATACAGTGGAAATATTGTTTTAATAACAGGAAAAGGCAGATAAGCTATCTCTTAATACCAGTGGCAAGTCTGCTGAAGCTAATGGGAAATTAACTAATATTATAATTTAAGGGGAAAAAAGCACTAAAACTTCAGGGGAAAAAGCCCACAGAGCAAGTCAGATCTGTTGGAATCCTGTCAATAAGGTAAAATCACAGTCTGATGTTCATTTTCCATCTCAGTGCATGCTGTAGTCAACAGCCTTAGGAAAATTTAGAGAATTATGTTCTTTCAGAGGCCAAGGAATTGCTAAATCCAGCTCCTGAAACTTGCTATTCTTTACAATGACTCATCATGGATCCAGGACTGAAATAAAAGTTCCAAACCACACTTCTGCAGAAATACTAAACAGAAACTGGCTCCTCTTCCATTTATCCTATGGAAGCTCCTGCAAAATTGCCTTTACAAATCTCAGCTGTGGCTAATACGCAGCAATCAGAGCAGAAAATCCAAATGGTGTGATAGATCCAAATTTTATGCCACAACCACCATTTGGGTTCCATCCACAACCCAATTAAAACTGTAGGTCAAAACCCACCCATCTAATATTGTCTCCTGCAGATAGTGATGAACTAATGGAAATACCCACACAAGCTGCAGAAGCTGAATACGACAGTGATGCATTTTCTTTAGGAATTGCGTTTTCTTTAGAAATTGCATCACTGTGATCAAATCCTGAGGGCAAACAGAGCTGGATAACCCTGCAGCAAATAGGAAACTTCACACTCACCTACAGATATGCAGTAGATGCAGCTGGGCTGCACTGGGGCCAGTGGAGCCCAGCCCAGAGCACTCTGTGAGCTGGAGCACAAGGCAGGGCTCCTGTATCCCTGTTCCCACAGCTGCATATCTGAGCTAAATATTATGGAGGAAATGCTGCTCCTCGTCTGGAGCACTTCCTTCATACTCTCAAACATTGCACCTCAAAGTCAAAACCAGTAAAAAGTTGGATAGGTCATGTCAACTGCCACCAGTTTCATTTTCTGTTGTTCAGTAATGAACAACATTTGTTTTTCCTGATGTGACAGTGAATGGCTCTCTGATGTTTTCTTGTTTTCATCATAAATCTCTGGCCCTCTTTTCTCATCACTAGATATCAGCTTCTACTTCCAACTACTCCATCAGCACGTCCATGGGAATTGATGGTTCAAGCAACATTCAGCATCTTCCCTTTCAGATTCCTTCTGCATGCACTACAGACTCTCTGCAACACAGGAGATATAAGATTTCACACAGTGTGTATTTGACTGTTCTGGTTGTTTTGGGGTTTTTTTTATGGTAGGAAACAATCTTTAAAAACAGCAGCATTTTCCTGAAATTAATATATAAATACAGACTACCAACTGATAGACTTTTTTAGGGACATGTGTTTTTAAAATCTGGTTGAATCACAGGATAACTTAGGTTTGAAGGAACACAAAAGGTTGTTTAGGCCAATCCCTGTTAAAAATAGATTATGTTTGTCACAGCTTTGTCCTGACAGGTTTTAACACCTCCAAGTTCAGATCTTGTCCCTTTGACATCCATCTCCACAGTGTGCACAAGGCTCTTTTGCTCAAGAGTCCTTCACAAAGACAGACACCTCCAATAACTCCAGTCCTGCCTGTGGTGTCAACGGAGCAGCTCCATCCATTATGGCACAGCCCTCCTGATGCAGCTGAACACCAGACCTGGTCTTACCATGTGCAGAATAAAAATTTTATAAGAAGAAAAAGGTTTTGAGAGGCTCTCCTAATGCAATTTGCATGAATTACAAAATTAACCTCAGGCTCTCAACCTCATTCACACCTTGCTACACTTCCATTTTCTCCTAATCTATACTGTTGAACAGAAAACAGAAACAATCCTTGAATCAATAAAACCATGAACTTTTCTTCACTGCAAGCAGTCGTAGGAAGAATTCAGATATTTTTTCCAGTAAGTCAATGTGACTCAAACAAAATTCTTATGTCATCACAAGTGAATACATAATACTGGTGGCTTTAAAAGACCCATATTAGTCTTGTATTAATAATATAATAAAATAATAAAATAAATATATATAATAAAAACTTTAGGAACAAATTTGGTCTATTATGTCAGTAGAGAAATATTTTCAGTTCATCTTTCATATCTGAAGACGATAACTTTTCTGGCATGTTAGAGAAGTGTATGCCTACAATAGCATTTTGGACACTACTGATATCGTTTCTAAGAAGAAAATCAAAACTGCTCAGCATGTCATATTTTAATACTTTTGGGGTACATTAATCTGACTGATAGCACTGTGAAATAGCTCTTTTTTTCTTAGCAGGAATGGACCATTTGTATGTATTTATGATTGGCTCCATTCCAAAGCTGCTGAGGTTTTATGTTCCCTCAGTTACTGCCATAGTTATGGTTTATAGGTCTGTTTGGTGAAACTTAGGGAAATATTCTTTCCATATAGTGACAGTTGCTTTAATGCCAAGAAACATAGAAATTTCTGCTTCCATTCATCATCATAAAACTGATATGCCCTGAACCATTGGATATCATACAGGTTGTGACTGGGGCTTCTTCAGGGCTACAAAATTGCTTAAAAATGCACTTGCAGGTCACTGGCAGGTCACTGACCCAAGATGTTTACACCCCAACCACCATGAAAAATGCAATTAGAGGATTATATGGGAGGGTAGGAAGAGGTACATGCTTGGCTAATAGAGGTGAAACAATCAGTGGGTGAAGAGAAAGGAAATTAAAGACCACTTAAAAACCGTTCAAAGAAAATGGGAAGATGATGCAAAGAGCAGCACTTCAGTGCAGATATAGGAAAAAACTGAGAGATACAATCAATGAAGCACTGTAGGCAGAGACTACATGATGAAAGAATAATGTAATCAAGGAAATATTCAAAGGAACAAGTGATCAACCTGAAAGAATAGATACAGAAAAGCATTCTGTTTAGCAATCTGTGAAATGTGATTTGATAAAGCACACATAAGGAGATTGAAGCAGTTCATGGAAATGCAGTAATAAAATGAAAGGTTTCTTTTAGTATTGGTTTTTTGTTTAGTAGACAGAAAGAAGTGTATTTTTGAGCTGTTTTGTGGTCAAAGGAAATCCCCTTGCTGATTATAGTGTGCAGAAGAGTGTGCAAATTTCTTCAAATTTTAGTGAACAAAAATAGAGCAAGCTTCCATTTCTAAATGACTGAAAAGGAGGAAATGTGTAGATAAATCACAGCTCTCACCAGCAACATGAACTGGACAAGGACTCAAATTCCATTTTGCAGGGAAAAAATCCAAGACAATATTTTATAGGTAATGTAAAGAAAAGGATGGGAACCAAGCAAGATTGGACATGCTTTTAAAATACAATAAAGGAATTTCAGTGTTCATAATAGCAAATTTCCTAGTAACCTTGGCAGACGTTGCTGACTGCTAGAATTAATACACTTTGTGAGAACTGCAAATGCAAACCTCAAACTAGTTTAAGTGTGCTATACAGTGGATATTTCCTCTAACAGACATAATCTAGGTATTCTATCCCTTAAGACCATCAGGACTTGTGCTAACATGCTTTTTTTTAAATGCGTAGACCATCATTCTGTGCTTAGAGACAAGAAAAAATTAAGTGGCTTTTGTGGGAAAGTACTGAAAGAACATGTTTGGCTGAACTCATAAACATCCACTGAGGTACTGAGCTATGGAATGGTTTCAAGTTAAGCAAAACTTACAGCACATCTTGAATTGGATTTGTTAATCATATGATGGTTATTAAAGCTGTTATAGCCAACACTGCATGCTTGCAAGCAGAGATAAAAAGATCCAAGTGCAATACTATTATCAACATAAAGGAAAACTCCAACCATTATGCTCCCTCTTTTTCTTGGAAAGGATAAAATGGATCATGGAAATGGAGGTCTCATACCATTAAACCACTATTCTCAAATATGTTCTACCCTACAAAATCCAATTTATATAGCCCTTTGTATGTTCTTATTCATAGTTCATATATTATACAATCAAATCTGAATGATTATTTATCAATTAAATTTATGCTTTACCATTAGTATATAACATTGTCATTATAGTTTCAATGTTGTCAGGCATTAATCTTACAGATAACGTAAGTTTATTTTCAAAAAATCCGACTTTGCTAACACCACTAAAGAGGTTGTGTTCAAATGTTATTTCCTGAAATGACACACTTGTCAAGCCAAAACTAGCATGCCATAAAATTAATTCTTCTTCTTCTGATAAACAGAGGGAAAGCAAACTAAGAAGTGAAAAAGTGCAGCACTGAGTTCCTCCAGGCCTATGTAAATGAGTTCATATTCTATCATCCTTTCCCTGCCACTGACTAGAAAATAAATGAAGGCTAATTATTCTCAAAAGTAAGGAGCTATTATTTTTTTAAGAGGGTCTCATCAACAAGAAGTTTTATGTGCCTGTAATATTTTTTGATTAGTTCCATCTAGAGAGAAATTATCATTATAGTTACTCCTAATCAAAATGGAAAAAATAAAATATTATTCTTGAAAGTTTATTGTCTTGTTAAGTGTCAAGTAACTGAAACATACTGTTTGGAACCAGTGAAATACAGAATATTCCAACCTTGGCTCTTGGCTCCAAGGAAGAAAATTCTGATTTTCCCAAGGAGCTGAGGGAGGAGAGAAGTAAGAGAAAACATTACTTTGTTCCTTCTCCTGTTGACAGAATTTGGATCCCATGTGCTGCTGGTACAGCCAGGGTCAATTTCTCTCCCTCCCACCCAAGCAATGGAAGCAGAAGTGGAATTGTGGCTCACTGGGGACTGGCAGGAGCAAGCCAGGCTGCTGCAGGCATGGGGAAAAGGGCCCAGGTCCCAGTGCTCTGCCTGAAGCCACAGTGAAATCTGGAAGCACCTCCCCTCTGCCTACCAGACCCATTTTGTGGTTTATGAGGATAAATTTCAGATGGAAGGGAAACGAATTCCCACTGCATTATTGCATTTATTATTCTAGCATGCATTAAAAATTTGCAATAAAAATTGTAAAGAGGTAAATGAAATATTGATACATCACCCAATATATATCATAAGGCATAGGTTCCTTTTAAAAAGTCCTATTTTCATGAGAATGCAGTCAGTGATATTTCTCAGTTCATCAGAGACACTGCTCTTTGAAATGTAAATGACACTGCAGGGACTGAGGAGTATTTTGCTGACAACTCTTTTTCTATAATGTATCTTGGACATAATGTTTAAAAACCACTAAAATATGAAATACTGTGCAGATCACCACTTGGTTTACATAACATTGTACATTACACAGAGGTGTTAGATTTTAAAAGGCTGACAAAATACAAATAGGTGTAATATATTTAGAGTTTAAAAATAATTGTTTTATATGAGCAAAAGAATTTATAATTTGCAAAGCAAGAAACAAAAGCATTTGTAGCATACACTGATGGACACTCTCCATTCTCTAGGTTATCTGGATTAATTCTCTTTTTGTCAGGCAATATGAAAAAAATATTACAAAACTGCAAATAAATAAATAACCTGTATCATAGAGGCCCTTTGGACAGGCAATACCCACTGGGAGGCTGTGTTACAGGGTTTTAATCACTACTATTCTCTGCTCCTTTGAAGCGTGGTGGTTGTCTTTGAGATGCCTGGACCAAGAGCAGAGAGAGAAATCATGACAGAAGTGTGTGCAGCAGAGATCATAAAAACTGTTTGACTTGAGATTAGCTCATTTTATTTGCTAAGAAAAACAGAACTTCTTCCTGGATTTTAGACTATCTTTAATAACTTGGATTAATTTGGCACTGATGGTTTTGGAAAGTGGATATTGTTCTCTCTTGTGCTGTACTTTTCTCCCATTAAAACAGTCCTTTAAAGAATGATGATTATGTTCAGTTCTGTCTTTGTCCTCTATGTCTTCTTTTAGCAGAACATCTGAGGCAATTATTGTCTAAAGGCATAATAATCTGAAAGGACTTTTTCTATTTCAGACATCTCAACTGGTTTTATTTTGTTTAGTCATTATGCCTTCCATTCCTAGAGAATGAGAGCTACTATAAAATTGGCAACTCCAATACCAAATTCATACAAAGCTTTCTTTTCTCTCTTGCTTCTGCTATAACTGAATGTGGTTTTGATGAGAAAGGTATTTCCACAAATAATGCCTATCAGAAAGCTGGCTGTGTGTAATAGAATTGCTTGAATTACTATTGCAGGACTTAAATTTTATACAGCTGAGGATCATTTTAATTTCAGTCTTTCAGCCATTTCGTTTTTTCCCTAAGCAACAACAATAACCTCCCTATAGAGATTGTACTACAGGACAGCATAAGCTCTATTTTTGCAGAATCTGTTAATATATAGCTTGGGCTTCTGCCAGCAAATGAAGCAAACAACAGTGCTAGAGCTTACTCGAGTCATTTGATAGACACTCAGGGCTGCAGTGGGTTTTCAAGCAGGATACAAATGTTTACTTTAGTCTTCAGCTCAGCTCCTGTAATCTCCCCTCTGCCTTCTTGACTCCATTTCATTAAAATAATTAGACATAGGCACTTTTTTTTTTCCAGCAAGGCTTCTATTGCTATTTGGGAAGAGTGAGAAGAACCAAAGAACCCAAAGGAACCAAAGAAAGGTTCTCCTAGAGGATTAGTTTGTACTTCATGGGATGTTGGACAAGATATGCCTCACATAAGAGAGTCCTTGATGACAGCACAAGTACTTCAGGACTCTAAATACTTCCAGTAGCACCAAGAACAGCAACTGAGATTTAAAGACTAATTCTGGGTTTACATAATTCCAGCTTTTTTAGGTAAGGATCTTAGCTGAGAAAGTCTATTTCCCCACTCAAATTTTTGCAGCGCTGAATAGCCTGAGATCTCCTTTTGTAAAATTCCTCCTACACACACACATACCCTCACACTCCCACATTCACCCTACTTGGTGCCTATTTCTTTGTAGCTTGGTTTTCTTTCATAAGACACATCGAAAACACATCTGACTGGAAATAACAAAGTACTTTCTCTTTCATCTGTATTCCTTCTGCCACTTTTCATTACAGAATTCCTTCATTTAAGGATAAAAGGGAACTGCTTGAAGCAGCTGAAGTTAGTTTATGGCATTGTTCTTTTACTTTTGTCTGTTGCCTGTCTCATCCTAGGGGCTGAACCCATTCATCCTCTCTAACTCTATGGGCAAGTTTGAGGCTTCTGCTTTCAGAACAGCCCTGGCACATCACAAATCCACAGAACTTCTGCACAGATACACGAGAAGTGAAAGTCAATAAAGTGCTCAACAGCAGCTGCAATTCACTGACAATCCTTTGCCCTGTAGGCAATCCCTTGTGCAAGGGTGGACTACATGTGATTTTCTGATAAACAAAAATCGACATCAATGTCTTGGTACTGCAATTGAAATATTTCCCTTTCACTGCAGATGACTCTCTGTGGTTCTGATTATTCTCTTGTTTCTTTTGCCAATTGTAAATGAGACAATGGTAATGTGGAAAAGCAAAGGTAATGTGAAAAGTTCCCATTACTTAAATCCTAATCGTTAGCAAGGCTGGAAATAAGGTTTTCTTATTAAAAAAGCCCAAAAAACAAACAAACAAACAAAAAAAAAAACAAAACAAAAACCCACCAACTAAAAAAACCCCAGCCTACTGAAAACATATTCATGTCCCAAAAAGGGTTTTACCCTTTTTTTGTTCCAGTGAACTTCCTGATGGAAAATGCAATGAACTAGTATTTCAGAAGGGCAGATCTCATTGATGCAGGTCATAAAGGATATTCCCTTTATACTGATTATGCAAGTTGGGAACATTTTTATAAATAATATTGGTTTTATTAAATTTTTTCTGTGACTGAAAAAATATTTCAATATTTTAATTTGAAAAATTATGTTAAATCAAAAGAACAAGGAAAAATCATTCAAGAAAAATATCAGTTTAAAACTATATGAACACAGAAAAAATCAGGTCTTTTTATTTTTGTTTGGCTTTTTTTGGTTTTTTTTTTGGGGGGGGGGCTCGTTTTTTGTTTGGTTTTTTGTTTTGTTTTTTTTTTTGTAATTTAGGACTCACAGATTGAACCTCTAAATTATTTTAGTACTCATAGTAAGACTTATACACGGCAAAAAAAAAATAACCCAGCCCTTAGGTCCTACACCTCCTGGTGCAAGTCATCAAAGCTTTTTTGAAAATCAAACTTTTGTCATGTAGCAAATTTAGAAAGACTGCATAAAATGAGATTGTCCCATGGTTCTTTCTTTGATTTTTATCTGAAAGCTAGCTTTGAAAACTGGCAATAGGTGTCAGCAATTCTGATTTAGTGCAATGGTCTGCATTGAGATATTCTGCAAAGATTACATGGAGCTGGGACATCCTTTCACAAGATAATGCAAACCCAGGGTAAATTACAATTTTCCAGATGGAAGAATATATTTGACACAAAGAAAATTTACTCCTTGATGCTCATTATGAATGACATTTTAGCATGCAGGTTAAAATAATGTGGCTTTTACATAACATTGATCAAGAGAGCAAGAAGATCTGACTGAAGCAAGCTTGAGAAAGAGAATTTCCAACATGATAATGAATTCCTGCCCTCCTGAGGTACTGAAGTTACAGAATCCTAGTCCCACAAAAGTCACTGAAGGAAAAACTCACGATGATTTCAATGGAATTTAGATATAAATCAAGGAAATTCTGTTGTTTAAATGTGTTAATGTATTAGGACAGACAGGTGTTCCTAAGAAAAGCTAGGATCAAAGAATTGATTGAAAGTTGCATCCAGAAAATGGTTCTGCATTTCATTTTATCTCCAGCATGCGGAATAAAAAACAGAAAAAAAATACAAGACCAAGAGAAATTTAAAAAAAATATAGGACCCTTTGCAATGCTTTCAATTTGATTGTATAAATAAAATAGAATTTAGATTCCTTTTCTATTGCTTTATCTAAGCTTAGTTTTATCTGTTATTATTGATGTAAGTCATTAAAATGCATATAATGAATACATTAATACTGACAATATTTTATCTTTTTATTGCAAGAGGCAGTGAAAGACACATCGGTCCTTTTCATTGACATTCTAATGAGTAAAGAATACTATTTCAATATAGAAAGATTAAGAAAGATCTAGAACGGCATCCCATATTAAATCCATATTTTACTATTTAATCATGCAGCATAAGCTAAGCTGGTCATGGTAGTTCTTGTGTTGTATTACACAGGTATTACCAGGGTAGCTAAAAGGATTTAGAAAAATCACAGTATTGCTAATTTGGACATAACCATTAACAACTATGGCTTTATTACTGTGGTTGAAAAGCCACATAAGAGCTGAGATTTATCATATTTATTAGGAGCAAAGAGTAATTTCCCTGCTTTTTTGTGAACACAGTGGTGTTCAGTCAAACAGCACTTGCTTTTGAAGTAAGATACATCAAATCACTCTCTATATAGAGGGAGATAATATCTGGCAGTTAGTAAAAAACAGACAAAAAGAGTATAACTCAGCAGAGAGAGAGGACATAGATCAGACCAAGGAGAAAATAAAAGTGGAAGGAAAAGAAAAGGAAAGGAGAAAAAGAGACCAAGGAAGAAAATACCAAAATAAAAATTATATTTTGAAGCCTACTTCCACAGAAGCAAAAATATGATTTTATACTTAAAAGATTAGACTTGTCTTCAGTCCATAAACTCTGAAAGCATAACTTGAAACATGACTCTGTAGAAACCTGGTCTGCATATCACCTCCACCCCTCACCTGCCAGTCCAAAAAGATTTTTAAAGAGGGCAAGAAGCAGCTCTGTGCGTGTGTGTGACAGATAAAGCCTTTTTGTCTTGCAAAGCACAGAAAAGCAGCAGCTGCTTTTACAAACACATCATTTGTGAGAGATGGAGCTGAACTGCATAATCAGCATATCGAGATCACTGGAATGCTAATTAAACCCCAACCAAATTAAATCCCACCAAACAGGCACTCCTGACTCTGCTGCACAAATTGATCCACCTGTTGATGGGAAGCAACCTTCCTGAAATATGTTTCATGTGTTATGGTGGATATTT
This sequence comes from Zonotrichia albicollis, assembly GCF_047830755.1. NCBI lineage: Eukaryota > Metazoa > Chordata > Aves > Passeriformes > Passerellidae > Zonotrichia > Zonotrichia albicollis. The sequence goes on along the minus strand of NC_133827.1, from coordinate 28,624,361 downwards.
GTCATAAATTGCATCAGCTCTTCTCCTGGACTATGATTTTACCCTTCCCAATGTGCTCAAACAAATCACACCCACTGGCTCAGAGGCCCCATAATTACAGATGTGTGGGGTAATCCATTCAGCCTCAAGATGCAGCAACTGGAAACTCTGTTTTGTTGATATTTTACAAGCTAAAAGAAGGCTTAAAGCTGTATGCTGGCCATTTGAACAAGTGAAATCAACAAGTGGGGCAGCTGTGGATGCTTTCTTTTGTTATGCTTTTCTTTTTTTACATAAGTGGATATTACAAATCAAAGTATTTTTGCACACACATTTCTCCAGTCAATATGCCTACAAGGAGAGACATCTCTAATGGCCATCACTAGAAATCTTGAGTAAGAACACTTGGGAAAGGCCAAATTTATCCAGCAGCTTTTTAAGGATTGTTTCAGGGACATGTCAGGTCTCCATTTCCACAATTTAAACTTTAAAATAAGGATGAAAATTGGGAGGATTATAAAGAAAATAGCAGGTAGAATAAACATTTATCCATTTGGTTTTTCACAAAACAACTTAGATAACCTATTTATAAGAAAGGAAAAAAAATAGGAAGAAATGAGAGAAAAAGATGGAGGTGATCCAATAACTGAAATATTTTCAGGACTTCCAGAATGTTTAATAAGAGCATGTTGCAATTTACATCGAGATGTGCAAAATTCAGTACAGTTTGCACCTCCCAGAATTCTGGAGCTGCCAGCTCTGAAGGAATGGGGCACATAAATAATGTATTTCCTGTTATTCTTGGTCTGCAGCTGATCTCCTACTGAGCACTGAGAAAGAGTTTTAGAGCCCTAGGAGACAGCTGGTGCTGTCTAGCATGTTTGACTGATTTTGTGAGCAGAGAATGAAAGGCATAAAAAGCAAAATAAGAATCTAAGACTCAATATATATTTTCTCCTGAAAGAAAACTTGGAAGGTTACAAAGCTGTGCAAGAAGGCACAATTAAGAGTAATCTGTTCTAAAGAACTATATTATTTGAAAATGAAAAGTCTCAAGTAGATTGGATAGAAATCCAAACGTGGATCATGTAGTTAGTAACCCTTAATATTTTGCATTTCAACCTAAGTGCTGGAAAGCCAATGACTGTCAAAGATTTGCATCACTTGAGACTGTGCACCTCAAATGTGATGCCATCCAGGATTCAGCTGCAGTTTTGTGACTGAATTGCAGCTGCTCTCCAACCCAGCCTGCAGGGATAAAGGTTTCCAGTTCTGGGTAGGTTTTCTGGAGAGGACACTAAACTCATGGGTGGTTCTGCTCTTTCCAAAGAACTATTCACACTGACATTGGTAGGCCCCATTCCTGCTCTCCAACAAGCAGGCCAGCTGCAGGAAAAACATTCCTCCAGCTGCTTTCTCATCCTTCTGCAAATCATTTATTCTCTTTGTAGAGTTTCTCTCTTTAAGCAAATCAAGCTCCCTAAGCCAGAAGTACTCAGTAGAAAGGTTTCTGTCTGATGGTTCCTAATTATGAAGACAGCCACAAACTGACAGTCATGGCAGTGTCCAAACACAAACAATTGGGCTGAAAATGTGCCTTTTCTCACAGGCCTCCTTAATATGACCTGTGAAAAGGCTAGAGATTAATGATGAATTTTGGCTCATTCAGAAAATCTAAAACCCAGAATTCCCACAGATGAACTTCCTGTACATACTTTTAGAAATGAAATTCCTTTTTCAAAACAATTCTCTTTCTGACCAACTCATGACTCCTCCAAGACACCGAGATAGATAAGGGTTGAAACCAGTGCATTTTACAAAGATTCAGTAAGACAATACAGAAATTAAATCCCTTCGACTAACAGGTTTCAAACATGAAGCCATTGTAACTATGCCACCAACAATAGAAGTTCCAGCAAACTCACACCACCTCTGTGTAACAGCTGATTTGGCAGAAACCCCTCAAAACAGGTCCCACCTTGAAAAGTATTTTCCAGAACTCGAGAAAATGAGACAGAAACTGCTGCTGCCATTCAGCCCTGAATAGAGCTAAAATGTATAAATCATGGTTCATGAAAGAAATATGGGGAGGAGAATTTCTCTGCATCACAGATGATGAATCCTGGGCAGGTAGCCTTCAAAAGATGCACATATTGCTATCACAGTGAGAAAATTCCAGTGGAAATCAATTTCACACTCTTTATAGGCCGCTGTAATCAGCCAGGAAATGAATTAGCATAGCCCAGAGGAAAAGGTGCTATCAAACAGGGTCTTGATCCAGTGGAGCACTTAATCTTATGCTTAATATGAAGCACCTGAGCTGTTCCATTAAGTCACATATGCACAAATCAAACTTGGCCTAGAACTAAAAATAACTGAAATAATTTCTACCAAGTTGTCTGTTGTACCCAATGTTTTGTTCTATTCATGTTGCCAATGAAAATATTCTCATTTTTCAAACTACCTTAAATTATTTAGCATATACTTGTCTATTTCTGCCACTAGTGCTTGGGCTGGATGCCATTCAAAGTTCAGGAAGTTGTTATGAAAATGTTGATCCATCATATAATATTTACAAATAATGAGGCATATTTTCTTTTCAATGACAAGTAGAATACAGATTTCAGAATAAAGTCTTTGTTTTTCTCATGTTAGCAGCTTCAAAATTCTCTAATATCTCTATGGCATTTTCTTTTCCTGATAAAAATGCTTTAGTCATTATACATATTTTTAAAAGTGGAATAAAGGCAATCAAGGCATAATAATTTTCTTTTATCTGGGCAGATAGATGCATTTTTTTCCAAATACTATTACAAACCCTCTATATATGCTCTTGGTTAATACACCAAAATTTGAAACAGATTTCAGAGACAAACTCTGAAAATAAATGCTCTTTAATCAGTAATACAGTCCCAAAATCAGAAAAAAACAGAGAAATATTGTCAGCTGAGCATGAAGTAAAACTTAGAAATACAAAAACAAACTTTAAATTCTCAATATAGCTAGGAAAAAAAGCCAGTTTGAAATATGAATAGGAGGAAAAATAAGATGAGACAGTGCTGGGACTTGTTTGAGAATCATTGAGCTTTAATCAGTACCCTAGAAGCCAGACAAAGAACTTGCAGATAAAATAGTGTTAGAGTACAGAGAGCCCTCCTCCACACAGAGTTAGGTTAAAGCCATTTTTATTCCACCTAAGGTGATTCAAGTCTTCTGAACAATTTAATCTGGCTGCTCCAAGGGGCAGAGCCTTGACAAGGCAAGGTAAAAAGGGAGCAGAAATGAAGAGGGGCAAGGCAGACAAACCCAAAAAGGCAGGGCTGGGGCAGGGTGGGAAGTGAGGAGTGCTCTTGGCTCTGCTGCACCTGGACAAAACACCAGCTACCACCAATACAGATGATTCAGTATTACACTCCTACATAAAATTCTGTCAGGACACCTATAGGGAGTGAATTATAGCTGGAAAATTATGCTATCAAAATGTCACCATTTGCATTCAAATTCACCTGCTACTTCTAATAGCGTAATTTCATATTTAAGATTATGCATATTTAGAGTCTACTGAAATGTGAATAACACCAACATACATTTTACCTATTTACTTTCTATTACTCCATAATCACCTTCCAAAACTAGCATTTAAACATCCACAACTTAAAGAGATTGCAGATTTCCTTCCAAATTGAAGTTCAGATCTTACATATATTGTGAATTACCCAAAACATTGACCTACATTACCTTATCAGAGAAAAAAAACCCACAACCACCAAAAATATCTTGAATATAAAGGGAAAGCCAAAGCAGTTCCAGCTGTTGTAATCAATTTCCATTTGCAGTGGGATTAGAAAGCGTTATTTAAGGGAATGCAGCACACATTCATCCCACAGATGGGAACTAAGGGGCTCTTTCAGCAGAGTACTCAGGGAAATATTTCTTTTCATGCTTGCCAAGTTTGTTATATGTAAACTCTAATGGCATTATTTCTGACTTCACAGGCTCATACTCCCACAGAAGGCAGCAAGGAGAAAAAAAATTCTTTCAGATTAATAAAAATTGTATCAAGCTGAATTAAGCCCTTGTCTTGCAGGCTTGCTTTGCATATACTTGATGTAACTGAAAAGACTTTTGGACGCTAAAAAGCCCCTCATCTTTTAATGAATTTTGTATTAATTCTTTTCTTTAAGTAATTCAACATTAAAGCCTTTTAGAACTATGAATAAAAGAGAAGATGAGTAGTTTTAAACAACATGTGAGATAAAGAGGTGAAGTTATCCCAAAGATATTAATTTTTAGTTTTTTTGGAAAAGACAAAAGGACATTGCTGGATACAAAGACATATTTGCATGCTAAGCTAAAGATAGTTTCACCCTCCTCTCATATATGTTTGCAGTTCATTTCACTTTCAAAAAGAAAATGATGAAATATTTTTTTGCTGCTAACAATACTGTCAGGGCTGTTTGGAGTGCTAGTTGGCAGATTGAGTGACCAACAATATTCACCATCTATTTTAGCAAAAAAACCTCTCTGAGTTCCCTTTTAATGCTATTTGTCTCTAAGGGTTTTTCCTTAGGCTCTTCAGAACCCCCAGCACAGAGACTGAGAAAAGGTAACCTATTTCTGAATACTCTGAAGATTTCTATATTTTTAAGCATTCATCCATAAAATGCATCGAGTTATCCTTCACAACTCATCATTTTGTAACTGTGGTCAAATGGAGACATTACGTTTCTTTTTTCAAAACCAGAACCCTTTGGCAGCCCACTCCAGACAGCCAGTAAAGGAATTAACATTAGGCTGCTCACAAATGAGATTTTATTTATTGTACTACACACTGCAGACCTATTAACCTTATCTAAAAAAAATCATCGGCAAGAAGAAGTTATAGAAGAAAACTCTGAATATACAGCAAACCAAATCAGAATGCTCATCACCTAATAATTTCAAACATATTTTACTGCAAACAAATGTGACAGCAGCGCACACAAGCAATGCTCACTTTCAATTGCTGACACAAGAGATCCCCTTGCCCCAGTTCCAGATGAGTATTTTTGTTAATTGTATCTGCAATACTTTGCTAGTCAAGGAAAATGAGTCAACCCTTGAAAGGAAGAGGTAAAAGAAAAGAGCTAAAAGATGTCAGTCTGGAGCCCCATACTCAAGACTCCAAGCTGGTTGCCCTCATTTTTTTGCTTGGCCAGACACAGAAATCTCCAGTTACAAAAGCAGCTGCCTTTGTCTGAATATCTGCTGGGGGCAGGTTTTTGATGTGACACAGAAATGGCTTTGGTACAAAACATGAGCATTAACTACTTGGAAATCAAACCAAACACAGCCAGAGTGCTCATTACTATCTGCAAACTGGTCTCATCTCTAATCCAACTTCTGGTTTAAATATATGCAAACCTTAGAGCTCTTCCTTACAGACTGATTTTAATTTGGAGTCTGACCATAGCTGAGACCTCACTTCTCATGAACTTTAACCTCCTGTGGCAAAATTGAGCACATTTTCTGACAAGACGGTTTCTGTGAAGGACTCTTGAGATCAACAAACAGATGAGATGCTACTCGATGACCTGATTAGAGGAGGATGCTGAGCAATTTTTTGGCCAGGATTTTAGAACATGCCAAACATTGAGTATGCCTAATCTCCAATTATTTTAGCTATGTATAATGGAAGCATAGCTGGGCCTGCATTGGGCTGTCTTGAAATAATTGCATTTGAAACAATTAAGCCTTTAAAAAGAAAATGGAAGTCAGCAATGAAATTCTCAGTTGAAAGGTCAGAGAAGTGAAGCACTTACAATCACAGCAAGAAGTCTACAGACTGTTAGGCAATAATGGAAACCTAAAAGAGAAATTTAGAGATTCAGAGAGGAGCCTGGGAAACCTCCTTTGCCACTCATTTTTGCTGCTGAGACAGTGGGATCAGAGCAGCAGCTTCAGAAACTGTTATACCCAGTAATCACAGGTATTTAGGGGAAAAAGGGATAAGCAAGAAACCATTTGCTGAACACAACTCTGAATTTGTCTCTGAACATGAAGAAGCAGAGGAATGTCCTCCACAGCTCAGAACAGCCAGAAAAGAAATGAGCTTGAAGAAAAGGTGAAAAGGGGCTTGAAAGCATTTTAGGGTTTTAATTGTCCCTACAGTGCTAACACCCAAGAGAGAGAATTGCCAAAATGCTTCCATGCTGGATTGCCTTGCAGAAACAAAGAGAAATGAAGCGGAGATGAATAAGCAGAATTATTGTTCATCTACTTACTGATATATTTTGTCTTCCCTCCTACAGTTTCAGTTTCTTCTTAACAGCTGAATGAAACCCACTCAGAAATTCTCAAAATCATTCACATGGCACCAAGGACCACACTTGAGGAAATTGTTATACAAACCACATGATATGAGAGTGAGGATTACTTGGTAAAATGTGTTCTACAAGTTCTGAAAACCAGACCAAAATACTCTTGCAAAAAAAAAAATTAGGAAATTAAATTTTTGGAGCACACTAACAGAAGTAGTGAAAGCAATACAAAGAACTCGATCCTGTAATGTAGAGTAACCAGTTTAGAAATAAATGAAATTGGAATATTCTTATTTTTTATAAGACATGTTTCATCTACAACTTCACTTTTAAGATTTTGGAGCTTTTGTTTCTATTGAAACTCAACAAACTTATTGTACAAATATTCACAAGCTGCCTGCACAAATTTATGACAACTCAACAGTACAGGGAAATCAGAGCAAGGCAGAAGTACAACTGCTCAAAAAGAGTGGGAAAAGAAATAAAAAATAATATGTGCTTATTTCTTATTCAGCATTCTCAGCATTAAACTTGCTCACAAAAATTTCTCTTCTTACAAATGCAAAAGAAAGACAACAAGATGAACTCTGCAGAAAGCAACCTTAGAACAGTATGTAAAATCAGTCTTTATAATTTATATACTCACTGTATCAGCACAGAAAAAAGTTATCTAAGCAAGCTGAGAATTAATTCCAGAAGATTTAACAAAGTTATTTCTGTACAAAAGTGCAAGCAAACTTTTTAAGAAATCCACATTCCTATGTAATTTCTTCCCAGGGATTCTCAGACTGTAAAGGTGTAAACTGGGATGAACTTCTCAATTCTTTTGTCAAAGAAAGATTTTTAAAAGTGGAGAAAAGAAAAAGAAAATGTATTTTAATATTTTCCCTTGCAGTCAAGTTCAGATAGCAGTTCTCACAGCCAGCTGATTTAGCAATCCAGACAATTAAATAGTATATTTCAAGCCATTAAAATTTATTAATTTTTATGTTACACTTGAGAAGTAATTATTTCTTAGGGTTTTTCCTAGCTTTCTTCCCCCTTTATGGTTCAAAAATAAAGATATGTTTAAAAAAGAGACATTTCCTTTCTTTTTTATGAAAAAAAGTTATCAAAACAATTAGCTGATTCTAGAGCTGGTTCATGAAAACTAAAGATGCTAAGGCTAACAATAAAGTAACAAAATTCAGTAGTAAAATTGCTATTGAGAAATTATTACACAAATATGTTTTTGAAAGGACTAAATACTGTTTTCTCAGATGAATAAGATTCTCAAGCTATATCAGTTTTTTATCTTCAATTTGTCCTTCTGGAAATTGTTCATAATTTCACTGAAAACCATATCCTTTTATAAAATGCTTCAAGAGCTTAGAGCAACATTTGCATGTTTTATTTAATTCTCTGATTTCCTCAAAGCTATTTCTGTTGAGGTAAATTACATTTCTAGTGAACCACACAGGCTTAGTCCTTACGATCTTTAGGCTTTTTCAATAATGTTACACTTTGAATGACAAACTTGAAAAAAATATTAGAACAGGGTGCCATAAGAAATTTCATTCCATGTGAAGAAACAATAAGACAATGTGGATTTTTTTGGTTCTGCTCCTGAACAGCATTTATGCCAGTATTTAATACTAAATTGCTAACCCAAAGTGAGATTGAAAAACCTCACTTTTATGGAAATTGACATTAAATCTTGCCCTTCTTCTCTGAGAAAGTCTTATCAAACAAAAAGTAATGGCATATAAGGCAGATATCTTTATTTCCCCTCTTGCTTGAATATGACAATCCAAAGGTAGAAATCCACTCCCACTGTGCCCTGAACATAAGTGATTATCAACAACTAAAACAAACCAGGTCTATGGATAGGAAAGATATTCACAGACTCTTAAATATCTCAGGACTGTTTCATTGCGTGTTTAGTAATGAGTCTGAGGACTCTGATTATGAAACCAAACCTTATTTTGCTGCTTCTTGCACAAGAAACAATCAAACTTGACTTTTAAAGTGAAGTGTGGACATTGTGGTGGTTCCTGCACGTTGCACTTACAGCTTCATCCTGTACTTACAGGAACACTGGAGGTGTGTAACAACACAGTAGAGCAGACCTATATTTTGTGAAACAATCTACCATGAAATCTACTTGCTAGATTTATTTTTATGCTGCTCTAAGCTATATTGAAGAGCATTCTTTTCAATATCAATGTGCAGCATAAGAGCTGGGAAGAACAGACTTGGCTGTGAATCCCCCACTTCCCTCACCCTTTGTTGCACCAAGTGCAGGCAAGCTGTTTATCTGAACCCCAAGCCCTTTGGACAGCCTCAGCTCGACAAACAGATATGATATATGGGCACTCACACTCCTCCTCATCTGTTGCCATGGCATTTTGCCTGCTCACAAGGTGATTGGACAATTTTGCAATGAAAGTCAGCAGCAAAGATCAAAAGCTCTCCTGTGGAACAGTGCAGCCTCTGCCATCTGTTTTGCATGATGCTTGACAGGTACTGGGAAGAATGGATGAGAAGGCAATGCCATGTCATGCTTTTACCAATTTTTCCTCACTAGCTGACATTTTGTCCCACCTTTCTTCCACCTGCTACTTGAAAAAATGCGAAGAAAAAATCCCCAAACTTCAAAACAGAAGAGAAACAACAATCATCCTCCTGTAACTGAAATAACTCACAGAAGTCGCTAAACAGAGGCCAGCAGACATCATCACACATGTAACATCTGCCAGCATGCTAGGGGAAGCAAAAAAAACCCCAAAATACTACCAAAAAACATGAGTTTCCAGCAATAGATGGTGAGTTGTGCACTGATACTCTGTTGTTAACACATACTAAATAATGTAAAATAGTCATGCAGAAAAAAGAATTATTTACAACCAAAAGCAATGTTTCTCAAAGAAAAGAATTTGGGGAAAAGTAGAAAAGATTCAGCAGCTTCTTATAATCAGATTTCCTAGAAGATAGACTTGAAATACTTTGAAAGAATTTTTAAAAGGACCAAATGAATGGCAACAGATTAAACTAAATTAAATGTCAATTTACTGAGAAGGTCTAATTCTAAATTTGGGTACATAAGCAGTTGTCAAATGTTTGCTTCTTATTCATTACTGTAACAAGATAGAAGGAAGATTCTGCCCTTCATTAAAAGATGGAAAGTGGGGTGTCTAAACTGCAATAAGTTTTGTAGCATTCAAGTTTTCATTTCCTACTGGGTAGGACAAAAATCCACAGATTTCTTTCCCGGTCTCACAGCTCTTACTGCATTCTGCTTTATTAAAGACAAATAACTGTGACCATTTGTCTGATATCTCATTTGTCTGTATATAGGAATATTACAAAGCAATCCAATTCAATTTGGAAGGCCTTCAACAACAACAGCCTTTCTGAGTATACTCTGAACAACAGCTGATGAAGATTTCCTATTCATCATTCCTGACCCTTCCAGATTTCCAAATGTTGTCTCTGCAGGGACTGCCATGAAGGCAGAAATGTTTTTCTCACCACAGGCAGTCCCATCCTTGCACCTCCCCAGGTGAGAGTGTTCTGATGTTACTGAAGGATCTGCCTGCAAATCAGAGTAGAGAGGCAGTGCTTGGGTCCAGATGAACTCTCACTGCAATGCAGCAGCTCCCAGCAACGTTCAAGACAACAGCTATTATGGGGAAGCTCATATGGATATTCCTCCAAAGAACAGCCTCATTTCTAAATTATTTACACATGTTATTTTCTATTCCCCACACTGTTATGCATTTGAATTGCTTTGCTCTCATTTATAGCAGTACACATTATGGCTGAGATTTTAAAAGCCATGAATCCCTCAGGTGGCTTCAAGATCTAAACCTAATCTCTTAGTTTATGCTCATTTATACAGGATTTGCAAAGGAAGATGCTCTTTCATTCCAGCAGGCAGTTTATGCAAATTATTTTTTGTTATCAGATGCCCATCCCTCAGTATCAACATTAATTAGCAGACTGGATATTGTGAAGAATGTGTGCAGTTGATGATTATAATGGGCAAAAAGGAAATCAGGCTTCCTTTGCCATAGAAATAGCAGACATTATATAATCAATACATTTACTGCAAAATATCTCTGGTGGCACAGTATCTTATATTAATATGATAATGAACATAGACTGGAAATTTGATTCGTTTTCTCACATGGAAAGCTGTAGTACATTTCACATTAAGCCAATGTCATTAATGTTTGGCAATATATACTGAGAAAAGCAAACATTAGCCACAGTGTGACCTAAACTGTGAAAAATTTCTCACATTTTTTCCAATGATTACAAGAAGAGATTCCTAGGGCTCCTTTGAAGGAAAGATTCTTTTCTCTTTTTTTTTTTTCCCAACAAGGTCAAGGAACAAAATGAATGAAAAACCAACTTGCAATAAAAGTACAGCTTCTCAACACCACATAGAATGGCCTCTTCACTTTCGGATTCTCACTGTCAAAAATTTGCTTTCAAAATAAAATCCGGCTCTATGTCCCTTGGTTAAATAATAAAAATGCTTTTGTCACTTAAACTTCATTTACACAAATAAATGGAGAAAGAAGAAAGGAAAGCCCTCCTGTGGGCTGCAGCTGATGCAGGTTGCAGGTGCCAGAGGAGCAGCCCCTCTGACAGGATGGGAGGTAACTGGTACCCACTGGCTGCCAGTGCCAGCTGGCATTTGAAGGAAAGCCCATTCCTTACATCAGCAAACTGCAAAGCCTGCAAAGGGCAAACCCAGTCCCATCTCCTCCCTCTGCTTTACTGCTCCTGTGGGCTTAAGGAGACCATGGACCCTTCATCCTTTCTAAACAATTACTTATCTGCTCCAATCCATGGTGTGTGTCTCAGAGAATTGTTTCTGGGGTTTTCTGTTTCTATTCCTGACATGCATCATTTAAGCTTGTTCCAGCTACTGATCCACTCTATCCTTTCTCCTTTCTTTGAGCTTTAAATCTTGCTACTACAGCTCTGAAATATTCTCACTTCATAGCTTTTTGCAGTCATGATTTTCATTCATAGTCCTGAGTATGCATTTTTTAACTGTGAATTTTCATCTCAGACTCCAATCCCAAGAAAATTCAACACAATTAAAGAATATATCAAGCATGTGGTACAGGTTTAGTCAGTTATAACCAATGTATGTGTACCCAGCCTTGGAAAGTAGGAATCACTACCAATAACACACACGAGGTCTCAACATTGAAAATGGATGAGAACAGCTCTTTTGTTAGAGAGGTCTTAGCAGGTAAATACCAAATTTGGTGGTGATACAATAATCTAAATAAAGATTTTATTAATGCATTTAGTAAAGAAAAATCCAAGAAAAATAAGCAGTGGTTAAGGGGTGGGGAAGGAAAGCAGAAGAAAAGCAGTAAAATAATTAGGTCATGTAAATATCTCAACAGTTTTACTCTGTTAAAGTATCTCTGCTAAATCAGACACTATCTCTTGGCATATTGCATTATCCCTGACAGATGGATGGAAGAAGACATTCAGAAATCCTTACTCTGCATGACAGTACCAAACTGATAATATAATCAATACAGCTTCAGGGTACATGAAATTATCTGAGCATATTAGTTAAATGTGACTTCACACATGGAAGTGTGTCAGGGAGACAAGGAGAAAATAAATGTGACATACATGCCTGCAGATGCATATGCTTGCAAAAGCAGACAAACTGAGAATTAATCTGAATTCCACCAGCTAACACATATATGAACAATTTGAAATAACTATGAAAAGACACACTATTACCATTTCATTTTCCTGAGGCAAGTAATGTGATTTAAAAGTGCTTAAACTTTTCCCATTAATCTTGATGCAGAAAAGAGAAAACATAAACACTCTGTTTAATAGTGTTTTGTAGTTAAACTCAGAGAGATTACAGCACTCACTTGCTGATACTTTGTCCCTGCACTTCTGAGTCACCACTCCCATTTTTTTACCACGAGTCAAGTTTTCTCTTTTCCATCCATACTGACAGTAAAAGTTTTCCACCTCCTCAGCCACACAAGCTGAGTTTCAATCATGTAGCACTTTATAGACCCCACTGAAGTGTCAGTGACCGTATAAAACAAGCCACATGCATGAATAGGTGTGGATGTGACTCCAGCTGAACCCCTGTGTCCCTGAGGAAGGAGTCTCCACTCATCATTCACAGCCACTTGGCCACAGCCCCTCTGTCTCAAACAAGAGGCAACAGGCCAGCTGGAAGGCTCTCAGGGTTGGGATCCAGCTTCCTGGCTGCCAAAAGCACACACACATGTAGCTTATGTTTTGGATGGAGGCATCCTCCAGCCCTCATGTTGGAACAGTGATGCATTAGGATATTCCAGATTTGCTGGAGAAAAGAGCAGAGCATGGCTCTCTGTGTGTTAGCAATTGACCCTTCACCTGGGAGAGCAAATCCAGAGCTTGGTCACTGAGCCAAGCCCAGTTCTGTGTCTTACATTACACTGCTACTGTCTCCTCTTATTCTGAAAAATTACACTGAAAGTAAGTCATATTCAAATGTCTGCATGGACTTTATATGTGCTGCAAAATCCTGCTAAATGGTCTTGCTCATGGCAATGTTTGTGTCTCAGTCTTTGAGTGGTGACATTTACAGAAACTGATAAACTATCACAAATAAGAAGAGGCATCTCCCACCAATCACAGATTTTCCCATGGGCAACGCTGACAGTGCAGTAAGTCTTAATTCGCTCCCTGATTTTTTTAGCTTGCTTTTTGTTTCCACACAGAGCACACTAATTTACTACACCAGAGCTGAAGAATCTGTTTGCAGGTGCTACAAACACTGCAGGGATGTCAGAGAGAGACTGGAGGTCTAAGGTGGCTGCTCTCCACTGTGTTCCAGGCAGCAAGTGGAGCAGGAGATAGATCAGCCCTTTACAGATGTTTTAGTGCTAAACAAAATGCAAACCTAGAAACTCCAGAGAATAAATGTAAACTGTCAGGGATGATGTGCTGGATGAAGCAAAAGCCTTCTTTCCATCCATAAATGTGGTGATAATCACAACGAGGGGAAACACACAAGCTGCAGGCAATGCTTATGTGCCTTGTGACTCATTCATAAAAATGGATTCCTGTGCCAGTCACCTTAAGAAATGCACTCTCTTGCTCATATTTTAGACAGATGACAGAGAATAGTTTCAGGAATTAAATGTGAAACGTAATTTTGAGGAATCAATTACAAACTCAGAGTGGCAATGTTGCAGAAAAACTGGAAGAAAGCTCCCTTTCCCAGAAAAAAATGTATGCACCTTAGATTATCTCATTGTTCAGCAAACTTGAAAATTTTTGATTATTTATTATTTGATTAAATCCTGACCACAGGTGGTGTTTGCATGTATATGGAAACAAAATCTTTAACATTTTCATTTCTGATTTCAAGAGATTTGAGAATATTTTCTACAAATTTGTCCTACACAGAATCATTTGAAGAGGGGAAGACCCTCACATCCAGCACAAACCTTACTGTAGGCACACTGACAAAGCCTGGTCTTTTTTGTTGTGTCAAGTGATAGAATATGAATAGCAAATACTCTATTAATATTAATTGACGTTCAAGAACACAGAAAAGCAGCATGTTGTACTTACAGCTGTTTTTGTACAGGATACAATATGACACCCATGAATTCTTTCTATTGTCTCCAGCAAGCAGTAGATTAAGTTATTTGGAGTCTGTGTATCCAGGCTGCCACAGCTATTGTATCATGAGGAAGAACATCTGAGTGCTAATGGATACCAACATTAGCATTGAAAAAGAGTGAAAAGCACACATAAGGAGCTCCATAAATTTGTTATAAAACCCATTACTAAATGTTATTTAGCATTTGCTCCTGAGGCTTAATGCTACACTAAATTAATAGTGTTATGGTTTCTATTTCACAGATTGCCTCAAAGTATTACATAAAAGATTAAAAACCACATTATAGTAACAATGGGAATCCCCCTTAACCACATCAAGAACAACAATCTGTGTTTAAAGCCTTCATTGTGTACCTTAATACCCTAAATTATAGCCCAAAGCACAGTCTGAACATCTTGTTGGCATCAACATATATGAATAGCTGCATAGAGGTCTATATATATTAATTGGAGAATCATAAACATTTAAATACTAAGAGAGGTCTGACACAGCATAAAAGTCCAGAATATAACACACTCTGATCTGTTAAAGACAACTTGAATCATTAATTTCAGTCATGTGGCACTGAGCTCTTTAGGGTGACCAAGCAAACTTGTAGGGAAGGAGTGTCCCATGAAAAGGGGAAAAGCTTTTGTGTATTGATTTGTGTCCCTTGCTGGTGGTGTTCATCGTTGTGGGCATGACTAGAGAACCTGAAAACCTTCTGAAGCATTTGGAGGGACAAGGAAAGAGGACAGCAATATCCAGGAACAAGACTCTGAAACATTCAGGCTATCTCAGTGAAAACACATCACAGCCCCTCCTCAATTCCAGTTCAGTGATACTTTTACTTCTCAGGTGCACCTCAGAGAACTGTTAGGGATTCACAAGGAAAACCTCTTCATTGAGTCCATCTCCCACTGTCCTGCTGCATGCCAGGGCTGTGCCAGCAGAGATTTCTCTCTAGAATGCATTCCTTCCAATGCACATCCCTGCTGTATTTCTAGCTCCAAAGCCAATTAGCTTAGAAAAGAACTATGCCCGGCTCTCCTCAGCATCAGTATCGGGGTGCTGGGCTATCAATCACTGCTCCCTCCTGACTAAAATATCAATGGTTTGCAAATCTCATTGGAATTACTGCAAATGCCCCACCAGACAGCACTAAATAAACAAGAAAAAATACCCAAAGAAACAAACAAATGAAAAAAGTTTTGCAATAGGAATATACATTGTAACAAAATTAATAGCTTTACAGAGATTTTGTACAAAAATAAATTAGAATGTATGTGTTCCACAAGTAGTTTAAACAGCTATCTGTTAAGTAGGATTTCACTACCAAGCAAGACACTCATCAGGAGCACTGGTGTCACTAAAGGTGACTAAACCTTTCCAACGTTGCTGTCCTTTTGCAGATTTCTTATGAGGTTTAGGCCACATTCTTATCAGTATCTTAAATCAGGGATTATGCCACAGAGCTGGAGAAGTGCTGGCATTGCTATGGCACAACTAAGCAAAGTCTGATCAGACCTACGGGGATCAAAGAGAATTCAGGTACTGTTTAAAATTTAACCAAAGTATTTACCCCTTAAAAAAATAGATCTGAAGTGCTGCCACAATGCCAAGTATAATTTCTGTGCATAAATCTTATTTCAGTCTAAAAGTCAGACTGACACTGAAATTCCTCTAAAGGACATAAATTGGTTGTGATTTCTTGAGTCCCCCTGCGCTTTTCTTAAGCAGAGTCATGGCAGCAATCAAACAGCTCCAAGCCTGACACAGGTTTGGCCACCTGCAGGTTTGCAGCATCCCAGGACAGCTACTCTCCATTCTGCCTGTGTCCCTCTCCAACACCTGCTCATGCACCAACATCTGTGTCCAACACATCTACACTTCATTTTGAAAGTAATTTCAGGTTTTTTCACTGTCAGCTGAGTGATATCTTGCTTTTACACCATGCGCCATGGTGCACTGTATGAGATTCAATTTTTAATATCACCTAATATATATTTTGGTTTTTTAAATTCTAATTATACAGATTTATATCCTCCAGGTATAAACACATTGGTGAGCCTTAATAAATGCATGCTGTTCCGGTAGTAGAAGTTCTATAAAATGAGGTAAGGTGCCTTTGAGCTAAAATGAGCTACTCAGTTCCTGCTGAGTGGAAATCTCATATGATCTGGCCCATTATATAATAGAAATTTAATTTTTGTCCAATTTATTTCAAACTAGCTCTCAAAGTAATGAAGTTTTCTCTGTAAAGTCCTTCAATCAATTCAACTTCTGTTCACCCCCAAGCGGACAGCCACAATCACATATGAGAGAAAGAAATCCTTTCTTTAATTTTCTTCATTGATGGAGTTATTCTGGATATAGCGGCATGCTTTAGCTTAGATTCCACTCCGGAAAATTTCAGTTTTCTTACATTATATAGGAAAAAGCAGCTAAAAATTCATGTGATATAACCTTAATATCAATACAACTGTTTGACTGCAGTCATATTTCAGTCCCCAGAAAGCCAAACAGGAGGATACATTTTGTGTGATGGAACCCAATTGCCCATGCCAGGTGATCTGAGAGCAAATAAAAGCCAAAAACCCAGAGGTTATCAGTAACCTTCAGCTCATCCTATTTAGACATAGATCTGATTTTAGGGGGAGGGGAAATAATTTAGGTCTCGAGAGGCTTACATGTAATTAGTTTTTAATCCATTTCTACACCCAATGCCTCAGAGGATGATTTCAACTTTAAATACATCTAATTGGATGTATTTTAATTGAGAAAGCCTACAACATGCATAATAGAACTACCAGGAGTTAAAGTACAGTTTTCTACTTTAATGTGTTTATATTTAATTTAAAATTGGGTAAACAGGGCTTCACTCCCTGCTGGAGTAAACAGGTGAAACCCAATTAACTTCAAAGGGACTGTTCCCAGTTTGCAGCATATGTGAAAGTCGTGGATGATTAGAGTCTAAGAACACCTGCACAGTGTCATTATAATGCCAGTGAAATGAAAATATTTCACACTCCTTCTGCAACACCCCTGAAAAGCTCAAGTTGATTGTGGGAGGGGAGGGATAATTGCTTTGCTGTTCTTTCATTTGACTGAATCACTAATCTTGAATTAAATTATTAATCTTGGATTAAAACATTGATAAAAACATGTATTTGTTTGAGCAGTGGAGATAAACTGCTTTGATAAATAGTATTACTCCATGCTGTTAATTCTATGTGAAAGCATTTAAGAATACTGGTAGCAGTAAATATTGGAAGCCAAACTGAGCTTCTGCAATCCTACACAAATAATTTTTTTTTTTTTTTGACGTGGAAGGACATTGCACGCACTCAAGTCCATCCAGTTTTTGGAGTTTTTATGTACCATTTAACAAACTTCTCAAATGGAGAAACCTTATAGTTGATCAAATATGCATTGCAGAAGTTCATTTACATTTTCCCTATCAAGACTTGCATATTCTGATATAATGGAAGCAGAACGGCCGTTTTTCCATCAGAGACATGTAAATATTTTAATTTAATTTCCTGATTATATTGGCTTTTTTGATGATGTGCTTTGATTTTTCATTTTTACACATAATTATAAAACCAAGTTTGGAATAAAATTTAATTACATACCAATCTTTTCTGCTGCCAATAAGCTTTGTAAAATTATTGACAAAACTACGATGCTTTATGACTTTCTGACAAACTGAGGCCATGGATTACACAGAAACAGCAGAGCTTCATAGAAAGAAGAGAACCGAGACCATGGACTACACAGAAACAATGGCAAAGAAACAGGGCAGAGATTGCTGATTCCTTTATGTCTACACAGCACATCCAAAAGGCAGCGTGGCTACCTTAGCCTGGTTTTGCTCATTTCCTATGATGTTCTCCTGCAGTGTGTATAGAAAGGCTGAGACAACTGTCCAAGTGCTATAAGAGATACTCAAAATGTTTCTGATTCCCTTTCATGCACAGGAAAACACTACAAGCCTAATATGAATATTGGAACGAAGGGGCACACAAGACAGATGATGGAGTTTGGACCTGGTTAACATAAGATATTTGATAACAGGATGCCTTGGCAAAAGCAAATGGAACTTTGAAGATTAGACCTAGATAGCAAGAAGAATAAATCAGACAGGTTTACCGGAAAAAGAAAATCCTATTAAACAATGCAAGCAAGAGATGTTGTTATATGCATAAGTTTGTATATATGATTTCAACCTAATCATTGTAGTACACATCACTAGTCTCCCTGAAACAGTAAGTAAGTTCTTGTATCCCACAAGAAAATCAGATTCTGATCACTGAGTCAGTCTCCCTGTCTCTCTCCATCGCCGACATATGAATATTTGTTGCAGACTTCTTTTATGAAAAATCCTTTCATTAGGATTTTTCCTCCTGAGAAGCTGAGAGGCCTCAGGAACAAAATGTAAACATTGATTATCTGCTGCTGTGGAATGCAACAGGTTCATGTTCCTAATTAATGGCCAGTCACAGTCAGCTGGCTCAGACAGAGAGTCTGAGACAAAGCGTTTTTTATCATTCTTTGCTATTCTGTTCTTAGCTAGCCTTCTGATCAAATCCTTTCTTCTATTCTTTTAGTATAGTTTTAATGTAACATATATCATAAAATAATAAATCAAGCCTTCTGAAACATGGAGTCAAATCCTCGTCTCTTTCTTCAACCTGAGACCCCTGTGAACACTGTCACAAATATTAGTAAAGCATGAAGGCATCACATCAAAACCCACTGCCAATGCACAGTAATTGTCCCATGGGGAAATTCCTTCCCCAAACCTGCAGTGTTAGGATACACCGGCTGCTCTGCCAGCTGAGAACACCTGCCCCAGCTCTGAGCCCAGAAATTGGTGTAACCACACAGCCTTGGGTGTCAGTGCTGACTGCTCCAGAGCCCGGCCAGCAGGGCCAGCTCTGACAAAAGCCACACAGGCAGCTTGAGAGAACATCCCTGTGCATGACAGCAATGAGCTACTCAGTGAGCACCAACATGATAATGGCTTATTGAGAAAATAAGTCTCCCACAGAGAAAACAGATTAAGCAGAGCTGTATAGATGTTTCTAGATTCTTATTACATCTAAAGTTAACACAGGCATTCTTAAATATAAACCGCAATAGCATAACATAACTTCAGATGCTCTAAAGCTGCTTTTTCATCAGAAAGAAGCAACTCCAGTAATTAGAATGTGATGTGCTGGTTAGCACAAAGGAGTAGCAGAAGCAACCCTTTCTCACTTCCCCGAAGGGGAATCATTATTGTAAAAATATCTGTGTCTGGCAAGAAGTGCAGTTGTTATGCACTGGCAGAGCTCACTTTAAACTCCAAAGTAATGGCAAAAAGGAGACAAATTCTTAAAAGACAAAAGAATCAAACACCAATTACTGGCAGCAGCTTTGTGAAGAGCTTTGTTGAACAGAATATCAGAATCTTAACTGAGCAAGAATTAGGGTAAAAATTGCCCTGATAAGGACATCTGAAACTCATCTAGGTACATCAACAAAAATGAAACGAGAAAAAACAGACAATTTAAAAGTTTTGCACAAACTGCAAGAATATTAAAATTTAAATGGTGGATTCTCTTGAAATGGATGTGGGTTTTTATCTATAATAATTCAGGATATCTGTCTGGGGAACTGAAATATTTAAATAATTTACCAGTTTTGAGAAGTTAAACAGAGAACAGCTGATTATCTCCAGTTATCCTTTTGCTTCTAAGCTCACCTTTATGACAGATCTTATTACATATTTATGACTTAATGACATAATGTAAAAATGGGTCTAAGTCCATAGCACTTAACACGTGGGAGTCAAATCTCTGCATATTCTCAGTGCATTCTGCAGGCACAAGATCCTTCCCACAGGGATAAATATTCCAGACCTGTGTCCAGTGATGCCACACCTTTCTCTTGTAAACAGCTAATACAAGTTTAAACTATACAGAGTAAAGCTGGACAAGTGGAATGACACAGAATTGCCATATTTTTGAATAGTGGCAGTTGTGAGCATTTTTCTCAACACTTTTCTTCTGCTGAGAATCCTTGAATTCTCTGATTGGATTTGCTAAGTTTCTAAAAATGTCACTGAATAAATCAGAACACCAGACCACATTCTGTGAATTTTTGCCACAAAATTAACTGCCAGTAATGAGTAGCAGATCCTGCTTGTAGCAAAATAGACAGATGGTCAGTTAATCTTAAGCCTTGGCAAAAACCTAAAGGGAATATTACTAAATAATAAAATAAATGAACACATCAAATCAAGCCCTACTTTGAAAATGAAAATTAAGCTCTATTCATGTTATTCTTAACCAAATATCATGAGTATATTACACCAAATAAAATTCCCTAGGGAAGGATTTTCTCAAGAATCAAATTGCTCATATTGCTCCAGTAATTGCAAAGTAGTACTGATAAAAATATGGAAAACAGGGAGATACTTGAAAGGAAGTCATCACTTAAATTTAAAACATTCTTTAAGAATTTACTGGCATGCTATAAACTGTGAAATTGACTTAATTACTATTCCAAGAAGGTTTGAGGAAAAAAGGGATATGATATATTAAATAGAAAGTGTTCGTAAAAACTGAAAACAAAGTGGTGTTTTCATGCTCTCCCAATTCACGGAAATAAAAATTGATTAAAAATATTGGGAAATATCACAATGCAAAAAAATTATGCAAGTCCTCTGAAAATGAAGTGTTTTTATCCCTTCCCACACTGAGAACAGGGAGAAGCCTGGAACACATAATTTACAGTACTGATTTGGATAACTGTCCAGCCATAATTACATTAGAAACTTTGAGTGCTGCTTTTCTTCATTTGAGGAAAAACACTCTGTGAAAGAATATGGGAGATGAAATTTCCACCTGGAAATGTACAATCTCTGTCCTTTCCTACTATAAATGAAAACAGGCACCAACAGGCTTTAAGATGATGAAATTCTTGAACTACTCACAAGTTTTCTGAAATTCTGAACCCCTTGCTGCATATCTAAATTCAGCCAGTGGCTGCTGCAGTTGTGTGTTTTTCATGGGATGCCACCATTCAGCCAGATTTACGTATCAAGCAAAAGAGGTGGAGTAGTTTAATCACTTGTTCTGGCCTGCAAGAGATTAGTCTGAATTACAGCCTTCCAAGTATCATTTAGCTTCTTAGCTTTCCTGGTGCTGATTACTTTGTAGCACATTTGTGCAAGGAGTTTGTTTTACATTTATTTACAGAATGTGAAACCCCAGAAGCATGTCTTGTGTGTTTTGAGTCACAAGCCACATGATCTATGGGATGCCTAAAACACAAAGTTGGAATCTCTTTACCACTAAAATATGCCCTTAAATATAGCCTCAGTATAGGCACATCTCATTTGAAGTCTCTGCACAGAACAACGTGAAAGTCTAGAATTAACAAGCAGTTAATTAAAGTGCCAAAGTATATCCATCTAAGAGACAGAAGACTAAATATCCTAAATTAACTTAAGATTTATAAGCAGTTCTTTGCCATTACCCTTTCAAAGCCTGAAGACACAAGTTAGTGCCTGAATCTGCAAATTGGGTAGAGTGCACCAATCTCTCTTCCAGAGTGACTATTCTATCAGGGAATGAGAAAAAGGTAATCAGACAGAACCAGCTCTTTCAGCTTCTCCAAAACCAGTGCACAAATAATGTTTGGCCTGTTTAAACAGACACAGCCACTAGAATACTAATTTCTAAGGGGATTCATTTCAGAGCAATGCCATTTCTGCAATTCATTTTCTAGGGAGTCAGAAACCATAACAATTAACATGACAAAAGAAAAATGAAGACCTATTCCCAGATTTTGATCTGTAGTCTATTCCATCAGACAACCAGGAAAAAAATTTATCTCCTCACCTGCATTTGGACTTGTAGACAAACACATACATCCTGATGGCAAAACTAAAATCATCTACTTGGCCTTGCACCTGGAAGTGAGTCTCTCGTAGAATGTTATGGGAAAATAGTTGTATAGAACAAGCTACAGCTTTCAAGTTTAATGGCTTTAAGGGAGGCATATGAGATTTTGCTGTCTGTGTTGAAATCAACCAAGCAAGGATCTCACCAATTTAACCCAAATAAACATTAAAATTATGGTGTTCTGATTTGGAGAAAAAAATTCTAAAGGAAATCAGTATTTTGGAATAGAATAAGAAAATTAGATGCAGTAGGGAAATTAGATGCATTAGGAAAAAAATAATTTTGGGATTAAGAGAGAAAGTGAATAAAACTAAAAAATCAAGTTCATTCTATTCTGAGAAGCATGTGCTACACAAAGTTTCATATGTCCTAGCTGAAGGAAGAAATTTTCTCAGTATTATACAAGTTTAGGCAATACAGAATTAAATACCCAATCCCAGATAATGAAGGCTTAAAAATATTTTAGGAGAACAGTTTCTAGGATTGCATTAAAAAAAAATCAGAATCTGTAGTAACAAAATCCAATGAGAAAATGGTTCATGCCATAAATAAAAGACTAAAGAAGCTGGCCTTTCATACAGCTGAAATGTCAGCAGGGAAAAAAAAAAAGAAAAAAACAATATTATAAATGGGGACTACACACCAAATCTGGGGATATTGATGAGGTATGCAAATCACTTTTTGAGACACTGCAGGGTGCAGAACTGGGACCTTGTGTAATAAAGGAAAATGTTCTCCATTACACAGTGAATAAGAAGATAGAGGAAGTATTACCAGGTATCATAATTTCAGGTTAGCACAGAGAAGATTGAAGTGACACAGGAAAATTGAGGGGGAAAATGAGATCTCTACTGCTGATAGGAAAACTAACAACCAGGTTTAAATTGCAGCAAGAAAGGTGCAAGACAGGCATCAGGAAAAGCCTTCTCAAAGTGCCTCAAAGAGAGGCAAGGAATGGAATATATGAAGTTTGTAGAGGTTCTTACAGTGAAGGCTTTTATGGGTAGATTCAGTCTTTACTGACAGACGTTTGTAGCCACATTTGATGATGGACTCGAGTGGGATTTCTTGTCACCTTGAAATCTGACAGCTCTATTTCTTTCTAGTTGGCCAGAAATTAACATCAGAATAAATAATTCTACTCTGCAAGCTAAGCAGATACCTTAAGTCAATAGCAACAAATTTGGAAAGTCTTGCTGTTCATTTATAAATGGAACTATATATGCATTTGTGTGCCTATATGCAAATACATACATTCACCTCCATGGAAATAAGATGGACCTCAAGTAGGGTTGTTTTATCCTTGTCAACCTCACTGGGTTCCTGTAAATTCCAGTTAACTTTTCTGAGCTAAAGGGCATATGCTGAGGTGAGGCACTGATAAATTTTCTCTTTTTTAATTAAATTACTGCATAGACATGTCACAGGAAGTTCTCTTCTCTTTGTTTAGTAGCCATCAGTATTGGGGAAAAAACTGATGAAGTAATACATTAAATGCTCCCCCAACAATGCCAACACTTATGCAGATTTTCTCACGTTCTTTTCTTCAACAATGTTCGCAGCAAAAAATTTAAGAATACTCTTTTGTAATTGTAGCACATTAGAATGTGCATCTGTTGAGATGGCTAAAAATGCAGCTTATGAATTATTAAGACTGTTTGGAACCATAAAAAAAAAACATTTGATTAAATTTCTTAATCAATATAAAAGAAATAATGCAACTACTGGCAACACCTGGTTCAATAATGTTTAAAATAGTCTTAAAGGACTTGTCTGGCACATAAACTGCACTTCTGCCAGCATGAGTTATGGCCACAAAGAAAGCACTGAATTTTCTAAGGCATATCTTAATTGTTTAATATAAAAGGAATCCCAAACATCTGTCTTAAATATGGGGGTATACCAGATTTGAGTTTGCCGTGAAAAATCCCTGATGCCTGATACTGAAACAATCTGTTTAATAAAACAATGTCTCAGACAACCCTTCTTCCTCTAAAAACAGCAGTATAAATATTTGGGAAACTTGGTGGGTGTTCTGACTGTAGAAGAAGACTGTGGGAAGAAAAAGACAGAGAGAAACTGGCAAATATGATTAATAAAAGTTTATGAAATAAATAATGCCTAAGGGTTAGCTGCTGCAAAGATAAATTGCCCCTAGAGGAGACAGATTCTCCTCTAGTTATGGAGAAATGAGCTATCACTTTTGGATAGCTTAATTTATAAAAGAAACAAACTTCTGAGCCTGGAATTATTTATAGAGCAATATTGCAAGAAATATGTCTCAGCTGTTAATAATCATGAAAGAGAACAAGGGGATGTAATGGTCAGTTATCTATCAAGAGATAAAGTGGGAGAAATGTATCTTTTTTTTTTAAATCACCAGATTTTCACACACTAGTTATACAAAAAGAATTTCAAAGGTTGGAATATTGATTCTCCTAGAATTGGTCACATTATTATATTCATTCCTGATGGCAGTATGTAATTTTTGAAAGAATGCTGCAGTGTGAAGTGGAACAATGCCAATGAGATCTGTGAAAATTACCTAAAATGCACATTTTCAAAGGCTGTTGATAATAATAAGATACTCTCCTAGTCAAAGTGGACCCTGAAAGCAATATGCTGTGGAACAGGCATGATGCTTTTAATCTATAAAGCATCTCAGTAAAAGGTGTCCTTTGCTCTTTGACATGAACCAGCTCTCCCAGCACAGGGAGGAGTGCAGAGCACTAAGCAAGGCAAGAACCTCCCACAGACAAAAAACACTGCTGGCCTTGCTTTCTTCTACATGAGAAACAAAGCCCAGGGTGCTCAGACACCTTCTGGAGCACTGCACAGCCACCAAAACCATTGGTTCTTTCTCCTCAAGATGCCCAAAGTGGAATTGCAATTCAATAATGAGATGAGGTTGTCCTTGCATGTGCATATTTCATTTTGTGGCACAGATGCCCACAGACAGGGTGTTTGTTAAAAGAACACAAAATAACCATAACAGGGCAGTGCTTTTTGGGGAATCCAGTCTCTCAGGCAGCATGGGAAAGTGCTGTTTGGATGATGAGGAGAGTCACCATTGCAGTGGTCCAGCTGGATCAGGAGAGATTTCCTGAACCTTCCAGAACCTCAGCCCTTCTGGCTGTGGGAGCATTCTGTTGTGAGGGTGATCTGATCTAAGGTCATAAACAGCAGCTCCTGCTGAACTCCTCAGGCCATCACTCAGCACAGCTTTCCTTCCCTGCTCCTTAACTGCCTCCCTCTTTAGGTCACACTCCCATGAGAAATGAGGATAAATTTCCTCCAAGGTTCCCCCCCCCCCGTCCTTTTTCCAAGGGGAGGCAGTCAGGGTGGGCTGCCCTGGGGCTCTGCAGGGCTGTCACAGCCTGGGCACCTGGGGGACACCATCACCAATGGTGGCTTCTGAACACAACCCATGAGTAAAAAATGCATTCAGCTCTTTAGTCTGTTGCATTTTGGAGCATTTAATTTCTTAATGCATTAAAAATAAAACAATGACTAGCTGACAAGTTATTTTAGCATAATTGCCTAAGGTTATTACCACTCTGTCTGACAAAATTAGGGAAAAGTGTAATCATTGCTGAAGGGCAAAAGCAGTCAAATTACAGAAAGCTGGCGATAGCAAGTTAGTTCATGATAAAAATGTTAAACTGAATTATTTTGTAACACTCTTTTCTCAATATCCATAATCAATTTCAAAACATAATGTGCCAGTATCTGTCCATATGAAAACACAATACCAGAACACAGATGTCATGGTAGAGGACTTCACTGACCTTTAAGTAATAAAAACATAGCCTTTTACTTTAATAGACCTCAGCATTATTATAATTCTGTCCTGGTTAACCACAACATGTGAGTTATTACATATTTTATCCAGGTCAGCTCTGTTAGGATCAGGATTTTAAAACAACCACAGAGAACTTCAGTAGATTACACAACTCATATATAGGATTTGATAGGTCTGAATAGCAAAAATAATTACTGAGACCTTTTAAAGGAAATGTGAATGCAAAGTGTGAATGTGATGATTATATTAAAGTCAAAGAATAAAACATATTTGAGGATTGTATTTTGAGCTCCTTGAAGTAGATTTTCTGTCCACTTTGAAAGCAAGATGACTAGATTGAGACACATCACAGATGAAACACCTTGCCAAGCAGGGTGCTTCAGCCACTCATCTCTGCATTGCATGCTCTTGCATGGTATTAAAAAGCAGCTGCTAAGGGAATCACAGCCACAACCTTTAGCATATTAATATGCCTTTTGTGATGCATTAGGAAGGCAAAAGTTCAACTCTCAGTCAGATCAAACACATTCTTGTTATTTACAGTTCCTGGTGTTACCATTTGCCACACCAAACAGCCCTACTGGAATTAGCCCTCCCAGTGACTGGAAAATTGAAGTAACTTTTAATCTTGGCCCCCACCCTGCCAAGGGTTGCATTAATGGCTTGCTTAGATTAGCCTGCTGTGCAGCATCACACCCCAGCACCAGCTCTGCCAAACTCTGCTGCCACAGAGTGCTGGGAAACACCCTTGCTAACTGATGCAGGAAGGGAACAGGGGAAAAAGCCATTCTGACACAGAAAAAATCCATCCAGCACATATCTTTTGCTTCTGGAAAGTAAACACCACCATGTTCTCATGGATGAGAGAATCCTTTTAGTGTGAGTGCAGTGAAGCTAAGCAATAAAACAGCATTTGGCACTTTTCTTTTCTGAAAACCCAATATTTCTTACTAAATCAGCACAACTAGTGAATGCACAGGTTACACAGGTGATTAGGAACATCTCAGCCTGGGTCAGTAAACTCAGTGTGCTACTAAATTAAAGATGAGCTGAGGAGAAGTGTTGATGTATGTGTCAGATTGGGAAGCCTGGGTAGTGCTGCAAACTCTGGTTCTGTTGCACCCAAGTTGTCACCATGACAATCACCACATACCCAGCAAAATAACCCTCTGTTTGCTACAACAGCTCCTTCAGGATGAGGTTTATGGTTTGTTAACTGCTCATCATCCCTTTGGGCTGAACACCCTTTGGTGCAGTACCTGAGAGCAGGAGTACTGGAATTGTTCCACCAGAAATCTCCTGCAAAAGCTATGTTAGCTAAGCACATGTTAAATGTTTCCAATGGAGCTAAAACCAGGATTCAGTAAAGATTTCATATCATAGCTTAAAAATCAAGAACGTGCAGCTAAACTAGCTGGTCAAAGTGTCATAAATTATACATTGAACAATCCGTCTGACAAAAACCCCAAAACAACAATAAATGATCATTTATTGTAAATGCTTCCTACTTAAATGTTATCTATTACCTCTGTGATTTTACAGCCTAAAAATGCTTCTTATCTACCTCCAGTACTTCAATATCCCTTTTAATAATCTTCTTAAAGTACCAAGAATAAGAATAATTATGATAATTAATAATTTATAGAACAATAATTTATTCTAAGCCAGACCAAATTTTCTTCTTGACTGTTCCCTCCCCCCTTTTTTCTTTTCACTTTGTCATTGGAAATGGCAAATGTTTTTAAAGTTCAATGTCACTATTAGAGGACATTCAAGTTCATATACTTTTATATTTCAGATTAGATTTATTGCCTTCTTTTTATGCTTCTGTGAATACGTGTTCTAACTAAAAAAAGCTAAAAAACAACAAAAAGCATTTGTGACCTAAATAATAGCATAACCAGGAAACATGTGACCGTTTATTTATCCAAAAAAATTTAAATCTTAGAAAATTGCTTTCAATTGAGTGAATTCATTATAATCTGCAATAGATATTTATAGTTGGCCATATTGCAGGTGGTATCTTGGGATAATCTTGCTTAATTTTTATATGAATAGGTTTTAGGATGGTTGTTACTTCAACCAAATCTTCTGCCATTAAGTGTAAAATGCTGGACAATGTCATTAGTGCAATTAATTAAGCAGCTAATGCATTGTGAGGAGGATATTCAATTATACCTCACTGGAATTGCATACCATGGGTGTCATAACCAGGTCAGGTTGAAATGCTTGTATCTGTCATTACAACATCCCTCAGCGCAACAGAGAGTCTGAACTAAATCATCCAGCGACTATTCGGCCACTAATTTCCTATTTCAGCCTTGTCTGACATATATATGAATATTATTTCTCAATTTCCTCCTTGAACGTTCATCCCATGTGAACATGAGCAGCAGACATGGTACAATGTTGGCTTGCAATAAAAAGATGTGGCTACATTTAAATGCAATCTTTACCAAAATAGAACTATTACCTTGAACTACATAAAGGTAGAAAACTTTATCCAATACTTTCTGTCAGTTTTAAGGCAAGAAGGTTAGCTGAATGTGTTCATCAAAAACACTTTAATAAGACAGGATATTATTGCTCTATCCTATTGCATAAATCTATGAGACTTGAAATGTTTTTTTCACACCTTTTCCAGAAATTATTGCAAACCACAAGAAGTCAGAAATCACAGAATTTTTAAACATCATGAAGATGAAAGTGGTTGAAGACATGAAAAGATTTATATATCTGTTGGCTGGAAGAAATGTGGGTTGCAATCACCAAAGTAAATATTTCTGAATAACATTCAGGAAACTGATTTAGTAATGACATTTAAGCTTTTAGAGATTATGCTGAGTTACAAAATGGATTTCTGCTTTGTGTACTATTTTCCAAGACTGCCTGAGTAGAATTGGTAGTTACAGGTTTTCTGGTGTAAAGTTTTTCCACCCCATATATTCTGCCAGTAGAAGCTGAATGTATTTGTGATTAAAAGGCAGCTCCAATAAACTTTTGAGTGTGTTTATTTCAATAATTGACTGCTAACCATCCCTACTATACCCAATAAACATTCCTGACCTGATTCATGGCTATATTTTTAGGATTTTTTTGTTTAAAATTTTCAGATTCAGCATAGGACAGATAAAAAAAATTCTAACATATAAAGTACAAATTAAAAAAATAAAGCCCTACCCCACATACCAATAATTTTATCTTTCTATTGTTTAATTAATCCACCATTTATCTCATTTTAAAAAAGTGGATACCAGCAGCTGAGTGGAAGAATAGTGCAATGAGAGCTTTGCATTCTTCTGCTACCAAATTTCAGAGAGTAAAGTGTAATACATTCAGGCACTGGCTTTAATGACAGGGGAAAAGGAAAGAGTTCAATCAATTCAAAACTGTTTTTTATTTATTTTCTTCTATAAATGGCTTCATATTTCAACTAGATAGTGTTCTAAACTGTACAGTGGCAACTTTGAAATATCTGAATGTTTTGGAGCTCTTCAAATGCAAAATGTCCTAACCAGATATTGACTTCCCAGGAACACATGACATCTTCAGTTAACACGCTTCCTGGTCTCTAATCTGTTTATACAGCTGTCACTCCTAAATACAATAGCCATAAAACTTTGCCCCTGATTTAAGCAAATGAGGTATTGTTACCATTTTACCATGTGCTGATTTCAATACGTGCAAAGACATGGCTATATCTGTTATTTCCCCAGCTTTTTCTAGAATATTGTCAAAGATTTGCTTTTACTTTTTCTCTTACATTTCAATGCTATTAAAGCTTGAGATAACCTGATGTGCTGAATCTGAATTTACCCTCTCAAAATACAGTTTAATTAGACTGGAATTCCAGTGACCTGTATATTTATCAAGCTCCTCTGCACTCAGCATGCAGATCAGCACAGCAAGTACTTAAGGTTGGAACAATCAGAATTACTAGGAGATCTTTCATTAAATGTGATCTCATGATTCCCATGGTTGTTATGGCAACTCAGGCTAAATAAAATAATCTGAGTGATACCACATCAGCACTCTTTGTTGTTTTTAATGTAGGATTATGATTGCAATCACTATATTAACAACTCTGCTTACTTTATTAGCCTGATTTATTTCTTCTTGGGAATACAGCCTTAGGGATACATTTTAGGCTGCTTAGGCTCCAAGCAGACAGAATTCATTCAATCCAGTCACTAATGTCAAATATGTTCCTGCCATGTAACTGACCTCAAGATACTGAGTCTGCTGGGGTTCTGACAACAGAAGAGTATATTTTTAATATGATTCTGGTATTCTATCTCCTCCTGCATATTTGAAAAGAACTGAGTATCATAGCAAGCATCTTGTATAAAAGTTAAAGTAAAAACTTAATGGCAAACATTAAAAAATACACCATATTAATGTTAGATTTATGGGTTTGTGTGTTATCATGCCACTCCATTGTGCCTTTGCTGGATGACAATTTAACAGTTCACATCCACACAAGAGACTTAAGAATAGAGATGAAGCTGAATTTTACTTCATTCTTTATCCAGTGAGAAATTAAATGGAAGCTTCTGCGAATAGTAAAGAGAAATACATGACATGCAACTTAGTGATGGAAGAACAGAGAAAATGAAACTCACTGCTTTATAGTTAAGTTCATAATTAGCAGCTCACAGCAGGAGGGAAAAACGAGAAGGATGAAGCTGCACCATAAAATCCAAAATTAAAGCCTGAGCTGTTCATGGCATTGTTGCTTCTCTTGGATTCAAAGAAATGTGAATTCCCTCCAAAGCTATAACTAAAATCACCAGTACAGAAATTGTCAGGAATGACATAGATTTCATTTTCTCCTAATGTTCAATCTATGGTTTGCTGTTCTTTAACCCTGAAGAATATTGGTTGTTCTAATATACACCTAAGTATAAATAGTGCAGATCACTCTGTCAGCAACCACCAAATCATAAAGAACAGTATCCATAACTGAGAAAACAAAATACTGCAGGTGAGTTCCAAAACATTGCCAGTCCTTCAAAGAGCTTTTGATAAGTAACAACATATTTGTCGCTAAAGTAGCACTGCACAAAGTCAAAACTGATACACAATTTTTTTATCACCACAGATGATACTTTTTGGTGATCACTTAACGATGGTTTGGTTTTGCTGGTTGGTTGTCAAGGTCATTCATTACCCTTCTGCTGGTGCAAAGTGCAGGCAACTGAAGAACTCATGAGAATTACAAGAGAATCTAATTGAAAGATCAAACATAGAAAGTTCAGAAAATTTTGCTTATAGAGAGTTCTGCCATCTTTTAAACAGGAAAATTTATCTTGCTGGCAAATTTCTCAAGACAAATAATTACTTTCCAAGACAAATGGTTACTTTTTCATTTGTCTATGGACCCCTCAAGTACATAGACATTTTACACAACAAGTACCCCTCAAGTACATAGACAAATTCCGCAACAAGTCCTCTGGGTGTAACCAAGCAAAAACCCCCTTCAGCTCCTGAGAATGACTGGAACTATGGTTAATTATTCCCAGATTAAAGTACTTTCACTGCTCATTTCTTCCCACACAACGAAAAAAAATCCAGTATAAAGAATCCTAGCAGGATTTTATAGACTCATGCATAGCAGGAGGCAATAAATAGTCTGTACATTATGAATAGGAATGGAGATGGGAAATATATGGTGCCGGGTAGAGGCCTGGCATCAGGTCACCAAAGAAACCAGCAAGTATCTAAAGTTTGCTCTTATTTACCATCATAACTTTTCCTTACTTCAAACACTTTGAAGACAGGCTTATTTGTTTTAACACTTATCACCACATGCTGTTTATTCAACATATTTGATTAAACCTTTACATCATCTGAATATCAATCAAATCTATAAATTTTTGCTCTGAGATTCAAATTGAATTATTTTGCACAAGCAAACCTGCAAAAATTTCTTTGAGTAAAATGCAAGTGCTCCAGGAATGAGAAGCAAAAAATGAAACTTAATTTCTGCTTCTATTTTAGAGTCAAGTAGAAACTTTAAATAAGCTGCAGGAGGAGGACTATGATTTTGCAAAAATGTATAAATTGTTGCCAATGTCATGATTTGAAAATTTACTCAACTCACACAGAGTCAGAATGCAGGTTTTAGTTCAATACAGCTGTATTTTTTCCAAGTCAAGAACAAAGATAATTTTGTTCTGATATTTGTCATCTGCATGCTGTGGTCAGGTAAGCTTAGAAATTCCAGGTGAGTTTGTTCACTACCTGTCAAACATCATAGGAACTATTGTTATGCAAAGCACTTCTGATATTTTTATATTTGCAGGTCATTTGCTTGCTTGTTATTGTGACAGCTCAGAGTTGGTGGCAGTGTGCCCTTCACTTGAACTGATCCAATGTTTATTAACAG
Source organism: Zonotrichia albicollis (assembly GCF_047830755.1). Classification (NCBI taxonomy): domain Eukaryota; kingdom Metazoa; phylum Chordata; class Aves; order Passeriformes; family Passerellidae; genus Zonotrichia; species Zonotrichia albicollis. The sequence continues at coordinate 28,592,299 of NC_133827.1, read as the reverse complement.
CAGCTGAATGAGGGAGGTCAGGGGTAAGTGGAACATGAAGATTCACATCCTTTTCAGAAGGAAGTAGAATACTGCAAAAAGCATATAAAGTATGTAGCAAGTCCTAATAATAAGACTTCAATAAGAAAAAGCTACATTCAGTGGAATATTTTCCAGAGTAGAATCAAAACATAGCTCCTGGCAAACAATATTTATCAAAAAGAAAAAAGAACATTTTTCTAAATGTCACTATATATATTTTTAGATGCCTGTTAGTACCAATTAAATGAAATTACAAGTTATTAAGTCAAATGAGATTTCCCTGCTATTCTATTAATTTGAAACGTTATCTCCTCTGTAGTTATTCAACTACAGTTAATCCAAACTATATTTAAAACAGAAGCAAATGGCTGTTCTCTCACTATGTTTCTGAATTTTTTGGAGTATGCACATCCCATGTTTTGAAAAATAATTCACACAGAAATGTCACATTAACACAAATAATACATTAATTGAGATGTTGTCACCTTATTCCACTGATGCAAAAGTACCATGCAGCGAATTGTTTTCAGTAGGAAGTACACTCATCAGCTCTAAGTAGCTCATTTAGAGAGTTCAGGAATTAAAACAACCTACTTTTTCAGCCTAATTGATCAGCTAGATTTTATCTTCCACATAGTTGTATTGGAAATAGCTAAGCTGACGAAAATTGTAAACACAGGTGTGTCTCTGCAGACACATTCTTTTGGTTTCCAAGAACTTTCAAGAAAAATTGTATTTTTAAAATGGATCCTTCTCTTCGGTTAAAACCATTGTTTTATGACTATTTGCATCTACCGAAAACATGGGTAGTTGACAAAAATACAGATAAAGGAATTACATACAGCAAGAATTCCTATGTTGTTGTGCAATCCATCAAGATCTGACCACTACATCAAATGCTTTGACCCCTTCCAGTGCTGCAGGAAAGGACAGGGCAGCCAAGGAAGAAACAAAATAGATGCTACTCAGCATGGCCTGCACAGCTCATACTTGGAATACCTGAAGAAACTACTTCACTGTGCTTATAGAAAGACAACAAAAAGAATAGAAAAATTCTAACCTTGAAAAACCAGGCTCGAGTTGAAGGTATAGACTTGCATCTAAGGGTGAAGGAGAATAAACTATGATGTTTTGTATGCATAAGATTTAAAATGGAAATGGTAAGTATGAAATTAAAATGGGTAGAATTTGCTTTGGAAGGAAGAAGAGAATCAGAGAGCTCAAAAAGACCAGTTACTGGAAATTAGACCTACTTCTCCAATGCTGATTTTGGACATCCAATGTAGATCTCCAAAGAAATGCAAACAGAAGTCAATTCATGCTCTTCTGTGATAAAAGGGAGCTTTGCCAATGAGATGAAGTCCACAGCCAGCAGAAAAATCAAATATTTACAGAGAAAGGCTTAAACTGTTCTGCCAGAGCCAGCTTCAGTAGGAGTAACTTAATTGATGTTAATAGTGCTTTAGCTGACAACTCAGCAAACTCTGACATGAAACTGTGTCATCTGTGTGTGTATGAGGATTTCAACATTTTCATTCTATCCTATTCAGCTGCTCACATTTCTGCTCTGAATATTACTCTCTTAATCTCTTTAAATCTGTGACTTTTTTGCATAATAAATTAAAAGCCAGCCGTAATGTGTTAAGGTTTTTTTTTCCCTCTGACAAAATGAAACTTAGGAATCTGCCAATACTAGGTAAAACCTTTTGTTCTTTAAAATTCCTGTAGACAAATTGCCTACTGCAAAAAAATTGCCTGCTACTCACCAGGCTTCTCATTCTGAATATCTTTTAAATTCTCACTGACAGGTGACTTCATCAATGCCACTATAAGAATGCCACTCAGTCTCATTAAAAAAAATGAAAGGGAAAAAAAATCAATATCGTCTTCATACTTTCTTTAGTCAACAATTTTTGGAAGCTAAATCTCCATGCTTACTTTTTCACCCTCCTTCTGATAAATAGCTTAAAATTATTCAAGGAAAAGTGTCCAAATACCCTAAAGTTAAGTTTGGATATACTTGGGCATTGAATGAGCTGGTTTGGGTTTGTTTTTCAGTATGAGTGGCACTTTTGATCAAGCCATGTGGGAAGGCAGAACTGGGTATTTTGGCTTCACAGAGGGCAGCAGACATCCTCTGACAGATATTGAATTATGTTTGAGCTGGAGACAAACAAATGTTCCAAATCAGTGCTTAGCTGATTTATCAGACAATATAAAGACAATTCACAATGTCTAACATGTAGCTGTGTCAGTAGTCTAAAGTCATGGGAGTTCTTATATTTTAAAACTTTTATTTATTTATTTGGAGCAGTTACAGCAGCATCTTCTAAAGCAGAAGTTCTGCTTGCCAAACATTTTCCTGCAACATCTTGAGAAGTGTTTGGTGTCATACTGCAGTTTCAGAGACAGCACCAGATGAGACAAAACCCTGGGAGTAATCCAGCATAGCTTTCCATAGGTTTGGATTGCAAAGTTAAAGTTCTTGCTGTTTTTATGACAGTTATATTTCTCATTAAGTAGCCAGACAGTCCATGAAACACTGCAAAAGTGTATTTTTTTATGAAATCCTATTATTTAAAAATTCCTGATTATCTAGAAAAGAGCTACTGCTATTGGCTACAAAATGTACGGCTCACTGCAGAGGCCTGCACTGTTATAGGCAGTAAACTGAAGAGACTTATGCATAAACTTGCAAACAGAAAGAACAGATACTATTATTTCAAGAGACAATAGAAATATCTCAGTAAATAACTTTATCACCTTCATTTGACACATGCTTATTTTGGGATCTCTACTTATCTTCCTGTGAGTGGCGGCCAAACTCCTTTCTCCCCTTCAGGACACTATTTCAAGCAGGCAGGTTAATTACTGCCTGCATTGACTAGCTTTCTGCAGGGTAGATGCACTCTGCAGTTGGTTTAGGAATACTGAGCCTTTGGCAAAGAGCAAGCATAAAATTATCTTTGGAATCTTGCCCCTGGAAAGTATTTCTAGATACCTGAAGCAGACAAGTGACAGCTTTATCAAAACTTGGGAATTTGCCATGATGTAAGTATTGGAATTACTGAGGCTGTCCCTAAAATGCATGGCATTTCTGATGGGTGGATAAAAAATGGGAGCACAAAAATTAAGCCAGGCATTCATTTCTTTTGAAGGTACATTCTTCAATAAATGTCAACATATTAAAGTTGTCAAGTGTGTTCGAGGACACCTTTCAGGAAGTTACTAAGATATGCCTTACATCCAGTAATGGGTTTCTTCTCTTGGTAAATTCTTCCTCACTGAAAGGAAATATTTTTGCATTCATTGCTTGTTAGAATTGCAGAAAGAGTGATTTCCCAAAATTTAACCAAGAACTCGCTCATGACAGAGCCTGTACCCACCTCAGCTCCCCCCTGAGCAGCACAGAGGTAACTTGGAAGGCTGGAAAGCATCAGCAGCTCAGTGACTGCCCAGGGCCAGCTCCACCAAGTTAGCACATGGGTGGAGTTCAGAGCTGTAACACCCTACACAGAATCATGCTGACAGGGCTCATGGGCTCCCATGGGCTCCACAGCACAGCCAACACTCAGCACCTGCACTAGGCATGCATTTCTCCACCAAAGGCAGTATCAGGGTTCTAAGCACATCCAGTTCCATCACTTGATTTCTGCAGGGTCTTCTTCAGAGCTGTCATTAACCTATCAAAGCCACCTGAAGCCAATTAGTTATGTAAATCACATCTCAAAAATATACCAATAACAAAGCTACATCCAGCTTTAATAATGTTACAGGACAAAAAGTTATGTTATGTTATCTCCTTCTTTGGTCCTTCATCTCCCTGCACTAAACAGTTTTATAGTTAAGGAACTACTCAAGCTTCTCTGAAAGAATTCATTATCTGCATCACATAAGATGCTCTGCATCCTGTTATCTTTTCTAGATATACTTTTTCTTTCCCTAAACCAGCTATCATAGCAGCCACACCTGTAATGTTTTATATTAAGATGTAATCAACACACCCTCATTTTAAATACTTAACCTGAAAAGTGAATTTAGACATTCAGTATGCCATAAAACAGTCATAAAATACTGATTTTTCTTGTTTCTCTTCATGACAGCCTATTAATTATTACTTTTTATTTGCTATCAAACAGTTACCAAAAAAACCCAGCTTTGGTAACATGATGCCAACAGCATTTCAGGGAAAAGACTCTTGAGCTTTCTATTTTATTAGATGTCCACCAATGCCACAAATACCCTCTAAAATTTATCTGCATTGATAGAAGGTGACAATTATACAAATGCTGGAGTGTTTCAGTAGCTCAGAATCCTTGTGTTACAGACTGTCACTCACTCCTTCTCTGCTTTGTTCCCACAGCTGCAGGGTCCCTGTACTGAACCCACTCACACAAGGAGACAAGGGGAGCAGTCTCTGGCAATGTGAGCACAAGCTTGCACAGAGATGCCCTGATAGAGACAAACAAGACACTCACCAAGCTAATTTTGGTGTTACTGCTAAGCTTCAGATGTCAGTGCCCTTATAAAATCACAAGGTGAGTTTGAATAATGTTCAGCACTACCTTAGAAGCTAACAAGAATTAGATTCAGTCCTGAATGGAAAGGTTTAATATCAGCTCAAATACTGCTTTTGTTGTTTGCTTTGCATTTTGCATCCCAAATGCAGAGAGTCAAACCCTTCAGGCAAAGCTTTTTCATTAAATGATATATATATTGAAAAGAATAAATGCAATGCTGCTGTATTGAAACCCATGTTTGTAGACAACATGCCAAATTTAATCAGTTTGCTTCCCATGGCTGCCTGATTTGATAAGCAATGATAGCTACTAAAGGTAGCTGATAGCAAGTGGCAGAGATGATAGTATCCAAGTTACTCTTTCTTTAAAAATCAACCAAATAAAACCTTATCAGAAATATTATCTGTCATGAAATACTTTTATATTAAAAAATCAAAACTATGATCAATCAACAGCTAGCAAATATGTATGATTTGAATCACTAAGATTTAATTCACCATTTGTTATGAGAAATAAAGATAGTCTCAATTGAGAAGAGAATATCCTCAAAAAAAAAAAAAACAACAAACAGAGCATTCTTCTGCCTAAAAACTTACAGTGACACAAACCAGAAGCTGAGTAAATTTTAGAAAATTGATTATTGGTGTGAGCATAATTCACATTATTGTAAGTGGTTTGACTAATTACCATTTATTTCCACTACAAGAGCCTCCAGGACCTGATGCCATGCCAACAAAAGTTGAAGGAGAGGTATGAATTGACTTAAATTAGTTTTGCATCAAGAGTATCTCTGATTTCAGTAGAGAAATATAACTACACAGAGCCTTAACATAGTTCCCTTCATCTAGGAAGTCACATTCCTAAAATCATGTACATGCATTGAAAGTAATTTATCTCAAAACTAACCCCATCACTCCCTTTTCCTCCTCACCACATCTGTGTTTATAGTTAGAAAAATGGACAATGATGATGAAAACAAGTGGATTCAAACACATTATCTAACTCTTATTTGGACCCAGGCCCCCCATGCCATTACTGGGAAGAGGTGAACTACACTGAGAACAAGACCTCACATCTGCCCTCAAAAAGCCAAAAAAAGTGCTACAGAACTCCATGTTCTTTCATCAGCTGTTTCAGAATACATCTCCTTGAAATTTTCTGTTTGATATCAAAGGGCTGGAACAAACAAACCACTGTTAAATGATTGAGAAGGTGTTGCTTCTGTCCAAAGTTCTATCCATAAATACAAAAAGAAATGTGAAATGCTTGAACTTCTTACACTAGTTATGATTGAAAACAGCTCAAATAAACTCAGAATTAGACCCAGTGAGTCAATAAAACCTGAACTTTTAGATGAAAGGATTCTTGATATGACTAAGATGATTAAATGAAGCACCTTCAGATCTTGTCTTTCTCAGCTGAAATCTAGAATAACTTTACCAAGAGGAGAAGTTTCAGATCTGGTTCTGACAAATACACCCCACCTAATTCTATTAGTTTTTAAATTTCAGATTAGAAGTTATCTTTTACTTGATCAAACAAAAAAAAACCCCAACACTTATACAAACTAGTAGAAGATTTTCTGTTCTTTAATGATACATGTTATGTCTTTGAAATCTTTATTTCTGAATCTTTATTTCTTTGCTTCCTTCCTTTTCTACCCAGACAGGGGTGTAAGGACCTTCCTCAGTCCCATGGGGAAATCTCCTGTCCTGCACTTGTCTTCACTTTGGGACCATGGTTCCAAAGAGGTGCAGCCACGCGGAGATGTGCTCCAGAATGATTTACAACAGGAACTTCTAAAGGTAGGAAGTTTGTATATGCCATGTACAACTTGGCACCAGTTTGTCTTGGCAAGTGACAACAAATGTCAGTGCATTAAAAGCTTACTAGAAATTCACATTTAGCACTCAGAACTTCTTAGGAAAGTCACTGATTAACAGCCGTGTAGTGATGCAGAAATTCTTCTGCTGGTCCAGCCCAATGCAAATGACTGAGCTGGTCTTTATTTGGACATGCTGGAGCCCAGCTGCCAGAAATGATAAACAGTTCCAGCCAGATGATGATTTACTGCTCCTGTGCAGCTGTGAGCATCAGGTAGAGAAATGTAGCATGCAAAAAATGTAAAATCAGAAAGGTGCCATTGCTCTAGTCCTGGCAAAAGAGCTATTGCTGTTATTTCAGAAGACTGCTGCCATTAAAGTAATTAAACACTAACAATTTTGTTCACTCCCTATTGAAGATGACTGAAGTTAGATTATATTACAACCTCCTCTAACTCTTTGTGCAGTATAACTCCCATTCAAAAATAAATCTTGAAAAGATAATTGATTATCCAGGACAATTCTAGCTTTCATTTTCAGTTAGGAGCTGAGGTGGCAGACTGGGCAATGCTGATGAATGCTAAACAGCCTGTGACTGATTTCACACGAATACTCTGCCAGCCCTGTAACACAATGAAGTATATTGAAAGTGGAAAGTACAAAATCTATTTTAAATTATACAAAGACTGTATGCTGGGAGAAAAGTATCAACCAATTAATTTCTAACTCCATCAAAAGCTAATTTCCTTTAAATTTTTATCTTTTCGACAACAGCATTACTCTAACATACAAAAAAATCCAAATCTATTTAATCAGGTTGCAGATGTACTTTCCTGGTAGGTAATTCTCTTATGTCCAGGTAAGCCTTCTTAAAATTTCATTATCAGCTGTGAAATATTTCCCCAATGTCCTGTGAGTGGCACTTACATAGACATATCAAATATTTAACTATTTCAAGATAATCCTTACTATTGTAAATTTAAGCTTGCAATACATTTAGGAGTCTATGAGGGAAATGTTGAGGTTATGAGTTGCCCAGAATACCTGAACAGAAACAAGTTACTTGTAATAACTTTAGGATAGCTCAATGAAGTGTGTTCTACTAATCTTGCAATGTAGTGCTGAATTACCTGGTGGGATAAATGCAGCTAACACATTATTAACAATTTACTTTTTCCATTTAATGCTGAATTTCCTTATTTTCATTTTTTCCTTTCCACAAGTGGAAGAATAGGATGACATTTTCTACAAAAAAAAAACAATTCCAAGCAACTTTATTTCAGTGAATATGCAAATGACCTTGCCAATATGTTTTATTTTGACATGTTGAAAAATCTACCCTTTATTTTTTTCCTCCAGCTACACAAAGGAATAGCTAAGCCAAAAATAAAAAAATACATATCTGTTTCAGCAGTGCTTCATGAATAAAAATAAAAAACTTAGGATCCCCCAAAAGTATTAGAGTTTCTTCAATTTAGCAGTCTCCAATGGAAAACATCCCTCTCTAGTTTGAAAATCTTTCAAAGATTGTCAGAAATTTGAAGAACCAGTGAGCTCATTGAGATGGAATACCTACATGGAATTGTATTCCCTGACACACAGAAGCAAAGAGCTCCCTATTTCCTTGGTGCTGTAAGACTGAAACCCAATCTGCAGCAAATTTCATAATGGGAAAAAAAAATGGTAAAAGGTTGCTAGCTACAGCAAAAGGTGGAAAAGTGAAGGTAATCATAAGAATACAAGTAAATCTTGCATTTGTTTTAAAGCATTATTTTAAGACAGTCTTTGTGTATAAGAAAGTAGGGCAGTACAAAATTGAATATTAATATTGCAAAAGAGAACTAGTCCATTACAATGAACAAAAAATATATATTATTTTTTTTCTTTTCCTGAAATGATCTGTGTTCAGATAAATCTTCACGAACCAAGACTGAGCCAACAAGGTACTTGAGACTACCATGAAGGGAGATGTGAGACCACCAGAGGCTCTCCTCCAATGACTGCTAAAAGCAAAGGGAGATTGCTGACCTCTAAAGATAGATTAGGACTGAAGTACTACCTCAAAACAGCATATTAAGCAAATTCTATGTCCCTTAGCTTTTGCTTTATGTTGGGCTTAACTGCACACAAATTTAGAAGGAGGCAGTTTATTCATAGTATTGTCAGCATAATCAGCACTCTCTCCATTATTATAACATTTTTCCTGCCATTGGTGATGGCTCTGTAGGAAAAAATCTTCCATTAAAAAAAAAATACAGTGATGATTGGACGTATATAACAGGCTGAGATACAGAAACCTGTTTTCCCTCTCTGGGTCTTTGTACAGTCTGTGTTGAAAGAACTGCCTATTTTCAAAAGAGTGAGAAAAAATGAACCAAGATTAAGACCACTGGATGTCTGAAATGACTGATTAAACTCAATTGAAAATACTGTGTTCTTGTACACCCTCTGTATATGAAATTAGCTTTAAGAGAAAAATGCCCTCCTTCCCCATCCCCACCAAAATGATTCTGCCTTGAGCTAAGTCTGACAGATTTTACTCTGAGACATCAAGTACTTCCTTAAAGACAGTGGAAATAAAGCTCTCATTCTGTGACAGGGAAGGTTAAATTGAAGCACGCCTTTTTTTGTATTTGACATTTACAAATAGCAGAAGTCATGCAGTAATGAAATAATAATGAAATTATAAATAGGTTACTCTTCATTTAAATTGCAAAGATGTGCTTTTCTGCCTGCCTCAGAGGTCACACATGTTGGTGTGCAACGACCTACTGAAAACAGCTCCTTAGCAGAAATGGAAAGTTCAGCAGGTGGTTTACTGTCCAGTGAAATCTTCACTTACAGACTATGCAATTATAGAGTAACAGGTATAACTTCAGTTTTACAGTGCCTTTTATGCTGCTATCCCAACCTGCTTGACTACTGCTAATTAATTCATCTTCCTGGCCCCTAAGGGATTAAACAATTCACCAAAATTAAAAGACAGATGGCACAATAAGTAATAAACTAAAAATATTGATTGAAATTATTGAAACCTCAAACCTAACTCTTTGAGTAATGGGGACAACCTTCATACACAGAAGAGAAGAAAAACCATTTCAATAATGTATTTAATATTTAGCTTCTCTTGCTATTTATTTTTGTATATGCTAAAAGACATTTCCTCAGAGGTGGGCCTACTGAATTGCCTTCTGAAATTTCAGAAGTGGCAGAGAATTATCTACCCACAGTGGTTGTTCTTCTCAAGTATGTCAGACACATTCTCACACAGTATTTAATATTCCATACACAGAATGTGGGATGGATTTTCTATTTTTGGCTGAGTAACAGCTGAGAAAAAAAAAAAAAAAGGACTGTCTTGGATTACAGAGAAACTGTCCTGTAGCAAAGAAGCACCTCATGAGATTTTGGATATTCATTTTTCATTTAATCAGTTCTGACAAAAAAAATCAGCAAAATTCCATACATTGTAATTCAAACTAATTGACCTGTGGGCAGATAAGGGCATTTATTCAAATGTCTAACATTTCTGTAGATGCTCAAATTAAAATCTTATTTTGAACGCCTATTTTCCCTGCTTCTAGTAATATCCCAATGGAGTATTGAAAATAAATTTCAATTTCACTGAGAAAAATAAGACCACTGAAGTATTGTGATTTGCATAATTTTAAAACTATTGAAAAATTGTATAATATCATAGTCATGTTTTCACTTCAAAAAGAGTAGTGAATTCTAACAAATATTCAATTAATTAATTTTTATCAGAAATAAATTATTTTCTTGGGTTTCGAATAAGAGAAAACAGTTAAATTCCTTACAGGAAAAAAAGCAGGCAAGATTGACCAATGGTCAAAATTCTGGGACCACATGCTGCATGTAGTGCCTTCAATTTTAAAATAATAGTTTTGTCTTCTTTTGTGAGCTGTCTTGCAAATCAGCATCTGATTCTAAAACTTGTCCATTCCCTCCAACACTGATACCAAGTGTTGGTATAATAATTTCCAAAATTATTTCTTTATTTCCCTACTCTAGCTGGGGCATGTGGATGCTGTTTTCAAGCTGCCATATAGAAAAAGAGAAAGAGCAGTGGTGAGAGCTCACTAATTTCAGAGTGTAACCAGCCCTGGCACAGCTCCTCTCCTCAATCACTGCACTCTCTGCTGCACCTCCCTACATGTGGAACAGGGGTAGCAAAGGTTCCTTCCCCCAGATGGAGCTTTTTTTCCACAGCTTTTGTTTTCATTATTGTATTTTGTACTTACCACTGATTGCTGACTCTCATTTCAATACACAAACTCTACATGCAAGTACCACCCTTCTTGTGAGGAAGCTTGGCTGGCCCATCCACCTGGTGGCACTCATGCATCTTTGTAATCTTGAGTTAATTAAAACTTCTTTTTGAAGCAAATAATTATAACAGTGCTGCCACTAAAGCCAAGTGTTTTGCTAACATTGCTGGAATCTTTACTTTGGAAGGTACAGTGGAAGGTACCTCTTCTTTATTCCCTGGGAGCAAATAGCACCCTCAGTGCTGAAATAAACATCTTTTCCACAAGAAGGTATCTATGAAACAGTCTTTCCATCTATAGCTCTGCTCCATAAATTCGTACTGTACTCTTGTTCCTTTAACCCTACATCGATATTGCTACTGCACTGAAAAATCAATCTCCTATTTTTATCCTGTTTGGTGTGTATGCCCAATATTTTAATCCATGATGTTGCATTTACAAGATGTTTAAACTGTGCCACTTGAGTAGACCAATAGCTTCTAAATAAATTAAGAGGTTTCAAGTTATATGTACAAGTTTTCCTCTCCAACAAACAAACAAGCATCATAGTGCTTTGCCTCTTGCCTTGGGATACATTATCACTATAGAAGATTTGACCTTCAAAACTGCGTCACAATAAGTTGCACAGTGCGAGAATACAAATGGTCAGGAAAGTCTGATTTATAGGCTACATTTTATTTTCCTATTTTGAACATATTCAGATATTGTTTTTCTGTAATTCTATTTCAGTTCTCCAAGTTTACTGAACCCAGCCCCAGAATTTCTCTTTAACATCCTCCTGCACACACACTGCCACAGCCTTCAGAACTTCCAAGATTTCTGAAGGTGACTCTGGCATAGTTTCTATCATCATAGATGAAAGTTGACACTTTTTAGTCCTTTCCTATTTCAGAGTCATATTTCCTCCCTACCCAGATATTCCTCCAGACTTGCTCATTCCTTGCCCGTGCAGTAAATGTCAGAACTGCAGAGTGCAGCCCCGAGGACTGAATGACCCAAGTACGTGGACAGCCAAGGTCAGTGGCTAACACAAAATCATTATTATATATGTGCAAAAACATGCTCTCAAAGCAGGACAAAACCTGACACAGGGACTGGCAGAGGCTGGGTCCTGCTCAGTGCGAACAGAGCCGAGGAACAGTGGGGCCACAGCGCCATGGCAGCTGCCCGAGCTCTGCCCATCAACATCTCAAACTTCCTCAGGTAGCTGAGAGCAGAAATGCATAAAACAAACATAGACAGTTTTCTCTTCACTAAGGCTGAGGTAAACCTCTTGTATATTGTGTTTCAGTAAAGAATTTGTACTATTTCTGAAACATCTTCAACTGACTTTTTCCTACTTTGCATTGAATATTTCATGTTACAGACTACACAGAGATTTTAGCTCAACCTCCTTCAAATTACACATCTTGTGTAGGTTAGAGAAGGGGTTGGAAAGAAGGAATTCAACAAATACTCTGGCAGAGCATGGCCCTTGAGTAATTAGAGCATAGCCCTATCTCAGATCAGCTCCTGCCCTGCCAGGCTCACTGTCAGCAGCATTGCTGGGCTCCTTTGCTCAAGAAGAAACTTTTCAGTGACTCATCATTCTCACTGTCTATGAAAAATACGCACATTGCTCTGAATGTACAGGAGCTAAGCTGGCTGACAAAGAGAAAGACAATAAACAGATTTTTTTCTTTTAATGGAAAATTTTATGCTGCAGAGGGATTTCTTTCTTTCATGCCTTCTCTCTGTCTTTCTTCCTTTTTCCTTGAGCAACAAAATGACAACATTTCTGGCCTCACAAATCTGCCAGTGCACACTTTATTGATTTAAATTATGAGTGGATAAAATTGATGTGTACAAAATGAACGTGCCTAGTCCACAGCAGAGATCTCACCAGGGAAACAAGTACTTTGTTCAAGAGTTTGCATTTAGAACTTCCAAATAAGAAGAAAAATACAAGGAGGGGTGGAGACATAATTAATAAGGATAATTAGATGCCAAATAGATGTTTTTCATACATTTTTCCTCTTGCAACATCTCCTCCTGGCTAATTCACATTCAGGCTGTAGAGATGCACTGTCATGCACTGCAGCATTTGTAAAGTACACCTTGCATTTATAAGCTTATTAAGAGTCACAATGGTATTCACTGTACTGTTACTTTTATTGTTATTTACCTGCATGTGTCCTCTTCAGGCACTTGGAATCCTTAAAATCTATTCTGGACTCAGGTACGGTATTAGTCCAGATCTGTGACTCCTTTCTTCCACTCATACCTGTGCTAAACTATCCAATTCAGGGTTCTTAATCCTTTTCATGAAACATAAACAAACAAACAAAGAAGACTTATTTAGTCCTGGCATGAGAAATAGCTTGTTTTCATTAAATAAAAATCCAACACTGCTCACTGAAATGAAATATTTCAAGCTTTGACTATACTAAACAAGGGTATTGATTTTTCTAGGTTTTTCTATTGTGAGAGCTCTTGTAAGTGATAGAGACCATTACATCATTCGGGTTTAGCAGTTAGGATCTTTTGTGGAACCTTTCCAAGCTGCTGGCTCTTTTTGTAAACAGTTTGCTTTTAAAAGCACTCAGACTTCTTTCATCTATTTACATCTCCAGTGGCAATTTTATTCAATAGCTGAATACAGGTATTGCACATCTGGTATCCATAATCTGGATGTTATTATCCATCTGGTACTTGCCCTTTTTTGTCACTGCATGGAACTCAATAAGAGAGTGAAAATCTGCAGGCAAGACTAAGCTAGTAGAGTGTGGGTTACACACCTTATTCCACATGAAAACAAGCCTCAGGAAGGATAGCACGTTATATACTCATTACTCAAAGATTTTTTTTTTTTAACTGTGCAAAGACTTTGGAGTGGTAAGAGATCTCCATCTATCTGCAACCTTAACCTTAACCTTTGTTAGTGCACATATTAATATAAAAAATGTATTATTTTAGTTAGAAAGGTCTCATGTAAAGATGCAGTCTGTCCTAATTCAGAACAAAAATTTATTTTTAATCACCTTCATTTGTCAAGTCTGTTGATAAGGCAAGCAAAAATTCAGAGCATTAAAAAAATCTGACTCATTCTGTAAACAGAAATATACTCACCATAATGCAGTACTGTGGTGGGGTGGGAAGGAGTACAAAACCATTTTTCAAAACCTGCTATAAGTGAGTACAGGTTGACTTTGGAAAATTTGGATTACTGATATTGCTGCAGAGTGCATTCTCTGCTGCTTTCTTATTTCTACTTCCCAGTGAAGTTATATGATAATTTTGGAAAAGGATGAGTAATACACAGGTTTCTATGCCTTTGACTTACAATTAATTCTGCACAAGTTTCTGTTTACTCATTTGTAAAGCAAATAAAACTGTGTTCTTCTACAGCTCGTGTCTATTGCTGTCAGTGCATATGGAGGAAAATGAGGCTGTGACTGTTCCTTTCTGCTCCACACAGAGTTAAAGATATTGCAATGATATTCAGAAAATGTCTTGTCTGAGGGCTGTGTTTTATCTCAGCATTTGAATGTGATGCTGCAATCAGTGTGGGAAAACTGAATGCTACTTTCCCCAAAACTTTAAACAATAGCACTTGGAGCATAACTTTGTTAGGAGCCAGGAAGTATTCCATGCAAAATCAATCTTCCATCTAATCAAAATGTTATCTATAAGGCAAGAAGGATAATCTGAGACTAATTAAATTCCAAGTGAAAACAATTACATTTTAATATGTATTCCCCTTAGGATATTGTCACTTTTTACCACCCTGTTACAATCATAAACCAGAGAGATGCATTTGTACTGCTAACCTTATTCACCTCAACCCAGGCCCAAAGGATAATTCAAGTACAATGCACATCCATACACAACAGAGCTGTCCAAACAACTTGGGCAGCTTGATCACCATCTGGCCCAATCTGGCTTTAGCAGAGATTAATTCTAGGTCATCCAACTCCTCTATTGTTCTCTTTTGATACATTTCCAGTATCAGTACAGGTCCAGTATGAAAAACTGCACTTCAAATCATGGAATTTAAAAGAATGAGCCTTTTACAACAGAAAAAAAAAAATTATTCTCCCACAGAAAATACAGCATAAAAGTTCCTGAGATCTAACAAATTCAAATGATGTGACAGACATACACCTCCCATTGTGCCTTCTGTCATGGCTGGCTGTACCCACAGGCAGAGGAAATTTGACAAACCTCAGGTCCAGAAAAGGGAATAATTTTTTTTAATTCAAGACTCATCTGAAGGACAGATGAGATCTAAATAAAAACAGTTCTCTGAAGGATTGTTTCTAAAAATGGGATGGCAGAAACAAAGCTCCAAAGAGAGTTTTCTTATTTGCAAGCTGCAAAGGCAACCAGACTTATCCCAATGGCAAAAATGGGACAGCAACACCACTGCAGTGAGACTCTGCACCTTTAGCAGGGATTTGCCATCCACAAGGGAGCCATCCCAGCAGCTTCTCAGGGATTTTTCACTTCCTGACAAGCATGAAAGTGATCAGGATTGACACTGCAGCAAAATTGGCACCACCACTGCCAGTGTCTGGCTTTGCATTCCACTCCTCTCCTCGAGTTGATTCCAGTTGTCCAAGATGCACAAAAGCAGAAATATCTGCCACTGAGCAGTGAGTGAATACCCACACCAGAAATGACCTGAACAAAAACGTGAGGGGGTCATGAGTTTGCAGAAATATCTTTTTCAGAAATATCCTTCTTGAGTTCTCTACTATTCCAATCCCAGCAGAATTGCCCAGTAACCTACAATTTTATTTTCCTACTTCCCAGAAAGTGCTGGGTAGGAGAAAAGGCATTGCAGTTGAAGGGTACTGTGCAATTCTACGAGTACAGAGGAAAGTGGGTGCAGATTTAGGGCATTCAGTGATTAAACAGATGTGTAATTTTCAACACACACCAACAACTGCATGAGGTGTCCTCTCACTTTCAGACAAAACCCTTAAGATAATGGAAAATAGTTTACTGCAGCAAAGGTACTTGTGTGCCTATTCAGGTAAAGAGTGATAAAGCTTAGTGATCAAATACCACAAAAAGTGCCCATTAACCTGATTTTTATATTAATAATTTTGTCATTAATCTGGAAAAATAGATGTAATAATTAACAATAATAAATAAAATTTAAAGTGTTCTTACAAAATTAAAACCTACCTTTTACCTAAGCAATTGCTGTCTTGCCTACACTGAAAACTTGTGTGTGCTGACTGGCTGGTGCAACCATGATGATCCTTTGTTAGAATTTAAACTTTTGTATGCTTAATGGGCTGCCATGTATCTCATCAAAGCTGGTCACCATTTTCATTGAAGTATTTTCCTCTCATTGTGCACTTCAAGTTTTAAAGCCAATATTCAACCCTATAATAAAAATATTTCAACTATTTAACTCAGTAAGGAAAATCAAACTATAATCTCCTAGTATCAGCAAACAAGAATTAATCACAATTTTGTCCACTCCAGTACTATAGTAAAGCACTATATCCTAAAACCAATTCAAATAAAACTAAATTTACTTTGTTTTCTAAGTAGCTTCTATAAATTTGTTTAGTTTAATTTATTCTGAGATTCCTTTTAGTGTCAGATACAACATGACTGAAAATAAAATTGGTTTATTCTTTCTGGTATTTATTTGTATAAAGCAGATCTCTTTTCCTTCTGCTGGGTTGCTATTCTGAAGGCAATGATTGCTAACCATGAGTTAATGAACAATACATTCTGTTAGGAAAATTTGTAAGACATATTTTAAAGGTGCTTTGAACACCTTGAAGACACAAGTCTTCCAACAAGATTCATGGCAGATCTCTCTCCAGGAATGTAAATTCCTTCCCAATGCCCAACTTCCTACCACCAAAGGGGGCCTTGATGGGCCCCACAACGACTCCAATCTCCCTCCTGACAACAGATGGCAATATTCTCCTCTCTTTAGAAAACACTGCTAACACTGGAAACGGTTTAAGGCAGAATTCAGATTTCACAGCCTTGCACTGTCTGATTCTGCATACAGCAAATATCAGTAAATAAGCCCTCATAGCTTAAACATGAGATATCAATCCATGGAACAGAAGCTTTTTCCATATTGATGAGAACTTCTGTCATCCACTCCTTAGTAAAATCTTCCTGGCCATTTCTCCTGGTTGTAAATGGCAGTGTGCTATTAGAACTAAGCTCAGCACAACCATAGATTTTTTTTAGTTGGGTATGGAAGTTGGAAGCCATTCTCGGTGATCACACAAATATTTAATCTTAACTTTTCCTTCAATGCTATTCATGGAAGTAATCTAAAATCCCCTAAGGCTTGGAAGCAAGGGCAAAAAAAAATCAGGAATAGACAGATATTTGCTTTAAGATTTGCATAAACAATCCAATGAAAAAGATAGCAAAATAACAAGGAATTTGGGAAATACAAACACAAGAGATCCCTGTGTTCCTGAACGAACAAAGTAGTCAGTGAATTAACCTGGAGACACAGTCCCAGGTACTTCATAATCTCAGAAGAAGCTCACAGTTACCCAGGGTCATAGCTAAAAAAACACATTTAAGTCTAGGTTTTATTCAAGATGACCTATTTGGTAATTCTCACCAATGACAAATTACATTGATAAAGAAATTTTGAAAGTTTAGGAAACTGAGTTCTGGTTTATAATAGTACACAAGTCCCAATACTCAGCCTAATGAATTCACTGTCCTGGATAGTGCAAAGAAATATTTAAGTATAGTGAATAATATTTAGTGTCACTGATTTTTCATTTGAAAAATATATACTTATTTTTTTAACAGTGGAATGAATGAAGGTAAAGCTAAATGTTATAAGGTACTAAAATGTTGTCTCTATATTATTTTAATGTGTAATTTAGTAATCAGGGAAAAGGACCACTCGATATAATGTAACATGAACCAGACATAACCTGTCAAATCCATTAGACTTTAAAAAGTATATCTTTAACTGGGGATGAGGAAGAAAACTCATCCATTTTAAATGGACATACACGTTACCAAACTAAATCAACCACTGTAATTGCACACAGAGAAGCCCAAAGGGTTTTGATGCTTTACAGGTTAAAGATTTCTTGTGTGGTTTATTATATGTAGAGAAAAACATCTAAGTGGAAAAACAGGATAAAAAGCTTGTAGTACAGAAACTCAGAATTTTTGCTGTCTCCAGGGGTCCTTAATCCACCAAAAGAAATTTGCCATCTGAACTCTTAATGTCCCAAAATACAGAGAGGAGAAGAGAGAAGGGTGTGGAATCTTCAGGGTGAATCATTCTCCATTCACTGGGCTGTGTTGGAAGCACAAGTTGCTTTCTGACATGGGTGCTCAAGGTGCATCAAAGTGGCTTCTGGTTTTGGATTTCAAATCAGCAAATTACAGTCCAAGGTTGACATTTCCTTTCATCTACCTGATCTTCATTTAGATGAGCTTCTATTTTTAATTTTTTTAAAAATCATTACACATGTCAATGTATCATAATTAAAGGGCTTCTGTGACATTTGTGCTATTAGTTTGCTTCATCTAAAACAATTGGTAACTGTTGAAATACATGCATCCAAGACACAAATAACTCATTTGGCAGAACTTACTCATTTCAGAGTGTGTCTATTACTATTCTCTTTTAAATGGTAATTTTATCCAAAGCAATATCAGTTTCATCACTGGACTTCAAAGATTACTTTATATTTGGCTTGTTTTTTTTTTGTAGGCAGAACTCCAACATTAGAAGCAATGTGTCCAGACTCTGCATCAGCAGTAGGCTAGGGGCTTTGCTGAAAGGTCTGGACTGAGACAACAATTCAGATGTTTTAAAAGCTTATTATCTTTCTAAAAATGAAAATAATTTATCATTTCCTTACAATTTAACCATAGTAGCTGCAGAGGAAAGATTTCGGGGTTTTTTAATTACCTTCAGTATCCAAACAGCTGGTTTTCAGATTCTATTAATCTTCTTGATTAAAGCAGGTCTGCTGCTGAACAAAACTGTAAACATACCCATTGATTGCAAGATGAGTTAGTGCTAGATGGTTTTACAGCAAGTCTGTATGATCACAAATTCCTTGTAAAATGCATTGGTTTTGCTCATGTTTACATTTCCTTCAACAGTCTTTATGAAAAGTTTACAGTCTTATGACTCCATAGATTTAACTCAATTATCTAGCAACGTACTTCACAAGACACCCATATTTGCACATCCCTGTTCACTAAGCTCTGTTCTTATTATAAAGCTCAGCAGTGCAGTTTATACACTGGAAATAACAGCAGCAAATAGAACTTGAAGTCTGTTGGTATTTTCTTGTGGCATTCATGCAGTTTTGTGTTTCATTTAATCAAGTCTCATGGGACACACAATCAGGCTGAGGCAATATTTCAGCTCAATGTCTTCAAAAGCAAGGACTTAAGAAAAGGTTTGCTTAAAACAATGCAAAGGCAGTAAGAAAAGAGACGGGGAAGAACTGAAACAAGAACTTTGCACTGTTATTAACTATATCCTCAAAAATTTCCAAGTATACAACTTCATTCTGCATGTCCTAAATGATTTCAGAAATTACCTTGGATGTAGTTTTTAGAGCCAAATTATTGGGTACCACTTCAGGGTCTAAAGTGATCTCAGAGTCCAAAACCATCTGCCTGCTTTCCCCTGCTATTGGAAATGTTTCTGTGCAATCAGATGGAGTGGAACAATCTCCATTAAACTGCTATTCATTACAAGCTATTAGGGAACTTTTTGATGTGAATGGGAACCCACTACCAATAAAGCCTTTTGGCTGTTGACAATGGAAAGTATTCTTTAGAGAGATGATCAGATTCCCTACATGCTGTGAGAAAATGTTTGGATGTCTTTTCTTATTTGAAAGCAGATGTAAGAATCAAATTAGCTCAGGTTACCCCGTTGAAGTTGGCAGACTTCTATATTAGGCAGCAAATAAGATAAATCTAGGTTTGTACAAGACAAGGATGTAAATGGCAGACATTTATGTAGGTATCAAAGATTTACAAGCTGCTGCTAGAAAAATTTTCAGTTCCCTTACTCTTCTTTCAAATTCCACCAAATACCTAGTTTTATTGGTATCTGAAATATGTGTTTTTATTAAAACAGGTCTGCTACTGAATAAAACTATAAACATGTCCATTGATTGCATGAGTTAGGGCTAGAAAGATATTGCTGCTTATCCCTTTTTTATGCTCATGTTATTGAGGATACCATTTGACAGGTTTAATTGACTCTGTAGAGAGGGCAAGATCATAACTTGAAGATATAAAAGTTTACAGCATTTTATCAAAGCACAAAGAAAACCTAATTGTGTCTAAATGAGATTTAGTAAAGCAGCCTGCTATTTCCCAAAAAGTATTTTTTCTTTGATCATTTAACACACAGGCTTGAAGAATCAACTTCTACAGTGATGCTGCTTTCCAAAATGTGTATTCCATATAGAAATGGATGCATCAAACCCATAACAACTTACTTAAATAGTCTTTTATGTATCCCAGAACCTGAAGGTCACAGAACATAATGCAAACTTTTGTGATAGAATCCCAAATATACATAATCCTACTAGGAGAGGAATAAAAAGTCACATGGGAAACTTTTCCCACATTGAAAACACTGCTATATATGAAAAGAATAACCCCCTTCAGCATGAGTGGGAAAACAAGGCATTTCCAGATACTACATAGTAAAAGATCTGCTCTGGGCTTAAAAGAGCAAACATCTAATTTCTGAAATTAAATCTTCATGCTACTGTTATCACCTATCTGAAACAAGGATGCCTTTGGTTTTCCACATAAAACCAATTCCCATTGCAGTTGTTTTGCTGCAAATAAACAAGGAAAGCATGTGGTGAACATTGATTCAGCGTGTCCTGTGAGCACTGGCTATGGAGTCAGGCTTTGTGCTGGGTCAAAATCAAATCCACTCAATGGAAAAGCACAACTGATCATATTCATGAATCTGAGGGATGGCAGCTTAACATAAAGGTGTGCACTCAAAGACTTGGCAGCACCAGACACTACCTCCTCAACACAAGTTTAATCAAGAAAGACACCACCCTGATTTAAACCACAACTCCTTTATGGAGGTTGGACTAAAACAAAAAGCTTTTGAATGATATGCTCCTGTGCAAAACTTCTGTTTCAGCAGTGAACATTGTCCTGAAAAAACATTTTTTTTAACCAGAATATTTTCAGAACAGTTCCAGTTTAGGTATCTTGATGATCTAGATGAGAAACCAAACAGGTTCTTGCATCAAGTGCCACTGTTCATGATACATAACTTCCTTCAGAATATTGGCTAAAGGAAAAGAAAGTGCAACTTTAGGGTGTCACAGCACTTGAACCATCAGAGAAAGAATTTGGCTGGGTTTTGTAGCAGCCAAGCTCCCCTTAGTGTAGGGAGGGAAGATCAATATGAAGAGAGATCCTTCTACTTACAGGACCAGTAAGAGTACAAACGACAGTCACTGCTCTTCAAAATTGCTGGTTCAGTAAGTCCCCACTTCTCAATAATTTTAGCACTAAATTTATGAGCCATATGACAGTACTGTAAATTAATTTTAGAACAACCCATAGATGATATATAGGTGATGGGATAACCCTACCTTGTCTCAGATGACTAATTGCCATACTTATTTTGCTACAAGAAGCAATGTTATTACTCTGAAATAATAAACAAGGTCGATCCCATATCCATTCTATATTGAAAACCATGCACATGATTATCACAGATGGATACTCTCCCAAACTGCAAAACCAAGTAATCACTTACAATTACATGTTTTGTTATATAGATCCTTCTCATCTCTCTTTTAAAATAACAGACAAGTAGACAGCCTGGGCAACTTCATACCTGAACAGTCAAGTGTAAAACTTTCTGGCTTGAATCACCAGTAACCAAAAAACCTGGCCAATTAAAAGATTTTCACACAGACCTCAGAATTTCATCTGAGTGCAAGCCTTTGGAAAAGGGCATATTTCACTCTGCTGGGGTTGTGTGGAAAAGAGCAGCATCTACCTAAGGAGCAGCTGAAATTTCTCTTCATGCTACAACACGACAACATGCTGCTTCTTACAAATCTGATTATAAAAATCCTAGGAAATTCATTGTTCTCTTTAAAGCCTCCACAGCTATGCCATCATCTGGTATATGCTGCCAACTGGTGTCACCAGCATGAGGCTGGGAAAGCCTGCTGGCTTGTTTGAATTTTGGTGTGGCCCTTCTGTTTTCTTTTGGGTGGCTTTCAAAAGCTCCCATCTCCTTTAGGCAAGTGCTCAGCATGTGCAGGGCAGAAAATCCCTTTGCTAGTATCCAGCAGCTGAGGGAGCCCCACCAGGTGAGGAAAGCTGGATGATGGACCAGTGAAACATAGGGGTTGTACAACTATTTCATATGTATTCTGCACGTGGAATATTTTAAGTTGGCTTATCAAGAATTTTGGAATATATTCCAAAGTACAGCTCTGCTCCCAATCCAAAACACACAGAGATTCACATCCTGCTCATTTCCACTGATGCACTGTAGTACACTCAGGGGCAAGGCAGGGCAAAAGAATCCCTATGTCTCTCGGCTTCTTCCTCATCCTTCTGGATCTGGCCACCGTGCCTCTCAAGAGGCACATCAATAAACAAACAAGCAAGCTGATGCCCTCAGAAGCTGCTAAAGAAAATATGTCTCCAATGTTTTGATGTATTTTTCACTCCAAGAATAGAGTTGTTTCAACAAAACCCCAAATCATCTGAATCTTTTTGTTCCCAAAACTGAGGTCAAAATCATGAGTAAGCAGAAATGATAACAGATGTTGACCTTTCAGCATTTGGATCTATATAAATAGGAACTGCAGAAGACTTAACTGTCTGTGGTGGCCCAGAAAGCATCAGGAGCCAGAGATGCTGAAGGCAAATACTTTGAGAGGAAGGGTCTGTCCCTCCAACAGCCTGAACAAAGGCTGCAGATTGAGTTGCTGGAGATACAGCCCAGGCCTTCACCTTCTGGCCCTGTATTAACAGCCTCATCATACTGTGGATGTCACTGAATTTAATTAAAAGGGGTATCAGAAATCCAGTCTATTTTTTATATTTTAAAAGCTCAGGCAATAGTGTCAAAACCCCAGAGAAGCCAAATTAGACATAAAACCCTCTTAGGTCAATGAAATCACCCAAAAGTAAATCTTGAACTTAGACTAGATTTTAATGGATATATTAATTCATTAAATCTGCAGCTCAGCCAGCTTACATTAAACATCATTTTCACAAGTAACAGTTTTTTCCCTGTTAAAGAATATATATGCACTCCATTTAAAATAAAACTGATATGACAGGCCTTTATAGAAATAATTAATGTCACATCTTGAGAGAAAGGTCAGTGAAGGACATTTTAAGCCAGGAATAAAAAAAAAAAATTACTTTGTTTGACATAATCAGAGATGTTCTATGGATCACATAACACATACATGCAAATAGAAATTCCTAACAAGCACACAAAAAAAGCAAGTGTCATAGCCATAACTGGACAACAACCTACTTTTGGAAAATATATTTAAGATAATTTGGGTAAGAGACATACTTTAATTGCACTGCTATAAGCATTTATCTAGATTGTTAGATATTCCAAGAGACCTTGGTTCTCAAAAATGTTAGAAAACCATTCCTACTGGAATTATTTCTATTCATACACACTTAACTCACTCAGACCATGGGCTGCACAAAGTCTTTCTTTAAACTTGAGATCTTTGTTAGCGCATGCACATTCTGAGTGCTTTTCCCTGACAAGGCACTGACTTCTCATATGGCCAAATTTTTGGGTTGGATTAGAAAACCTGCTGTGCAGACAGAGCACTGAGCTGGTTCTTTGAAAGTGCATTTATTACAGCAGTCTCTGCAAGAGTGAAAGCTCGCCACTCACAATTGCTTTGGGTTTTGGCAAAGCCACCCCTGTTATGACATGCTCCATACAGAGCAGTTTTGCAGATCTACCAGGACTGTTGTCATGGCCAGGGTGCCCTAAGGGTTTGTGCCTCAGGGAAGGCAAACTTTGGGGGCACAGTTTAAGGATGACAGACATCTTGCAGGGGAAGAAACACCTTCTAGGAACAAAAACCTTTCTGAAACAGCATTAATCATCTTCTAAGCTGAATGTGAGCAGTAAGACATGGGACTGAACTCATCACTTCATACACCTGAAAGAAAAGCCAGCTGATATCTGGGGCAACATAAACAGTGTTAGGAAATTCTGATGGTTTCATTGATCTTTGGCCCAAGCTCAAGGCACAAAAATACAGCATCCTTCTGCACTCTGTAATAATTTTTAAGTGAGATCCATATATAGACATCTTTGTTCTCCCTCTTTTACCCAACAGCTGGAAGTGCAGAGCCATGAGAATGGAGACTTGGAGCCCAAACTGTTGTGCAAGCTGGCTGGACCTAGTAAATTCTTTAGGGGAAGCATCCAGATTGGAGGCTTTAAGGCCAGTTAGTGAGTTGAACATGGCTCCTGAGCGTGCAAGTTTTGGATCAAGGAAATAATGGATTTTCTGTTACAATTTCACCAGAGTGTTCTCTTTCACTATTAAAACCAAATCTCAGATATTGTATATTCTGAAACCTCTGTGGTAAAAAAAGAAATAAAATCCTGAAACTTCATCTCATGGGCTGCCTTTCAGTATAAGTCTATACTGAATGAACTCCCCACAATTCCAAAGTTACAAACCCTATTTGCTGAAGATCAGGCATCAGGGTTTTTTCTCCTCATAAAGGTAAAAAATTAACTTCAGATAACTAGAATAAAGCAGCCAGAGCTTCCCCATACATTCCTTTCTGGGATATGGTACACAGTACTAACTTTTTTTAATGTACCAGAAATGAGACCTAAGAAACAGCAGAAAATTGGCACATTTGTCTTTACAGACATAAGAACTGTACCATGATTAATCCAAACTACTTATAGTTCTTTTTTAGCTGTTTTCTTTCACACAGAAATATTGTGAAGCTATACCTAATCATACCTAAACAGTGTGTTACTGTTTGTTTGGGGCTGTTGGAAAGAGAATTATGCTTGTTTTTCCAAAGGCACAGGAGATCTTCCATATTCAACTCATCTCTTATATTCTGCTTGTGTAGGTCTGTGGAGGCATCACCAGAGGGAAATAATAATGGAAATTAGAAATGAAGCAGACTGCTAAAAACAAAATTAAAGACCTCCGAGAAATTACAGTCTTCAAATTTGATTTTTTAAAAACTGACAGCCTGCTGAAACTCAGAGAAAGATAAACACATTATGTTCAACTTCTGGGTATCTGCCTTACAGTGACAAGAAAATATCCTTACTTCAAGAAAATGCACTTAAGAAAAAGGAAATAAGAAAGTGAATGTAAGGATGGCTGGAAATAAAACAATTTCAAAGGCTTTGACATCAAACAGTTTATTATCATCTGCTTCATAATTGCATCTGCTAGTTTTCTAATCTATCAGAAATAGAGATTCTGAGCTTCTCATGGGAACAGTCAGGTTTTAATGAGAAATGCAGATGTGAAAGTTAAGCTCTTGCTTATCAGAAAGAGTGAGGGAGTGGGGGAAGGAGATGGTGATCTTGCAAGATAGAAAAGAATTCTACTACAAAGGCTTCTCTTTCCAAGTGCAAAAAAACCCCCACAAACTTCTGTTGTGAATCAGTTCATTAAAAAAAGGAGATCTGGTTTAAACAGCTTTCAGTCCAATTTTAAGAAAAAACTGAATAAAAAAACACAAAGACAAAAACTGGTTAGTGACAAGAAGCAGCCTTGGCACACTTCTGCATTTAACACTGTCAAAACTATTTTAACCAGGACAGTAAAAACATGTAGCTTTACAGCAGTACTGAAAGGAATTAATGAGGTATTTTGCATATTAATTTTCCAAGAATATGTGGAAACATGGCAAGAAGAAAAATATGTGTTCGTGGGTATTAACAAGGGATAACCTGGGCTAACAAAACAAGAGTTGATAGCTCAAAAGCAGCTGAGAAGGCACATGGATACACTGTGTAAAATCAGGTTGCTTAGGAGGAAATGTTTCCACAGAGAGGGGCTAACAGGAACTGGCTGGAAGACAGGAGAAAAGTCTTTGTAGAGGAAAGTGGCACCACAAGAAAAGAATTTGGCATTTTCACACCCATGGACAGATGCAGTGAATTGGTTTCTGCAATGGAGATGGAGATGGATAGAGGGCCTGGATACTATAAAGTCAAAGATGAGGGGTGATATGCACAATGTGGCCTAAAGAGCTAACGCAAGGCAGGGATTTCTGCACAGCCAAAAGGGAAATCATGTAAATGAGAACCTGATGGTGAGGAAGAAGGGTCCTGGGTGGCTGTGCTGAACAAACACTGGCTGTACATGGGCAGGAGGAGACAAGGACGTGCAGCTGTGGGGCTGCCACCAGCCCAGGTGGGGACAGCAGGTGACCTTGTGCTCTGGGACAGCTCTGCCAGATGTGATGTGTGTAAGGAGAAGAGCTCTCAGAAAAGTGGTTGAATCTGCATAAATAAGGCTTTGTAACTAGTTTTTCTCTTTAGGGGTTTCAGTGAAATCAAGACACAGGAACTGACTCCACTGTCTCCAGATAAATGGTAATGGGTAAGCTGGAGAAGCTTAGTAACAAAAAGATGAATTTTGGATACTTGCATGGGCCATGAGGTTTTATTGAGCAGCATCCTCATTGCAATGATGGTGTCAATAAAAAAAAATAGCAGGGAGCTTCAGGAGAATGATAAGGGAGGGAAAGTCAGGGACACAGGAGAGATTTTGAGATGAATTAGATGAAGGTCACTGGGGTGTTGGTGAGGATAAGATCAGACTCTGTGCAGGCAAGAAACTTCTACATCCAGTGCCAAGAGATAAAAGGCAGAGTTGTGAGAGGGGAAGGGAAGGGAAGGCAAGCCAAGGGCTGGGGGGTAAAGTCAGATCATTTATAGCCAGTTCTCTCAGAAAGAGCACATGAAAAGGGAGAAATGGAAAATGGATGTGATTAGAATTGAAAGGCTGTGAAAAGGAATTGTCTAATCTGCTTGAAAGAAAAGTGAGCTGTAAGACAAAGACAGAGGACTGCATTGTTTCCCACCATAAAGGCTGGTGGGTTTGATCTGGTAAATCAGCCTTTGTTTCAATTCTCTGGTGGTAGTGTTTAATCTCAAGTAATTATCATTACTTTGCAGTGTTCTCTGCATCTGCCCTAACTAAAACAATATAACAGTGAATAGGAGGACATTTTAAGGTACTCATCAATTCAAATATTTATAATTTAGACAGAATCTCTTAGTTTCTTTTTTTTTTGAAACAAATTCCCATGACTTTTGTTTTTCCCTAGCTGTATTTTACTTAACCTTGCACAAGCTATTTAATCTATATTCAACATAATTTTTGCCATTAATCATATCAGCCTGATTTCTTGTCTGTGGTTTGGTAACTACATTTCTGTCACCCTTCTAAAGTGCAAACTAAGAATTCATGCTAAATGTAATGTTCATTAAACTCTTTTTTAATTTTTCCCCAACAAGTATGAGAATTTCAAATACATGAGTGAATTTATTTTTGTTTTTTGTATAGGTAGGACTTAAAAATCACAGGTTAACATAGACTGGAAGGATCCTTATGAGGTCTCCAGGATTATCAGCAGTATGGAATTTCATCTAAAATGTCTGTGAGGCTAGGAAGAGAAATTCCATCAAAAATACAGAATACAGGATTTGTCCACTTAAAACCTCTTAAAATATGGTCAAATTGCTGCAATTAGTGTTAAGAACAATATTACTGGCTGTAAAACTCATCTTTCCTTATGAGAGGACAAAAAGTGAATGGAACTTACCAATAGTGATGCTGGAAAAGAAACACTTCTAGACAGAGCTGGATGGAATGTCTCTACAACCTCTATAAAAAGTCATTTCTGCTTTCACACAGGGAGAAAAGTAGCTTGGAGTGCAGCAAATCCAGTTTTACTTCTTAAACTATTTCATATTTGCTGCACTGATTCAGCTGAAGTCAATGCAGGCTGTAAGCACAAACAAAATGCTTTTTGGTGTTTCTTCTGTGCTAAAAGTTAGGCACACTGGATTACAAATCCTATTTTCACTGCTTGTAGTTCTTTGCAGGGATACTAAACCTTGCAAATCAACTCCAGTTCATGAAGGTTGCCTACACTCATGATTCACATCCTATTTTTAGCTATAAAATATAAGAATATAAATTGGAAATATCAAAACCGTCCAGTGGTGATTTAGCTCTGCTGCCATTAAAGTCAGTCTTCTAATTCCCCCTGGAGAAAATAAAGTTAGTTAAATCCAAAGCAATTGCAAAAATCCACTCAAGTGTTATAAAGTGCATGGTTACTCACTAGATCAAAGGAGGTTTTTAAAACAATCCTTAGGAGAAAGGGGTCAGCTTATTCTTTCATTAAAAATAATGGAAAATACACACTGGTCCCTACTGCAGTGGAGAGATACCAGGTTCTTGTGTATATTTGTACATTCTGGGGAAATGGGCCTTCTTTGACTAAATTTAGCAGCTTTGTCCTGTGTGCTACTCTTGTAAATGAAAACACAATCCCTGTAGGCATTCTCACAATATCCCTTTGTCACAAACTTAAAGATCTCTATACAATTCCTATAAAGACCAAACACCAGTATTCCTTATTTATGGTCCCTGATGTCTCTTTGCTGAGTGAGGTTTTTTCTCCTTCAAGCCGACCAAACTTACACAACCGTACTGTGTATGTATGTAAGGGACATGATGGCAAATCGTCAGGAAATGCATTACCATGAACAGCTTCTTAAATTATTGCCACTGGTGTTTTCAACCAGAATTGGAACTGCTTCTTCTGGAATGTACCTGCACACGAGAAAAGGAAAGCTCTGCTTTGTACCACTTATCTTGGATTCTCTCTCTTCCAGTTTCCAACTTGTAGAATTAATATTTCAGACAGAGATTTTCTCCAATGATATTCACTCGATTTACATTACTTAAGCACCTTTCAGGCCTGTGTAACTATCAGAAAAAGCACACGATCAAAATTTAAATTTTGCAGTAGTTGAAAGTTCCAGAGGAAATACATTTTTTTTACTGTTACTCTGAGGGTTAAGGAAAATCAGAATTCACATTTGACATATCCACATAGCACATGCTATTCCACCCTGAGTGCTCCTAAATTTTGTCTAAAGAACCCCAGTCTCTGCAGACAGCAACAGGGTTCCCTCTGCAGGCAGACCACCCTGGCCAGCAGTGCTGGTGCCCCACCACACAGCCCAGGCAGGGATTAAACTGGAATTCAGTCATGAAACCTGTATAAAACACTGTAGAAATTCCAGGGTGAGAATTTTCCCTGGTGCACGAAGCTGTCCCTACGCTGTGGCTGCTGGAGCAGCAGAGCAGAGGCGTCGCCTCCATCTCCAGGGGCTCAGGGCTCCTGATCCTCCCTGGCAGCAACAGCCCAGGAGAGAATGTCCCACCAGGAGCTGCAGAGAGTGCCTGACCTCTCAGAGATGGCTGCAGGGCCTGACAAGGTGATGACACCCTGCATCTTTATTTTTACTGCATCAGCTGACTGGAAGGATCATATCTCAAGCGTTTAAAATGACCAAAGGTCAAAGACATGCAAATGTCAAAAATAAAATGTGTTAAAGTGGAGCCAGGGATGTCACAGTGAATAACTCAATCGACTCTCCTGGATTAAGTGAATTCTTTTTTTCATTATATCAATGTTAGTTGTTAAGAAGCAATTTCTAATTAACTTATTTACATTTTTAATTATCTACATTGGACAAAGAGATTTCACTTTCGTCATGTTTTAAATAAATGAAATATTCTTGTTTTATGAATTACTTGAAAAATACTGCAGATGTTTACTGAATCCCATTTGAATATCACCACAGAACTTGAAAATTTTCATCTCTCCTGTTCAATACCTCGCTATAACTGTTAATTTTTCTGTGCTTGTATGTATATAGAGAATTTAAAAGAAATGTTTCACTGCATTCACAAAAGAACTGATGAGTATCATCTTGAATATAAAGAAAATGAAAAGTTGAAAGAGGCAAAAGCAAAGAGTTCTACAAATGAATGAATTTAAAATTTATTTTATGTATTTACTGCAACACCACAAAAAAAATCCTACTTCCTTGTAGATGATTTTTTATTCTCTACCTTCATCTTTTTAAAAAGATTGTTCTTCAGCTGTGATGCTTTGACTGTGAAAATACTAACAAAAAGCAATTCCACCCAAACAAAACCTATGCAAAGTAGTGACAACTCCTCAATCATTAAAAATGCAAGAAATAGAATTTTCCTTTCAAGGAAAGATATTCAGAAAAAGAAAAGAATCCAGGAGTCCTATTTTTCTTCTTTCTGTTCCTTTTCTTTCTGTAATAAAAGTATTTTATAGTTTTGACCTTCTATACCACTATGTTCTTTTCCTTTTTTTTTCTTTGAAAATTCTCCAATATGGCAGCACTTACAGCACCATTGAGTTTCTTTATTTGACATACCTTTCATTTCTCATTAAAAAGCAAACTGAAAACATAGCCAAACCTCTTTCACTTGATGAAAAGGTGTTAGAGTTATCAACTAATGTGGAAAATTTCTTGCATCTGGGCTTTTCAGTTTCTTCAATACAAACTAAGCATTCTCAGCTGTGAAAAACCAAAACATTTCCTGGATAACTGCAAACAAACCAAGGTTTCCAAGCTGGTTCTGGCATGCCAAATGTCCTCAGGACCCATGGCTAGATCCAGATGTGCAGTGAAATGAAGCTTCCCTTCATTAATCACCTCATTTTTTGTACCTTTATCAGCTTACAGGATATGCAAATAACTAACAACAAATATCAGGGCACACCTAATTAGAATTAAAAAAAAAAAAATTTAGGGGCCAAACAGATAATGCACTTTGAAAGGTATTTGAATGAGAAATAAAGCCATCTTCAGAAGATTTCTTGTCCTATTTAGTCATGTATTGCTGCTTTGGGAAAAAACTTTGAAGTGTCTATTCTGCCAGTGGAAGGCAAAAATATTTTGTTTCATCGTTTATTTATACTTTTAGATGGGGAGCTGGAATTATTTTTCAGTAAGCATTGGCAGAGGAAACAAACTTGATAACATAACAGTTCTTGCCATCTGCACATACTTCACACATTGTCATATAGAGTCACTTGGATAGGAAAACAAACAGAAAATTGCCGAGTTCTCTGAGTTATGTAAAACGCTCTGCTTGTCAGTACAATTCAAGAGTGCCCTCACCTACTCTGAAGGAAAGATGCAAATCTAAATTTGACAGAAGTGTCTGCAAGAGGTTGGGAGGATTATCTGTGAAGTTTAATAGTAGCAGCAGTTTAGGACATATTTAGACCTTCTCACTTGCACGAGGCAAACTTCAGGAGTGGAACAAGCCATCTGCTTCTGCACAGAACGGCCTTTAAAAAGGAATCTTTCTGTCAGGCAGTGCTTGACTCATTCTCAGAACCTTTTTAGATGTAAAACCACCAGCCTATAGCACCTGAAGGTATTGTCTTCTGTGGCTGTCAGAGAAGGAGGCTCACTGCTTTCTCCCTGGTTCCTCTCCCTGCACTGGCAGCAGCACCTTTGGGCAGTCTGCTACCTTTTGCTGACTTTTCCTGAAATCACACCTTTCCTTTCCACTACCAGCAGTCTGAGGGCTGTCTTAACTTGATTCTGGTCCTGCAAAGAGACCAAAGTCAATCTCAAGCCCACACTTGAATCTGAATGGTTACATCCATTTTACCAGATTCTGGAGCACTCTGGGTGCACTCTGTGGCCAAATCCTTCCTATAACAATGAAAACTCTCCAGCATAACATTTCTTTTATCCCTGTTTCCCTCCACACTCATGAGCAGGCACTGACATCACAGTAGGCCCTCCTTGGAGAGAAAATTCACTGTGGGCAGCAGCCCATGGTCGTTTCCAGTAAGGTTTCCCATCTGAACAAATGGGGTACAGCACCCATCCAGCTGGACAGGACACCCCCCACCCTGCAGTTCAGGTGCTAGAATCACTGCCATCAAGGACAGCACATCCCAAAATGTATTAACTGTCTCACTTCTACAGTGATACAGCATTCCTATAGGGGAAAAAACCCAACAAAATAAAAAATACCCTCAAACCCCTAAAAAACCACCAGCAGAAACAACATAACACTTAAAGTTTTATAGAAACCTTTAACAAAAGATTATTTTTTGAGAAAAAATAAGCATCTTATCCCACACAAAGGATGTGTCTTATCACTCCCTGCTGTGGTTGTAAAACTGTCAATCAAATCAGATTAAGCCTTATAACATAATAGCTACATATCATTGTTTAGTAACAGGCTGGAAGTCATCTGGACTAGTAGTAAAATACACAAAAAAACCAAACCCAAAACCCCAAAACAAACCAAAACTGCCTCCCAAACATAATCCTTCACAGTGCCGTAAAATAGACAAATAGACACTTGAGAAGAGATCATGCAATAGAGATTATTCTTACTCAACAACACAGTTTTTGTCCTTTCTTTCTGTCGTGAGGTTAAGCAAGCTAGCATAACAGGTATTGTAAACAGCACTTAAAATGAACTGCCTGTGCATGATGTATTCTGGGGGAAAAGCCAGAACAGATGAGGAATACATTTGAATACTAAGGTAGAGTCACTTCCACCCCAAACCCTCTTCCCTACAAAAATATCTGGCATCTTTAATAAAGTACATTCCTATTAGTTAATTGAACACACCTTCCTGCAGCTTGCTTAAGGAAAAAATATCTCTGTAAATATATCAAGATGATAAAGGAGATATATTTAGAAATCCTGTGATATGAAAATGCAATCACAGCATCCTTTCAAACAGTACAAGGGAGATCATCTGAAAGAGCCACTTGGAAGCTTAGGCTCACACAGGAAGATCTCTGGTGTCTGTATTATCAGCATTCCAAGCCAGGGGGCTTTCCAGTGCTGACATTCCTCTGACAAGTTTGGTTATGGCCAAATAAGGTGGGGGGAAATGTAAAAGGCTTTAGGAGGGACACGTTGGATAATAATTTTGTTGGGATTGCACTCAGAGGATGCAAAACAGAAGAAATTGGAAAAATATCAAAAGATAATAGTTGCCATCCTGTACTTAATGCAGAAATTTCATAGATCTTGTAGAAGCTTCCTTGTGTTCCTACACGTATTGGTCAATGTCCTCTCCTCTGCTGCAGGGGCCAGCGAGAGATGTCAAGGCAGCTGTAGGTATGAGAACCGAAAAGCTGCTTGCTGGAATTCCAGCCATGCTCATGGGGTCCTCATGTCCCCTGTGTGTGCAGAGAGAAGGAGCCCAGAGCTCTCACTGACAGCTCAACAGGGAGAGAGCAGGAGGGAGCCTCAGGCTGAGCACAGGGGCAGCACCCAGCTCACACACACAGGGAGGCTGCACAGCTCCTGGCCACGAGGGGGAAACTGGGCAGCTCTCAAAAATTCATCTCACCTGTAATGGGACACTGGAACTGTGTAAAAGTTGAGAAAGGTAATGAGAAGGTGGCCCTTGCACAAAGTATTTGCCAAATTGCTTCTGCCCGCATGAATGGAAGAAGAATGTGATGCCATTCCTGATCACTTGACTGGTTTTAAAATGTCAGACAATCCAGAAAAGCAGCAAGGAATAATACCTGACATACAAAATTCAGTAATTCAACTATTTGGCCTTGAAGCAGGTGTTACAAAGTTTTGTACTTGGAGAGAGCAACAAAGAATTTCCAGGTTTTGCAACAGACTCCTGGGATTTCTGCGGATTGCAGCCATGGCCTTACAAGGTGAAATGGTGATGGAAATGCTGATGACACACACAAAGAAAAAATAGAGAAATGGACAGTCCTGGAACAAACCCCTATGTTTTGAAGCTTATGCTAGATATTGCAAATTTGTAGCTTTTTCAGAAACTGTGGAATTCACAGATAACATTCCATCATTTTAATCATCAACAATGTAAAGTGAAGTAGAAGCAGGAAAGTTAAGACACCTAAATACAGAGATGATACCTTCCTTTCTTTTGATTTTGTACACTGAAAGGGGCTCACATTCTAAAAAGTACATCAGCCCTCTCTGCACTTAAATAAAAACCTTGGAAGTCTAAGAAAATGTAATAAATGCAAGCTATGGCTCCAAAAATGAAAATAATTCATTTTTGGACACTCGATTCACCTCAGTGTCAGCAACAAAAATGAAAAACCATCTCTGTTCCTAAACTTTCTTATCAATTCAAGACTCCACAGGGACCAGCATCCTGCACTTACAGCAGGTAACAGAAACTAAATGCTTCCCAGTTAATAGGGAGATATTTTGCAATGTATCAAATTACTGCTGGAAAATTAGTTTATTACTTGCATCTACCACACAAGATTAGGGCATGATGTAATCAGGAGGCAAAGACTTCTCAGGAGAAAAAAAATTATTATCTGTGTACTTCAGTCTTTAGCCTGTCTCTTGTTTCTGGGATAACTCATGTTTTGATGCACTTAGTTGGCTGATCTAATGCAAAACATCTTGAGGAACACAGAACATATGGCTTGGGAGGTTGAACATGTGTAAGGATGGAGAAATGAATTCTTCAAAAGTTCAGCTGCAATGAAACTGTCACAAATGATGCACTTCTTATCTATTAAACATGTCACTATTAATGTCAAAACAACTCAGAGATAGGCTTAAACACAGAGAAAATGCTACATCCCTTGAACAAAAATCCATGCTTTGATGAATTTAATGCACTCATCATACAGAAGTGTGTTATATACATAAATGCATTTTGCTTGGAAAATTAACTTACTCCATTTTTAATATGAGATATGGATATGATCTTCATAAAACTTGTTACTGAATTCCAGCTGCCTTTGCCTCTGCATGTCTTCCCCCACTAGAAAAGAACTGAAACGACATTCGTACTTCAAACTGGACACTAGTGTTGCACTGTTTCACAAATATAATTTGAACCTCTTACTAACAAAAAACAAAGTTATCAAAATATGTTTAAATCCTAAATTTCAAAGAAAGGCTATAAGAGATTGTTAGCAAAGCTAGGAATGGCTACAAAGACCATCTTCACTTATAGCTACAGATATGGCTTGGAGTGACAGAAAAAAAACTGATTGTGAGCACTAATTCCATTAGCTCTCCTTGCCCATGATGCCTCTGTTTCTGAAGCAGAAACATATTTTTCCTGGTTTGGCAACAACTGATATGAGGAGTATGCTGTTAGGATGAGGTTGGACTGGCTGTAAAAGCAGGGCTAACGCAGTCATGCCTTCTGTTGTGCTGCCTGTGGTAGCAGAGGAAATGCAGAGAGACTTTCAGAATCTCTTTGAAGCACTGCTGGAGTGGAGAGCTCTGCTGGTGCTGCTGTAGAGTGCGTGAGCAGGGAATTTATACATGAAACTTTGAAACAGAAAAATCTTAACCTTTGTGTAAAGACTAAAGCAAAGCTTAATGGGCCCACAAGACTGCCATAAAAGTTACGTATTTAATTCTTTTGTGTGGAAAGAAAAAAAAAGACCATGTGTGTTTCTGAAAGTACTAATTATTTTGCCAGGTTGAATCACAGCTGAGATGTATCACTGTCATTAACCTCATTGTTAATAGTCTTTTCAATAAATTATCACTGGGTGTTCCTTACAGCCCTTTCAACTTAACATAAAAGAAAATGATCTATCAAATTTAAAGGCTTGAGAATCTGATTCTTAACACAGAGATGAGTGAAGCAGCCCTCAGGGGCTGCAGCGAGTTGTAGACTAAAATGTAATGGAATCAAAGACAGCTCTATTGCAAGGCAGAGGGAAGCACAGCCTGGGATCTCCTACTGGATGTGGCCACCACCAGCATCTGCAACTCACCCTGGGCTGCAAAGGAGGATCAGGATGTGCACACAGAATTTGAATTTTTAATAGCTATCTATGCAATAGATGTATTGCACAAATGGAAGACTCCAGGTAAATCCATGGTTCAGCCACCTCACCCTTCTGCAATCTCACTCCTCTTCAGCCTGGATCTGCTGCCACAGAGCCCCTCCTGCCCCAGCCCCACCTCCTCCAGAGCCCCCTTGCTGGCTCCCCCAGGGCTTTCAGCCACAGAGAAGAGTCCTACAAAACAAACAAGGCTTTGGCATCTGCATGGAAGCAGGAGGAGGAGAATCGCTGCTCACAGAGAGCCACCCCTCTCCTAATCCCGAGGGACTCAGGCTCTGAAGTCACGCAGGCTTTGCTAGCAGGGGCACAGGCTGTGACAGAGCCTGGCCCCTGCACACAGTGGGTGCACACAGACACCTCTCAGGCTCTCATAACCATTCTAAGATTCTCAATAATGCCCAATATCATTTTCTCTTTAAGTTCCTCAGCTTTAGAAGCTGTTCCTCAAAGCAGATCTCGATACTTGCTGATGGCAGGCAACTACAGGGAATGTTGGGAGATTTTGTTGAAATCTTAAACTTATCATTGTTTTTTTCTCATAAATGCAGCTATGCCACACACCTTGTTGCTAAAACTATCATTTGAAAAATAGTCCCCTACCCATTTCACAAGTGCACTTAGTCATATGGAAGGAAAAAATAGAATGACCTTACTTGGGAGGATGGGGGAGGAAATCAATGTTTTAAGGGAAGATCAAAAAGGATTCATGTTTTAATTAGTCTCTTAAGTTCTAATGATAAACTAGTTTTGGGACGATTGGAGGATTCTGCTTTCCTACTCCTTGTATACTAGGATCTCCTCTCAAATATATTCACTTTTATTTTCTCATTTTGGGGCAGTACATCAATACAGTTTGATAAACTCTATCTTTTCTAAGTTTGTTATTTCCTTAATCCAAAAAGAGTTAAAATACAGAAGAATTATTTTCTATGTGCAGACCTGCTGAATTCTGACATTTTGCAGAGGATAAGTACAAAATGAGAAAAAAAAAAAAAAAAAACCAACAAAACCAAAGATCCCCAACTTTTAAGGCAAACACTGAGTCCTCTCTTAATCCAAGATTGTTTCCCAAATCTGAAACTCTTGCAAACTGTGCAATAAAGTGTGCAGTGTTGAGCAATGTCCTGCTCACCAAAATGGGAGGGGAGTTTGTTCTGCCACAGCCAGTGTGGAATGCTCAGCACATCACAGGGATGGGATTTGGGCTCTGACCTCCTGAGGATGCCCAAGCAAAGCTGCCTTGGGTCTGGCACAGAGTTTTCGCCAGGGAAGGGCACCAAGGAAATGCACTCCCTTGCAAAAGAGAGCAGTGCAAGTTTCCAGCTATAATTAGATAAGTCATGGAACTTTTAATGAACTGTACTCATTAGTGACACAGCTAACCAAGGCAATTAAACCCTCTTACTATTCTGGTAGCTATAAGACTGATTATGGTGTTCTCTTCTCTTCCCTTTTTTATAATTTTGCTTTTAACAATTAGAGCAGCTGCAGCAACCCAAACTAAAAGAAGCAGAGTTTTGTTGTGAGCTAATAAATTCTACTTTGTATTGCATACAGACCTTAATTATGCAAGATATTTTAATTTTTCACAAGGACATAGCACTAAAAAAGAAAAGATAAAAGAAATAAATTATTTCTGGAACATAAAGCAGACAGACTCTAGGTGGCAAAAACAGATAGCAATAAAAATGAGAAATAATCTGAAATTGGCTTTAACAAAGATAATTTTTGAACCTGTAATAAGTAAAAACATGAAAAGAGTTTCTAACAATGATTTAATTTCTTTCTGGCAATAGACTAAACAAAGTCTGCTTATTTTCATTTCTGAAGTATAAAGTTGTAGTAGTGTCTGCTAAGCAGAAAAAAAACCCCAAACCAACACTAACTTTATTAAGGTAAAATCATTACTGTTATTTGCAATTTGGCAGTCCACAGAACCCTGGAATGATGTTCAGTCTGTTTCTGCCCTAAAGGATAGTAACAACCCTCATCAAGAATTTATAATCTGAGGGCAGGAGGAAATGAGAGTATATTCATTGTCATTGCTTTACAGAATAACAGTCAAAAATCCAAGATATTAAAGCAAATACTCTCCAACCTAGGTAGGCACTTAATTCCCCTTGAATAAAATAATTTTTTTAAGTTAAGACTACATATGCTGAATCTCTGACATCACTCCTCAAGCCTAAAGAGGACGGGAATTAAGATCTTGCTGCATATTTCCTTTTTCATCCACCACTCTAGAGCTAGAAGAATTCACAGATGGAAATACTCAGACATTTTACACAAAAAAAAATTAAGATATAGTATTTTCTAAAAAGAATCCTCTATAAACAGGTGTTGATGTTATTTCACTGGACACTGCTATATTTGGCCACTCTGGGCAGAAAAAATATTTAAAAACTGCACCCAGATAATGAAATTCATAAAAAATACAATTGAAAGACATGTGAAGCTTGCATTTTTTGAGAAATACAAGGCAGAGGTACCCCACATGTGGAACATGTGGAAATAGAGAGTTTTCCAAGTATAAATTCATATTTATTATCATTTATTATCATTATCAAACATCTCAGTTTGCATACTGCCTTAGTATTTAATATACTCTTAGTAAGATAGAGAAGTATTTTAAATTTAGATGAAAAATGAGGAGTATATCTCAATTTAAATAAACCCAGAGAATACCCAGAGATGGGTATATAACAAAGCTAATTATAAATCTCCTACTTAGATGTAGTGCAGTTTGTTCCTTTCCTGAGGCTCCTGTGTACAGAGATGCACAGAGAGCAGGATGCATCATTACAGATAATGTCATCACACTCTAGAAGTTCACAGCAATTAAGGGAGGAAGGCACCAGTTTGAGGCAGAGAACAAAAGCAGAGTCCTGCATTCACAGGATTAAGCAGCCTGGAACATCCAGAGGCTCGTGCTAAACACAGATTATTATCTGCAAGAGAAACAGGATCCTTTGGAGACATTTTTTTCTCACTACTATGAAGCAAAAAGATGAGGTGAGGACTCATCAGACCATTGGTCTTTTAACCCACTCAGACAGAAGCTGAGATACTAAAATGTTAGGATAAAATTTAGCAAAAATATGTAATAATATTTAAACAATATTGTGTTATTATTTATCCAGCTGGCAGGGGATCTCAGTTTGTTCACATGCCAAGTCATTGAAGAACCACTGGACATCCAAGGGCACATCTGAGGCAACAAAAGCTGAGCATTTTCTCAATCAGAAAGGGGAAAAACAACATATCCCTTGACTAGAGATGCACTGGAGCATCAGTGCCATGCAGGGGTGCCTGGTGCACTGCTGCACGAGTCTGGTGTCTACAAATACTGAGGCAAGTTAAAACTACATGTGTCCTTCACTAGGGAAACACTATCTTCTCTCTTGGCATTAAAAAATAAGTTTTTGTATTTTCTTTCTTCCACTCTATTAATATGCTATGTTAGTTTAACAAAGGATTCAGATTCTTTGTTAGTTAAACATAAGTTTAGCACTCATTTTACATCTCTGTAAACAAAAACATTGTTTGGGGACATTTTTAAAATAGAATTCTTTTCCTCAAAGGAAAATGATCCTTTTTTATATAAGGAAAAAGAGATTCAGTAATTTTACCACATTTCTGCAATATTTAATTTTTTATTCTAAAATTTAGAATTGTAATGTATTATTCAATATTTTCCTTGCTAGAGCTGTACAGAACAGGCAAATTTCCTGAAACCAGCAGAGAGGCTCCATTTCAAGCATTTTGCTGAACATGTTGGTTATAGCTTTATGTAAATTAATCAACAGGACAGCTATTCTTTTTCGTTTTGGCCACATGTGTATTTTGACTGAATTTTTTTAGAGATAACAATAGAAAGCGCATCATGTGAGATATGAGGATTTTTTAAATAGCTTATATCAGAACTAAAGCATTTGCTAATCCAGATACAGACAGGCAAATTCATTCACACAAACACATTTGTATTTCATTTTTTCCCCCAAAGGGCCCTCACAATATGTGAATATTTCATATGTGAAGAATATGAATACTGAGTGTTTAAAACTGTAAGCAGGGTACTATAAAATGCCTGGATCTGAACTCAACGTACAGGGATGATTCACGCAATCAGCCCTGCTATTGTGCAGTAGATTAATTCCCCTGAAACTCCTGGTACCTACCAACCACTGCACATCCCTTATGAAAAACACATAAGCCTGACACCTCTGAATTTATACTTTATAATCTAAATAATGCTCAGACTAGGACTCAAATAGTAATCCCCCAGAAAATACACAGCTGTGCACTTGTCTAAGGAAGATAGGCCTGAAATACCTTGGGGTAATTAAGAACCAGTGGGTTACCAGGGAATACACGACAGACAAGAAAATCCAGATCACAAACTGCACCCTTAATGAAAGCCCAACAAAATGGTAATGGCACCTGAACTGCCTTTTTTCCTCAGCTTAGAGAGGAGCTAATACTGAGAGAGAGCAGGCAAAAATACATCGCCCTCTTTTTTGCTGCGAATAAATGAAATGCCTGATTCTGCCCTAAAACGCCTGATTCTGCCCTTAAATCCATTTAAGAAGCTAAAAAAGAAAACCAAAACCAACCAAAAATAAAATGTCAAAAACCATGCTATAGATTGAAATAAATAGCCCAACACCCCTCAGCTGGTGTTTGACATATCAAAATCCAGATGGGAGCAGAGCAGGGCTCAGCAGCCCAGGGATCCACAGCCTGGGACTGTGGCAGTGCCTGGACAAGGACAGAATCCACAGCCCAGGGAAAGGAGTGGCTGAAACCATTTTGCACTCTGCTGAGGCCAAGGCAGGTCTCCAGCGACTCTGTTTTAGGAACTTTTGAGGTGTTAGTCCCAGCTACAGGTACCATGGCAGACTTGTGTGCATGGTACAGAGCTGCTCCTACCTTTGTACCAGTGGCCAGACTCTTGCAATTTCTTGTCCCTCTGCCCCATCAAGGCTTGCCTGAATCCACACCCACATGGTGTTACCTACAGCCACCTACCTCTGATGTGACACACACTTCCCAATGAGAAATTTTCCTGGATATCTCTGCAATACTGCCACAAGAGAAGACTCCAGAAAATACACCAGCCTTGCCCCTGAATTAGCTCTTCAAGTTGAATACTTCTCATCTTTTAGTGTAAAATGAGAGACAGAAGTGTTCATTCATCTGCCAAGCAACATAACTGTAATCTTAGAATAAAGATATGCAACATACCATCTTTAATTATATTTAATTAATACAGAGAAGTCTGAAAAGGCAGAGCAATCACATGTGAAGTTTTCAGCAGTCATTTTCCCTACACTGCTCTTTTATTTTCTAAAAATAAGTAGGAAAGAAAATTGTATCACATTGTCAGAAATTTTAGATAAATCTTTCTTATTCTGAAAGGTCAGAGATCATCTGACCATTCTTTAAGAGGGGTAGAGTGCTAAAAAATAGAAGAAAGGGTAGATGGAAGCATCTGCTTCAGTTCTCCCAGAGTCCTGAGTGATAAAAATTACATTAGAAAAATTTCTTCATGCAATATTAAGCTGCTGTTCTACACTGAATTGTCATCTGCAATAGACAGAATTATCTATTGGCTATGATTTTATTACAGAAATTACTTATTACTACAGTGTTAGCTCAAACAGATCCAACAATGAACTGCAGTCTGTCATCTAATGCCATGGATTTTGCAGCCTTTGGATTAAAGCCTTTGAATGATAACTTGGTGCCATGTTATGATGTGCTTGGATTTTTTACTGCTGTTGGGCTTTTACTGAGTGCACATGGCTATACTGAGTTTATTTTCTAATCATAAAAATCAAGATGACATCTTTAAAACAAAGAAAGTTTCATCCTGCTCTTCCTATTTGATGCTGACGATATTTAGTAATGAAAATCTGGTTTTTAGTAGCCTCTAAGTATTAATGAGTATTATTTATTATAAATAAGAACAGTGTAAAAGACATGGAAAAAGAACGGATCACAGTGTTCAACTCTAGGTGGAGGTTTAAGGTTTGCACAGATCTTGTGGAATATAAAATATTCTAATGGCAGCTTCAACTTTGGCCTGTAAAATCAGACAAATGCACACACAGACCATGACACACCATGGACTCCAGGAAAGCAAATGCCTCAGCAGCAAAGGAGATCAATCATTTCCTCAAAGAACTTCCTCAACAGAAATTTATGTCCCCCAAGAGTGCTTGGCTCCCTTTGGCCCTGCATCACTCCTGGCACCTGCCACTGTCCTGCAGAAATCTCCTGACACCAACATTTGCAAAACCAACAAACACAAACACATTCTGAATTCCGGATTTAAGAAGACACATTAAGTTTTCCAGGATAACAGGAGGCATCTAGATCAGGAAGTGATGATAAACAACATCTCATAGAAATAAAGAGCCTTTGATTCTCAGTGTTGTCAAAACAGATCTTCCTGGGCAAATGGACTGCAAAGGACTCTTTCAAAATGGGCCCCACACATTGTCAGGAATATTACAGACTGATAGAAATCACATTTGCAGCATTCATACTGCAACCAGTTTGAGTTTAAATTATGGATTCATTTGTAATCTAAAAGTATTTTAATCTCTAAATTCATGGTAAATTATCAATAGTTTATTTTTATTAACATGATGAGTAACTGATGTAAATTCATTTTACTGTAGAACGATTCATACATAAATACTTTGTTTTAGGCTGAAGTCTAGATGGCTTAAAGAGATTTAGGTCAGTTAATAATTTGAGCCAGCATATTAGAGAAGTTTTACTGTGCAATTACCAAGTCACTTAAAGTTATTTCTTTTCTTATTATAGCCTGAAAGTTCCTACCTATCATTTCTTTTCCTGTTGCCCTAAATTCTGATAATTTTAATTTCTTTTCAGTTTTAATTAAGCTACCCTTGGGCTTAAAAACTCTGAAAGTTTTTCCATTTCATTTTTTTTAATAATTAAAACTGATTCAATTTGTTTCAAAGGTCTGATGTTTAAACAGGCAACATTCTCATAAACCCTCAGCTCTGATTGTAATAAGAAATATATTTGTCATCCTTAACTTT
Organism: Zonotrichia albicollis; assembly: GCF_047830755.1. Classification (NCBI taxonomy): domain Eukaryota; kingdom Metazoa; phylum Chordata; class Aves; order Passeriformes; family Passerellidae; genus Zonotrichia; species Zonotrichia albicollis. Next base: position 28,549,624 of record NC_133827.1, on the reverse strand, counting down.
GTAATGTATTTGGAATGAACTGTTCATTGCACTACTCTTTCAATTTTTTCAGTCAAAGTAAATTAATGTGTGTTCACAGCTTGAAAAGTGCTGTACTGCAAGGCATACTCCTATTAATATGTGTTAAGCTTTCTGGAAGCTAAAACAAAACTGTGGTCCTGATCTGGTGTCTTCACACTTGAGAAATGTGAAGTTAAAATAGGCAGCTTCTCTAACCATACACCATATCAACACATATTGCATAAGAGGGCTTGCAGAACTTATAAAACTGTTTTAGGAAAAAGTTTCAGATGGAAAATGGAAGCTTCCAGCCTTAAAAGAGGAAGTCAGAAAAAAACTGACTTGTTACCTCTTATTCTTAGAAAATGAACTTTTGAATAGTTTTACCCTACCCTTTCATACTCCTGGCCAAAATCTTTGTTTCTTTTTGTTTTTTGCTGTTCACAGCAAAATGGTCATTCTGGAAACTCCATGTTTCACCAGTTGCTTCTTTTTTCACACTGACACACCCTAAGCAGGCATCAAGCACTGAGAAAATGGAAGTACAAAAGGAAAACAAGAAGCATAAAAAATAAAAATTTATAAACCACATATTTCACTTGTATTAACAAGATGTAAAATATAATGTTTTGTTTAAGACCTGACACAGTTCTCAAATAGCTTGCTTTTGGAACAGAGTGTAAGAATTCTATATAACCCTGAAATCTTTGCATTGCAGGTGCTGCAGCACAAAATGGTGGCCACACTCTCTTCAGGCAAATCTTTTTGTATGGGTTCATTATCAATCTTAGCACTGGACCTATACACCTTTCCACTTGGTGTGTAGCTGCTCTAGAAGAATGATAAAATATTTTTAAAAATATATTGTAAGACAAGTTGACATTTCTTCAGTATTGCAGAAATTTTTTATAAAATATTAAATATTTCCACTGGAAATCTCACTGCTCTCAAGTATATTTCAATATTGACAAGAGCTTTCAAGCAGAGGATGTAATCTTGACATGCTCTCCTTAGCTGGTTTCTTCTGTTCACATGCATCTATAATTCCAACGTGTTGGCAGATCCAAATGCCAAGTGGATTACAAGAGATGGCAAACACAAAAGTAGACAGAAATGACCTTGCTATCAGTGAGAGGCAGGAAGAAAGAAATAAGGTGGCAAGTTTTCAGTTTGGTGGCTGAAACGAAGAACTAATTCTATCAGCTCTGTCCGTCTTGAAGGAAATTACCTTTTTTGCCTGAAGTCTGTCTTTTAAGGAAATTGAAATAAATATTACTTCAGTTGCAGTGAAATATTTTGACTCAAAAAGTGCAATTAAAACAAGATTCAGGCAACACAATTCTGACCAGACAGAACCCAGGACAGGTTACCTGGTGTTCTAGGTCCTGTTTCTTCAGCTGCCAAACAATTGAAATTTCCTTATTTCATACTCTTAGTTAAGGTCTGTGCAGTGTTTGTGACCAGCACCTACAACACCTTACACATCAGTGGCCCCAGTATTGCTTTTGGTTTTAATTTGCAGGCAACAGCATTTCAGAAACATTTTCCCAAAGGCTGTGTGAATAAAAAATAAACAGGATTCTTAGTATTCCCCTTTTTTTGACAAGTTGAGAAGTACTTTAACAACTTGTCCATATGCCAAATCTAAAAATGCATAGGAAAGAAGGAAACAAATATTAGATAAGAAATATGCAGAAAAAGAACCTTATTAATGTTCTGGAGGGAATTTAGAATTTCTTTCTCTCCCCTTACCAACTGCTCACATGATTAATTAAATGAGGTCATTTTATGAAATAAAATACATTGCAACATTAAGGATGATAAAAACCAACGAAAAGCTTTCTCTGGCTCACACAATAGACCAGGCTCTCAGTTACCAGTGATTAATCCTGGACCTAACCACCTCTCTGAAATACCAACCCCTTGCTTTGGAAAAGCTTCTATGCCTTTTTCCACCCTCTTTACCTCAGAGGAGAAACAAAAGGATTCGACAGCCATAAATGCTGAAGATGTAACCCTCGCCTAAGATTCACCATGAGATGGTGGAGCATAGCAACTGCACAGAATCCACCTCTGGCTTTGCCTTGTTCAGGGCACTCAGGCTCAGCATTTTCTCCTTTCTGTCCTCCCCCACAGCCACAGAATCTGCCTTGGCATCTCACTGCGGATGACCAGGACGTTTATTCAAAAAGACAAAGCGAGACACTTTGTTCCTCATCCCCTCACCACACCAGCAGCAGCTTTCCATAAAGAATAAAGCAAAAAGAGGAAAAGCATATATCTTAGTGACATGAGTGATTTACAGCCCCAAGGAGCGATAAAATGATCCATGACTAGAAGTCAGTGTTTTTATTAGAAATGATGATTCCCAGTCATGGTGCTTTTTCGTTGTGTGCATAATTAATGTTAGCTTGTGAAAGCTGCCAATGACGCTCATCACCAGCGGATGTTCTTATAATATATGTGTGGATTTGAATGCATGATGAAGCTTTTCCATCTTTTGGGATTCAAAACAGAAGTTTGTGAATAATGCAAGACTGAAAACCAAAAATAACAAAGAAACTGTTACTCGCTCAGCAAGCAATAGAGAAAAAGAGCATAGAATACAAAGTAAAGTAACCAAAACAGGCCCAGACTTTTCTCTAAAAAAACAGAATTGTGTGAAGATCTGTTTGGTCTTAGCTTAGAAAATATCTGCAAATGAGAAATTCAAAACTATTTTACTGATAGCTTTGAAGCAGCAAATTCTCTGTTTACTAAGCCATCAAAATGGAGAGAGGCAACACTGGAAGTCTCCACCATGATGTCTGTCTGAACCCTGGCCCTGAGAGTGCACCTCTACTGCTGGCAAAGAGGCACCTGTGGGCAGCAGGGACCTCCTTTCCTGAGCCCAGCATGGCCCATGTTTGATTCCTGGTGCTGTGGTGGGATCCAGCAGCTATCGGTGTGCTCATACACGAGGTGTGCCCAGCCCTGGAGAGGCGCGTGCGAACGGAGCCGTGCGCGCCGCCTGTGAAGAGCCAGAGTGAGCTCTGTGCACATCAGCAGGGCTGGGCAGGGCTGGGAACCTCAGAGCACCTGTGCACACACAATTGGAAGACTAGAGATTGCATCCTCATCTACTGTTTGCAACACAGAACAATATTTATTACAGTATTTATGCTGAGAACACTTCCCAACTTATATTGCTGCAGCGCCGCTACTCTGTTTTAATTACTTCCTGAATCCCACTGCTATACTCTAAATCACCTCTATGTTCCAAGTAGCCTTTTCTTGACTACTTCAGTTTATTTGGAATTTTTTCCACTATTTCAAATACCACAGAAAACCAAACAATAATGACACTCCAAGAGAAAAAACACTGTCAATAGTTATGTTTCCAAGTAGTGTTTCTTTTTATTCTGCATAGGGTTTTGGATTTATCAAAATATTTACTAATGGGAATGGCTTTACTCAGTGCCTAGTGGATCACCAATTACACATTAAAGAACAAGTCATAAAATATTGATAAAATCATTAACTACAGTTTTATCCATTTACGATGGCTAAAACCACAAGTTGCTACAATCTTAATTTGATTCCCAAGGAAATAAATTATTTCAAGCACAGTATTTGATTGCTAGAACACTTTCAAAAAAAAAAGGAAAGAGATAAAGTACCTTTCCCAATTCCAATTTTGTGTTCGTGTGTCTGCCTCACCATTACACTCTGGTGATCTGAACTAAATGTCCCAGACCCAGAGTTTTAGGCATGCTGTATTCCTGAAATAGCACTGTGACTAGAGTTGCAGCTCCTCTGAACTATCAGTAATCAGGCTCTTTATCAGATTAGGAAGCACCCTAACGGTGGAATTTTTCTCTTGATGTTCTTGAATGTTACCCCTCTATTCCTTTTATGAGACAATTGGGAGAACATTGACATGAGGCCAGATATGAAATATTAATTTGGTTCTTCAGACAAAGATTTTAACTTGTTTCCAGAAAGCTACTCTGGTACCTTTCCTTTCTGGAAAAAGTGGTTTTTTCACTCTTCTAGTGATCAGTCTAAATCTTCAACAACTTTTACTTCAGAAGAGAAGCCACTGGATTTGGAAGCAGAACTGGCCACTGGCTCTGCCATCATTATGGGGCACCACTTTTCCAACTTCCACAAGAAGATCTCCCCAAGTCCAGCACTTAATTAAACAACAACAGCAACAAAAATTAGTTATACTGTAGCTCAAATATACAGCTAAGACCAATAGTGTTAACTAATTTGTCAAAACTTGGAGTAAAATCCAAGAAAAGGCATAGCAAAGGTTTAAAGCAAAGTGTCTTTGCCCTGCCTTGGCAGGGTCAGGCCAGAAGAACCACAGAACTCCCAGCACAGACATCCATGGAGACAGAAGCATCCACACACCAAATGAGCTGCCCCACACAACCTGGTGAAAGCTTTCAGGAGCTGTCTACGCAAGCATAATCCTCCTGTATAAATTATACCAGTTTTCAAACCTTATTTTAAATCTATCAGCACAACAGAGAAGCAGATACTTTGCTCCCCCTGTTGTACTCAAGTTGTTTTTTCTCAGTTGTTTTCCAGAGTTCCTACCAAGTTGTTAATGAGCTGTCAATTACTTGTGCAAATTAAGAGGCAGGCACTGAGAATTAGCCACCAGAAAAGAAACATTTCCTCCAGTCTTCTGAAATGCAAAGCTACTTTTAAGGATTCTCTTAAAATTGGTGAATCTTCATCTATATTAAAACAAAAGCTACTTTATATAAGGCAGCTGTCCATTTGAAATGTGCCTGCTGTAGTAAAAAAAAAAAAAAAAAACAAAACCACACAGCAAAATACTAAATACAGAGATACAATTCAGCAGCTACATTGATAGTAATATTTTGAAGGGGAATAATGAAAATGTCACTATTTTCTTGAAGAGAGCACCATAACGTGGTTGCAGTTCACATCACTACTGATGAAAACCTCTTTACTGAGTTTGTTTTTCATAAACAATTATCAGTTTAGGTCTTTGTTCTTTAAAGGAGCTTCTTGGTTTAGCCTCTTGTTCTTGCACACACCACATGTCATTTCCCAGTTGGTGCTGAGTCACACAAAAACTTCTCAACCAAGGAAGAGATTGTTGGTGGCAGAGGTAGCAGGAATATGGCCAGGAAATCTCAGCACCTTCTCAAGCAGATGGAAGGGAAATTTGCTTCATCTGTGTTGGAAAAACCCTTCAGTTCTTCTCTCCCCCAGCCACTTTATCCCCTGCTACTCATTCCCACCCTGCAGTTGTGTGTGGCTACGTTCTGAGAGCCTGGAAACCACTAATGTGAAAAATGAGAACAATAACAATATTCTAACCATCTTTTTTCATCTCAATCACCAGCTGCCCTTACAAGACAAAATTAGCAATTTTAATCACAGTGACACAGATTTTAAATCAGCCTCTCCAAGAAAAAATAATGATGTTTTTCTAAGTTTTAATTATGCAAAAGGTTACTGTAAAGAGGCTACAGCAGGATGTTTCATATGCTTAAGTTTAATCACATGCATAAGTCATTACAGAATCAGAGACTGGTATTTTTGCTGGGAGACCCAGCATTTTCCCATTAAGGGAGGACTACTTCCCTTTTCTAAGTCCTCCTGACTCTCATGTTTGAGAAAGCTGGATTCACACTGAGCAGATATCTATGGATATCTAAAAAGCTGCATTGATCTCCAAAGAAATATCAGGACTTTTGTAGCAGGAGGGGAAGTTAGGTGACTTTCACCAGGTGCTTCCTCTACCAGAGGTTACGGACCAAAGGTGAAACACAGATGCCAAGAAGAAAAGGCTTAGAGATCCCTGAGAATTATAAAAATAAAAACTGCTAGATCCTTATTCTGCTTGAGAGACCAGTACTGACTGAAAAATTTCTATTTTACATGAAAATTTTGTAAAAATTTTAAAACTTATCAATTACATTGAGCTGGTCTTTTAATGATGAAAATAACAACCATCAAGCATAAATGCAGTGAACGGGATCATGTACATGAGCGCTGAGAGCAGGGAAGTTTACATTTAATTCAGATTTCACAGAGACTAGAAGGGCTTTCTGAGCCTGCCCCACTGAAGCTAACAGGCAGACAAGAGATTATTGCCCAGCATCATTTTATCTGCTCATCTTTCACCCAGCTCCACGTGTGTGAGCTACAGGGTAATGTACAAGCCACACTCAACACCAGCTGCTTGACTGGAGCCCAGAGCCCCAGAGCAGGTGCCAGTCTCTGTTAGATCAGAAGGCAGTGCTAGAGGTTGTTGCAGGAGCTCTTTGGGCTTCACTTCAGCCCTGTTGTAATGTCTGTTCTGAAAGCTCCAGCTCTCCTGCTGCTGACCCGTGTCCTTGCTGGGCAGAGGTGTCCCTGGGAGGAGCTGCAGACCATCCCTGCCCTGCCAGGGGCTGCAGGGGAAGCTGCCTATCAGTCTGAGCAGCCACTCTCTGCTTGGCCAGTCCAAAAGCCAAAGAATTGCAGCCTCCAGTTCCAGCTCCTTCCCACTACCATTCACAAGCAAGTCCACTTAAGGAGGAGACACAAAATGAATGTCTTTTCACCTCAGGAAGATTTAGTTCTCTGGCATCTGCTGAAATCATCTCTTTAGGAACACAGACTCTCCAAAGGAGTTGATTAAAGCTTTCAGGCTGCTGGAGTGGGGCCAGCTCTGAGAGCCCATGGTCTGCTACAAAAACTCAAGTGCAAAACTCCCAAATAACACAACAAAACCCCACCAAACTAAGTATTGTAGGGAGTGGTGAATTTTTTCTACTCAGAAGCATAATGCTTTTCATTTCCATTAGCAGTGAAGCTTAGACATGTCACAGAAGATTGTCACAGGAATGTCCAGGAATGGATACACAATGGGTGAGGGAGCTGATGGACCAGCCTGGGTTTGTTTCTGCTGTAAATCCATACAGCAGCTGTGACTGAATTATCTGTATCACAGTCAGACACAGAGGTCTCAGGTGACATAAGTGGAGGCAAAGTAACTTGCCTATGGCAAACAGATGATGACCAGAATTAAAATCCAGGTCTCCTGAGTCTCAGACCAGATATTTTTTTTTTTCTTCTGATACCATCTGTGATACTTAAGAAGCCAATTACAGTGGGAAAAACATTTCAACAAAAAAAGGGAAATTATTATAAGTTGATTTCCGAGATTTTATCTTCTTCCTAGGTTTAGTAAATTTTCCTGAAACTTGGATGTCTAGAGGGAAAATGACACTTTTGCCTTGTGTTATAGAAACATCATCTGGCAATGGAACATTTACCTAAAAGAAACCACAGACACTAAGCAGCATTACCTCAGAAGACTGCACATTTAAACTACTTATCAACTAAATTCCCTATTTTAGAAAAAGGAAGAAAAAAAAAAGAAAGATCTTCTATATTCCTGAATAATAGGCTGCACAAAGCCTATATTTGAAATTAAAATATGACAAGAAATTTGCCTGTAGAGAGAATTCCATGCATAATATGAAAACATGAAAAATAAACCCACATTACTTTTCTTGCAACTCAAAAAACAGAAGTGATGGAAAAAACTGTTGCATTTTTTGCTGCGTGTTAAATGAGTTTTCTAATTATATTTTCCATGATAAAGGACATAGATGCTCATTTAAGCTGACTTAAGACAAAGTTATTCTCTAATAGATTTGTATCATTTTTTCTTTGTAAAATTACTAAAATCAAATAACCTACCCCCTTGTGTTTATCCTCATTCAGCAAAATATCTGTCACAAACCTGTGCCATACAGACCGCAGACTAAACAGGCTATAGAAACTGAGGAGTCAGGAGCGTGTGCAGCATCCTCTAAGACACTGACTCACTTTTATGTCCCATTGATAATATTAATAGTAACTTACATATTCAGCTTTAGCACTTCTATGACACTTTATTTCTCACAGCAAAGAAGATGGTGGTTTCTCAGGAACTGTTAACACTGGAAAGTATCTTCTGATCCTAAGATAGAAAAGGTCTGAACACTGATGCGTTCTGTTGTACAGACTTTTCTCATTCACAATGTTGACTGCGATGGGCAGATTTTAAAGCAATATAAACACATGGCTTTAAAGGCAAAACATTTGAAATAAACGAAAACAAACATTCTCTTTATTTACCATCTTTCAATTAGGAGTAAATTCTTGGTCTCACTGAACCTAGGATTTCCGCCCAAGTATTACAAATACATCTGCAAATTTTCCACTGGCAAGGACCAAAATAAGGAAATCAAGAGTAAAGACATAAAAACATAACTCATAGCAGTTGGCATCTTTCCCTCAACTGACTGGATGCCAGTGCAAGAAATTTCACTGTCAGTTATCTTTGTGTAAGAAAAGGCAAAATTCTGCTAAATATCTTTCTGAGCTTACAGCGGTGTCTACCCAGGAATGGAGCCTGAAATGCTATTCCCCCAAAAATGCCTCATTATGGAAAGGTTTCTACAACAGAAGGCCTTCAGTTCAGTGAAGTACTTTCAGGTGAATTACACTGCACACACAGAACGGAGCTTGATAACTTCCTGTGGAAAAAGAACTCAGAATGAATTACAGTAGGAAGTTGATTAAATTCCCAGTGTGCCCTTAATGCTATTTAAGAAAAACACACACAGGCTATTCAATGCCCTCTAATGGGAAGTGCATGCCTACAACTCTAGAAAATGCAAATCTAATGAAAAGGACAAATGTCATGGAGATATATTTTGTAAATGTTAAGCATTATGAGCCTTCTTTTGTATACCACAAATAAAGTTTATTATGCTACTACACTGCAATAAACTACAACTGCTTTTATGCTGTGAGTAATGGGCAGAATTAAAGAAAGCAGCTGGTGTAGTAGAATTGACCTCTGAAAACAGCTATGCATTTTTCCTCCCACTATTTATAAATTTTATTTCTGTAGCCTTTGGAAAGAAGCAAACTTAGGATCCAGCCTATTGTACAATTCTCTCTGGTGTGATCAAGTGTCCCTCTGCTTTTGCTCAATGAGCCTCTGTCCCCTGCAGCCCTTCCTGTGCACCAAGATTTGACCTGGCCCCCCTCACAGCAGCATCTCACCTGTGCTCCCACAGCACAAAGGTGTGCTCCCACCTTTACACACCCATGTGGCAATAAAGCCTCAGAAGCCACACACAGGACATGAGTTTGTGGAAGAGAACAAATAAAAGAAAATGAGTACCAAGTCAAAAATTCCTGTCTAAAATGAAACAAGATATTCCTGTTACATTCCATTCAACACAGTATCATTAGATTAATAATAAAGATTGCACTGTGCCCATCAGAGCTGGTGAAAAGCCTCTGACTTCCAGTTCTCCCAGTGCTGCAAGATGCTCAGCTACACTGGTGCCAGCCCAGCATCCTCTGTTTCCTCCAAAGATGCAGGGCATGATCAGCACTGAGTCAGCCCAAGGCTCCTGACCACTACAGGCTAAAGCTGGGGGCCAGGATTGCTCCAGCCCAGCTGTGGCAATGAAGGATGCCATCCCACCCTGGGATAATTAGGCAGGAAGCAGCCCCAGAGCCTTGGGTTCTGTGGTGCCCAGCAGAGAGTGAGAGAGGCAGTGGCTGTGCAGAGAAAACTCCTCCGACCCTCAGGGAGCTCTCCAGCAGCAGCACAGGAGTCAGAGCTGCATTCCCAGAATGGATCACACGTGTTGGTGCCCCAAACAGCCATTCCAGACTGCTCCTTTGTTAGCCCTGATTGTAGAAATCCCATGAGCCCTTTGAATCACAACAGGATCCCTTATTCTTCACTGCAAAACTTGCTGGCTCTCAAGTTTGTCATAAACACAGCTGCCTAAACTGAAAATTTCCCTTGTTTGCCAATCAGCAGGCAAACCTCGTGCCCAAGCAAAGGCAGTGTCTTCTCCAGAGCAGCATTTTAAAATATGTGGAAACAATATTCTTATTATTACCTTTATCATTTATGACAGGAAGATCTTTAATATATGGGTGAATTTCTATTTGGAGAAATCAATAGTCTTAAATAATAACTAAGATTTCAGGTCTTTCAATCACAATACAAAATAACCTGCTATTAACTTTACAAATGAGAACCAAGTTAAAAGGCTTCTAGCAAATTACCAGTGAATCACCAGAATTTGCTTCAGGCAGAGATATTATTCCTAAATTGTTGCCAGTGATCTATACCTTTAGTGTTTTTTATTGCTAATTTGCACTGGTTTCTCATACTCTTCTTCTAATGGATCATTACAGCAGCCAGATAATTTGTACTGCTGCCAATAACTGTCTCAAGGTAAGACAGTTTAGGTAGAGCAAGAATAATGCACAGCAAGAGTGAGCCTTCGAAAAGAATTCCAAATTAAAGCATTGCTATGTAAAAAACCAGGAACCACTTAACACAATAGAAAGCTACATTTTAAGTATCTCGCTTTCAAAACCAAGGCCATCACAGCTGAAATGCTACTTTAATGATATACTGATAAAGGCTTCCTTTTTTAGTTTTTGAAATTCTGTTCACTTTCTTGTATGCCACAAAAACATACTGGGTCAAGCTGTACTTGAAAGCATTGCAAAGTGACACAGGCATCCAGAAGAATTAACTTATAACAGTATGGAAAACAAAACAGAAAGAAAGAATTACGTATACTCCGAGATTTTTCAAAATGCTCCAAACTTTTATTATACATAAACCACCTCAAACTTTAAATCTTGATATAAAGCTGGTCAGTTATTTAAAGGATAATGATAACAATAGTTTATAGATCAATAAAAAATGATTTAAACCAAACCTAATAAAATCTGAAGATGCATTAGTCACAAGTAGTACTCAATTAATCTTTGGTATGGCATGTTCTTTTGTACCTTTCTTTGACTACACTATGGATTTTTCCTTCCAACAAACCTCCTCAGTCTATTCCTGGAGGGCAGCTGAGCAGCACTGCAGAGTGCTGATGTTAAAACAGCCCATGCAGCTGAGGCAAAGGGCACTGGAGAGGATCCTCCAGGGAGCCAAGCTCAGACTCAAAATCCCCTCACAAGCAGACAGTCTGCAGCACCTCCATGCACACACTCCTGGAGTGTCACAAGCATCCCACAAATGGAGCCCAATCCAGCTCTCTGCTGAGCATCCACACGTGGATGTGCAAGTACTGGAAACCTCTTGCCTCATCCTTGGGGTTCACTTTCCCATCTTCCAGCTGGATTCAGCTCGATTTGCACACAGGTAGTGTGATCTTTACAAAAGGCAGACAGCCTCTATTCTTATGATTGCTGCTAGAAATGGTTGCTAATTGCTTTATCTGCCCTCTTAATAGCTACTATTTTTTTTCAAAAGCTTGGTGACATTCTTTAAAGACATATTTTGACCTTTCCTTGTGATCAGTGAGCTGGAATAGCATCATCTATATAAAGCATAAACTTAAAGTATTAATTGTGTATTTACTGCACAGTATGACTGTCTCCTCACTCTCTGTAACTGGTTTTGGGCAGCAGGAACACAGAGCACTGAATTTGGGTCACGCTCAGGCTGTGTCACTCTGGCCTTCTCTGTACATATTCCTAAGCCAGCACACTGACACGCAGCTGACAAGGACTCCAAACTCCTTTCTGAAAGATGACACCTCTACAGTGTATTTATGAGCTCACTGTTGGTGTTTCAGGCAGATTTGAATACATTCTCTTTTCAGGAGCCTGCCATGTTTCTGTGGAGCTCGGTGGCAATGTGCTAGCTTGTGCTGGGGAGATGTGACCAGAGAAGAGATCAGATCCAAGGAGCCGGCCTGGCCAACAGTCCAGCTTTGTGCTGCCATCCTAAAGGGTGCAGAGAGGAGCTGGCTGCTGACAGAGCTAAAATGGGCTGAAAACAGAATTCTGTCAGGGACAGCTGCCTGGTGACTTGACAGCAACAATTCTTACCTCCTTTCAGTGAAGAAGGCTGAAAACACCAGGAATGTCAGGCTCCAATTTTCCCTGCCCAGGCAGATGCCACAAAAGAAGCTGAACCTCACAAAGCAGTAGAGATACAGATTTTCCAGGATCCTCCTCACTTTAGTTCCATTACTTTAATAACATTTCTACCAACTACTCTTTATGCTACTTATCTCCTTAACTTAGGAGGTATATTGTGTTTCTGAGAACTAATTTCCCTTAATATGCAGAATTTTCATGAATACTGAGTTTTCACAGTGTTTCTGTTGTGATTTCTTTCTCTATTTCTCTTTCTAGGAGAACACTCCCACTGAACTGCATAATATTTCACCCTCTGTCCCTGTGCAGAAGCAGCATTAAAGCCATCTCCTATAACAAACTGGCACAGAATAACCAACCAGGAAACCCCAGCCCCATCAGAGGGAGAACAGAGAGTTTGCTTTGTTATTTTAAACACAAAGGAAAACAAGAGTGGAAAAGCATTTGAATCACAGTTTTGGCCCCTACCAGCTACAGTTTATTCATGGAAATAAGAACCTTCTTTTGAGAGGGAGCCCAGTACAGTCACCTGGATGGACACACAATTTACCCTTTTAATGAAGCAGTGTCTTTAAGAGGTGCAATTGAAGAGTTTGACCTAAAATCTCACTGGCATTACAAGTGCTTCCACAAGCTTTCTACATAGGTTAATAAAGACATGACAGGGAGATTAAAAACAATTAACAAAATGGCTGACGCACAACAATAATAAAGGAAAGTTACCTGGGAAAAAAAGGGAAGGGGTTTGGTTTGAAATTGTCTTTGAAGATATAATCAGTGTATTCATAAGTATTTTCCAAAGGGCCACCCTTTGTCTTCACTCCTATTTTGTTTGATATATTGTGCTATCACAGGGTGCTCTCCTGAACTTATATCAAATAAGCCCATCCACTGCTTCCTTTCCCAGTGCTGCAGGTATCAGCTCTGCAGCAAGGGCCAAACTCAGATGAATTATTTGATAAGTGTGCTGGCACTGCAATGCTTTCCACTTTGTGTGCAAAGACAACAAAACTTTTTCCTAATTTAACTCTACTCATTTTAAAATTCCTTTTTACTTTTAATTATGTGGAAATTACTTTTATTTTCCTCTCAACTAATATTCTTCACAAGGGTAGAAGAAACCCTAATTTAAGAATATGGGCACATTTTCACTTTTTGAGAATAATTAGCCAACTTAAAAGACATTCTTTTTGAGAATACCAGAATATGAATATAAGTCTTCAAAATTATCAAAGCTTATTCAACCCTTATATATATATAATTATTATACAGAAATTCAAAAGCATGAGCATGAATTTATTTATGAGTATAAAATGGAAAATCATAACCACTTGGATTTTTATCTATTTTGACTCAATTTGCTGGCAAATCCATATGCAAAATATATATTTCTATTTACCTATTCCTTAAAATCCAGGAAGAGTTTACCACTAAGAAAAACTATTTACTTTGCATTTAACTACAGAAAATTTTGTTGCACCCATTTTTATGTCCTAAACAACTAGGCTATAAAAAGAGAGAGATAGAAGGATCAATACTCCACTCATGTGATTCATAAATCTGAGTATCACCAAATACTGGAAGTCTATATGTATAAATTACTTACCTCAATAGCAAGATATAAATTACAAGGTGCAAACAGCACTAATGGAGGGTTCAGAAGAACTTTGTAAGGAAAAATTAAAAAAGCAGATCAGGATACAAAAATAACAACGAATCAATTCAGCTTATTGGCTTAGTTAACAAATCTTCTCTTAGAGAAGAAGTGTTATGATGTTCCATTTAGTAATAAAGGCATTAGGAAAATGAAACTTCAGCTTTGGTAGTAAATGACCAAGACCATTCAAGTTGTAATGTGTTGTTCTGTCATAAATAAACTTTCTCAATGGTTTGTATTTGCTGTTTTTTCCTTAACTACTGGATTTCAATAAAATTATTTCATGTTGTGTCAGGCAAAACCAATGACAACAATATGAAGGTGAAGCTGTAGCAACTTTACCTGCACTAATACATGCAAGTGTTGTCATCTGGAACGCTTCTAGATCAGTAACTGAGTAACATCTCAGATTTTAAATTGGTTGGGATTTGCTGACTGTAAAAGAAATCAGGTATGGAGGTTGTTTTCAATTGAGCTGCAGATATGTCAAATGCGGCCTTTAGATAATGTCAGTGAAATAGCAGAGGTAAAAAAAAATTAAAATAAATATACTAGCATGTAGTCTGCAGCTAGATCACCATTTCCAGCCTAGGCTATTTTTCCCTTGTGGCTGCTTGGGAGAGAGTTACTTGATGTAAATAATTCAATATATTGATGGAGGAACTATTTATAAAAGGTTCAGCACAAAGGAAGATGTGTTGCTAAAAGCAGTGAGAGAAATGGCTGCCATCATTTCCAGCATATTCTGATTTGATTTACGAAGCCATGCAAACCAGTCTTGGCACAGCTTCTTTCTCTGGCTATACATGTTGGAGGAACTGCCCATCCATAGCTGCAAGCAGAAAACCAGCTAAGGGATGGTTTAATCCTCCTCTTTCTTGCACATTCCCTCTGCCCTGTTCACATGAACTCCTCATGCACAGCAGCTGCTCTGTCCTTTGGCACTACCTCAGATAAAGGGTAACCACCTTCCACATGCCCTTGGGAGCCACAAGGCTCACCAAAATCAGAAAAGAGAAGGGAGTGAGGAGAGTGAGAGGTGATGACTGTCCATCCCTTTGTGATAAACTACTGCAAATACAACTGGATTTTGAATTTAGGCATGTCCCAAAGCTGTATGGCAAAAAAAAAAAAAAAAAAAAAAGCTGAGACAGGCCCCTGAGGAGCTAACCTTGAAAGAAAACTCTACATTGGTAATTAATTTATACCAACAAGCTGATTGACTTATGACTTACTTATGACTTGTGACTGCCAGCACACCACAAACCCAAGGTTAATTGCAGCCAGAGAAGGAGAATCTGGCAGTGAAAGCTGCAGAAAGCAGAAATGTGCTGACAGAACTGTACCATCACCCCAGCACTGCAACCACTCCTCAAAAAATGAGCTGAAGGACTGGCTGGGCAGCTGAGGAATGGGAACACATGTGAAGACTACTTAAAGCAAGTTAGAAAAGGAGTTATGATTATAGAAAAGTTAAGAAGTGAACAGAAGAAATAAGACTGTGATTTTGTTGTTTGTTTGGGGCTTTTTTCCTGTTCAGAATCTCAGAAATGAAGCAAGGACAAATAAAGAAATTGTTTTGCCACTCTGGAAAGAAATCTAAAAGGGAAAACAGCCCAAATTCAACCCACTACAGCAGATTACTCAGAAAGTGCAACTTATCACTTTGATCATCCCTTACTCCATTTACATCCTGGGGCCAAGCTCACAAACATCCTGCGCAGGGGCAGGAACATTCAGAACAACTTTTGCAGTGAAATCTTCTCTCCATAATGGCATTGATAGCAAATTCACTCAAGTTTATAAAAAGCTCTGGCTTCTTTAACTGGAAAATACTGTGTTCTGGGTCACTATCTTGTCTCTGGAAATAGGATACAGACACTCAATAGCAAGTTTAGCTTTTATTGAAATGTTGCTGTGCTCTGCCCTCAAGAGCTGCTCTCCAATTAGCCAGTTAACCCATGACTAACAAAATCCACTGCTGCCCTTTTCATGATCTGTGAGATCATTTTAAAAGCAGTTTTAAAATTCAAACTGTTTTTCTTTTATTCTGTTTCTTGGACTTGGTTCCATTTTCCACATGAAATGTTATGTGGAAACAATAACTTCCACAGCAAGTTATGTGAAGAACCTCTTGTTACATACTTATTTTTGAACACTGTATTCAGAAAAAAATTATATCAAATTTTTCATCTAAGTGCACTTCATCATACCAGGATATAATCTGTACTATTTTTTAAATTTAAATGTAATTAGTTCATAGAAAATGTCAACTTGACACAGATACCTTCTTTCCACTGAAGAACAGTTTGGAGAAATGTCACTAGAGTGACTCAGATCATGTTCTTTGTAGGTGTCTTACAGCTCCATCATCAACACCTTTTTATCTGTTCTTTATTATAAAAAATAAAAATGGATCTCAACACTGCTAAAGAAGGGATGAAGAAAAAATACTTCATCTTGCTCTACTGATTTCCTAGATTTGGAAAAGGCTATAATTTGCTCAAAATGTAAAAATTGGAGATTTTAAGACAAATATTCAGCTGTGCCTTGAGCATGACTGAACAAAACTATGGCTAAACAGGATTTGAAGTCTGAAGAATCTTGATGTCTGAAGTACTATTAAAAGACTCCAATATTGCATGTTGAAAGGAGACTTTCATTTTACAAAGGCTCAGAAAAACACATGTGAGCTTTAGTGCCCAAACTACAGATAATGGAAATACTTTCTCTAAATTTAAAAGTTGATTCTTAGTTTTTTAACCAGAGATGATGTTCAAAAGAACACAAAAATACCAGTAGGAACAGAAAGAATCACCTTCCAGCATGCAGAACGAAGATTATTTTCACCAAGTAGCATAGCAGACATATCAGACAGAGTAATGTTCCCTCACAGAGGGCCTGTGTTTGTCTTTATTTGCCACATCCACTGGACTTTAAGCTAGAGTGTTCAAAAGCCAATAAAGGGAAAAGCAACCTAAGACATCGATCCAGGAGTTAATGTGCAAATTAACAATTCCTGTGTTGCAAACATAAATTTTCACCCTTTAGGAATCTGCTCAAGTGGTCTGGACTGGCTGCATCAAGAAGGAAATGTTAATTAAACATCCCTGTCCTAATACAGCAGGGGCATAAGGCATATATAAATTAAATACCTGAAAAATTAGTTGGCATGGTTAGATTAGCAGTGGATGAACTAGATAAATATAAAAGTGATAGGTTACAGGATGGGATCCAAGTATGCACCCTTGAACATCAGCCATGCAATGATTTCCTTGTCACACACAGCCCATCCATTACCACTGCCTGAGTTCTGAATAAATAGGATTTCTCCTTGCAGAAGTTGTACTGGGTAAGGAGAGCCTCAAAGTTACACACTATAAGCATGGAAGGAAAAAGCCCAGCCTTACTAAAATTGGGATCCTTTTTCATTCCATTCAATAACATAGAGTTACCTTCTGGCCAGTGAAGGAATCAAGCAAGTAACCACTCCAAATTATGTTAAAAGACATCTTTTAACAGTAACATTTTAAGCCACAGTGATGCTTGAACATGTTAAACTTTCAGTACTCCATGCTTCTACCTTCTGTTTATTTAAGATGGTTCTTGCCAGAATTTTGTATGTAAAGTTTCCTTCATTTTCAGATAGATTTTCACACCTAAATTTACCTATTTATTTTAAGCAAACTCAAAAAACATTGATACTGTAATACCACTGAATATTCCTTTCTTATATATAAATTGATAATGTAGGCACATGATTTCATTATCTTGCCTAATTTCACTCACAATAATACACAGATCTCAATGGTGAGCTATAATAATTCATATTATTCTCCTAGCTTAAATCATGAACAACTTTTCTTTGTTTCTGCTTCAGAAACACAAACGTAAAGTTACAATTTAGTACTTAGATAGACTTGCTGTGTTTTTTAATACTACATGGTGCAATATTGCCAGAATATTCAAAGCATATGGATCCCTTCTATATAATATAGCATTAGAATTAAACTTGGGGATGATTTTACTTTTTTATTTTAAGGTAGTATCCAAATACCTTTCCCTGAACATTTCATTTAAAAAAATATATAAGTTTTTCCAGAGGAAGGACACAGCAGTAATGAACATATTCAGTGACAAGCTCATACATGCTTTTCAGCAAATTGGAATGAGAAATCCCAAAATGTGAATATAAATCATTCAGCTTCACTATATGCATAGAATCTTTATTTTGATTTCTCTTCAGCTTTCCTTGCACTGTACTTTAATAGAATTTTGCCAGAACATTTACATTTAAAAAAGAAAATCCAGATAAAATTTTTCCTCTCAATAGAGCTATATTTTCAGCCAATGCAAACCTTACCAGTGGGAATCAGAATATGCTCTCCTATGGAAACCATTTTTCTTAATAATATTAAAACTCTTTAATATTGCCATGTAATGAAAAGAGCAAATTATAATTGGTGTCATCACTGAGAGATCAATGTTTTTCTCTTTTCTATTAAGAACTAAGAAATCAATATTTTTTCTTGCTATTAATCCCCACCTGATCTGGCTTCTGACATTATCATAACACCAAGCCCCTCTATGATTTTAGAAAGGGTGATCAAAACAGTCTTTGACCACAAGAAAATATCAGCATTTCAGATGTCATCTGTACTATGAGTCCCTCACCAGTTCCTGGTTTTTACATTTCATATGTTTTTAACCAATGGGTACAATAGACATTTTTGTTTGTACCTGCTAAAGCATCCCCTTTTGGTTTTAAACAATTTCCTCTCCACACTGTCTTTGTTTTTACAACACAAATTACAAGCTCAAAATAGCATACATCATACTGGAAAGTTGAATAAAAGTTCAGACATTCTCTCCACAAGAAGGAGTGTGTTATTCTATAGTGATTTCTATGTTTATTTTATGACTCCAACATAAAATTTCCATTAGGAAAGGGAAATAAAACTCTCAAAAGGCACATATTTAAGATTTTGCTTCTATCCAATCCCCAAGAAGTAGAGCTTTACCAGCCAAGGAATCTTAATTACATCAGAATAACTGTGAAATTAAATTTTTCATCTTTCTAGATGCAATAATGTGCAAACACCAAGATGTTTACTGATGTTTCCAAATCAGGGAGGAATTTTAGATGAGGAAGGGAAATATTTGAATGATCTTACTAAGAATGGGAGTGGAGAAGGTAGAGGGTGGTAGTGCAGTGCAATTCACTCCCAGAACATATAACACTGGTCTGAAAAATGAGTAGGAAAATGGTACCTACAGAGGAGGTTTCCCTGAGGGAATGAAACAGGAATGCTCAGGAATGGACAGCTGGACCCTGTGGATTACCCTGCCCATGGGCTGTAAGCACCACTTCATTTGAAACACTCTCAGTTCTGAACACCTGAAAAGTGAAAATTACCATCCATCACTCAAATTAATGCTTTTCTTCAAATAAAAGCCTTTGTTTTCAAAATACATGGGGGTGTTTGGAGTTATTATAAAGCTATTACAGCTAACATGTAAAACCTTACATCTACATGTTCTTGTGCACTGTAAATAAGTACAGCTACCCCAGAAGTTCCTAGACTGAAAAAACAATCCTGCTGTAACTATACTTGATATCAGCTAATTATATATTTCTTCCTACAGCTTTTAAGTCACTATAGAATAAATCAGACTTCATAAAGATGATGTCCCTCGGGAGTGACTTTCCATTTAATTTATTTATAGCTACACTTGATACTGCAAATGACAGTGGGAGCCCAGATAAGCTGCTTGGAAGAATTGCTCTCCCCTATTAAATTAGCTGCTACCTTTAACTGATTAAAATCTTACTGCAAAAATAAAAGGCTCAAACAAGTTTGGCTTGTAACAAGGAATTGAAATGCATTCTGTGCTAGGAACTAGTGAGGAAATAATGACTAGAGCAAAGCCTTCTTTTACAGTTTCTGAATGCCCTTTTTGCCAAAAGAAATAAAGAAATCTTTTCAATGAGTAAGAGAGCTTTCCAAGAAAGCTTTTCATGTTTTGAAAGATATACAGCTGTTCTAGAGATGTTTTGAGCAGGCAGTGAATGCAGGCCTGAAGAAGTGCAAAATGCCTTTGTCTGCTCAGTCCTAGGTTTGCTCAGTGAAGCTTTTGTTTTAGAAAAAAAGTGGATTCCAAATTGTATAAAATATTGTACAGAAGTATCATTCTGATTGTTTTTTAAACACTACTCCTACCTGTGACAGCAGCAATTGCAAAGCAAGGTTAGTTTGGGATATTCTCTTCAAAGAAAAGATCTCTGCATTGTCTTGAGAACTTCCAAATACCAAGAAAATGACTATTCTCCCAGCTGGCAAACTAAAGCCTGAATCTTGGAGGTAAATGGGGTTAAAATGAAAATCTAATACAGACATTTTATACATTTCTTTTGTGACTTGTTCTTTAATGGGGAGACACTGAGTTCACTGACCTTTTCTCTACATTTTACTCAATATTCAGTGAAAAGGTTTTTAGATCTTTGCACTAGTACTGTTTCTCTAGCATGAATTTTTCATCTTCCTTTCATTGGATAATCAGTAATTGAACATTTCTTAGAGACCTGGGACTGTCCTGCCTTGTAACCTCAGACAGCTCCCACATAAATTGCAAATTTAATAACAAAAGGCTGTAAAAAAGAGAAATTCATTGGCTGCAAGAAACTTGGGCAAAACTCGAACTAATGTGAGATCCACCTTGGCTTTCCAAGATTTACCAGGGCTGTTTGAGGCTGGTTCCAACACCATTTGTCTAAGCCAGGAGCTCAGTGTTGCTCATCGAGGCTTCATGATTTTAGGCCTCTCAAAAACTTATCAGTCAAGGGGAAGAATCACCATCATAGACAGTGATGTGGGGATCAAAATGGTGCTTTGCCTTTCAGTCACAGCCAAAAGCTTTCCCCAATCAACACTGATGAGAAAACTTGGATGACCACCTGATTAGTCAGGTAAGGATTTTGTGCTCATCTCTGGTATTTCAGGTGACAGGCAGGGATCTGGGGCAGTCACTGGCTCTCAGCTTCAATGTTTGTCTGCAGCATTTACCAAGCCATGTCTTCTGAAGCTATTAACAAACTTGCATCAAAAGAAAATGCAAGTGAGGACTGGAAAGTGATTTGCAAAGGTTTTGTTTATTTACTAAGCTATTAGGCTCCATATGTACTGGTAAGGATAGAGGTCTGTTTGGTGCTTTAACTATAAACACCTTCCCCATGCACAGCACTGAAATGTCTCATACAAAGGTTGGCATTATCAGGACATTATTTACTTATTAGTTCAGCAGTTTATTACACTGAAATTTAAATGTACTAATCAAATATTTATTTTGTAATCATGTTACATTAATGCTAATTAGCTACGTATTTATTGCTTCATGGATTACATTTAAATGCTCCAGTCAAAATTTTGACATTAAACTGCACCTTCCTACTTAAACAGTCTCTAATATATTGGTTACTTTTAAATACCATTAGACAAATTCAATTTTTTTTTTACTGTAAGGATGAATTTTCTTAAAACATCACCTAGATAACTTTCTAATTTTTATCCCATGGATTAAGTATTTCCTTCAGAACTACAAACATGTAATTATGAACCAAACATATTTTAAATATTTTTTTTCTTTTTTTCTTGCTAGTATAATATAGAGAAGCAATTTCAGAAAAAAACCATAGCATTTTAGGCTAGACTATTAAAATGTACCAACTCACTTCAAACTTCCAAGGAAATGAATAGATTTAGATGTAATTCACAAGGGATTATAGCTGAGATTTAATTATCAGCTACTCACCACCTGCTTTTGTTATAAAGCAAGGAAGGAATAGCCTGCACCTCAAGACACCAACAAAAAAAAGTCCCACATATCAAGGAAACTCCCAGTCCAGTTCCTACGGAGCCATACATGATTGTGGCCAGGTTTCTGCATGTCCATAATTCTGAGGGAGATTCAAGCAGTTTTAGGAAAACACAGGTGGAACAATAGAAGAAAAACTGTAAAAGCAAGCATTCTTCAGTGGAAAAATCAGTGTATGACAACCTGAGTGTACATAGGAAAAAATCTAATATACTTCACAATTCCAGCTTTTCAAATATGAACATGCTTTGTTGTTATCAACTTCCATAAACTCCTATTCAGGATAGAAAAAACTCATGAACAGAGTTTACAGGCAAAACAGAGACAAATGGAGCTCAAGATGCAAAGATTCATCATCTTCACGAGGCTGGTTATAAACAACAGGTCAGAATCTCCTTTTCTCTGCCAGATATGAGCATTCAGTTTCATTAACTTCCCACAGGCAGAGGCACAGTACATCTCTCCTAAGATATGTGAGATGTTTAGAGGGAAAATGGAAATCTTCAAACTCCAAAGTCTGGATGATTTATTTCATGACCTTTTGTCCTTCCCTTAGATGCCAGCATTGAGTCACAAGGTTTGTTCTTTCTTTCTTGAATAACTGGCAAAGCTTTAAATTTATATACCCAATTTCAAGGGTTTTTTGTTTTGCTGTGTTAAAGATTCTAAGTTTCAGTTACAGAATTATCAGAAGCATATTCCAAAAGCATTCTGATGTTACTGCTCTGCTGAAACTTTTTTTATTTTTTAGAAAACAGTAATAATGTCAGGCTACAGTTGAATTCTCCTTCCCTTAAGAGCTTATTCAAGTACTTTATCAAAAAGAAATAAAATCTTGTTGCTCTCATAAACTAAAATATGAAAAAACCAAACCAGCTGTCATTTTCTTTACATTTGCTGGTTTATATTTTCACTTGGTTTTTCCAATGTCATTTAGTCTCAACTGAGCCTTCCCTAAAGCTCTTCAAGTTTGTCTTATGCTGCTGAAAAATTTTGCATTTCCACAGTGCCTAAAATCGTCTATCCAAGGTAATTTATTTGCCAGTGGCAGTGTCTAGAGCAGAGATCAGACACTCATAATCCCACCCCATTGTTCTCATCTAGAAACATCTCCTGAAAGACAAAGCTCAGTTTAAAGGAACTTGAGGTCGACAGGCCTGAAGATCTGTGCAGATGTATTCTGTTATTGGCCATTCAAAACACAGTTTTGGATACAAATTTAATATAAAATTCAAATTCAATTAACAAAACAATAAGAGTAGTTTGGATGGGATAGAACCTACAGTTTGCAGTTTTTCTAATAAACTAATGTTCAGAAATGTAGTGCATTTACAGATGATGATGCTGGGACTAAACCTATAGTGTCTCTTCCAGTGCATTTACTGAAGGAAGAGAATGATTAGGAACAATATTTCCTGGAAGAAAAATTATGAGAATTTGGAGATAGAACTGAGAAAGAAAAAATGTCAAATTTTAAAATAAACAATAAAAAGAAATTGTAATTATAAAGAAGAAAGTCTTGGAGTCAGCCATGTAGCAGAAGACTCTCAGCATCACAGCAGTCATTCCAGGGATCAGAAGAGAGTATATAATACTCAAAATATATATTGCTCTGGTAGTGAAGAAATTTTGGAGTTGTATAGCCAGGATAATATCAATAGGAACATTCCTATTTATAGGAATGTTCGCTGTTGCATAGCAAGACACTGCAGTAGAAGGGCAAGAGATTTGCACTTTCAAGTCTACTTTAGAATTTCTCATTACTGTGCCCAATAGTTTGTTAAGAGAAGAGATCCTTCGAGCAGCAGCTCCCTGGGAGAAGGGTAGGAGGGCGAGGGTGACACTGACCCAACACAGAGCCAGGTGTGCTCACCCAGCCAGCACCAAGGGCCCGTCCCTGTGCTCACCTTGCCCTGCTTTGGGACTCGTCCCCAGCCCTTCACAAACCCTCCTGTACCCCTGGCATGGCCCAGGCATTGACACAATCCATGAGGTTCTCCCCCTGCAGCCTCAGGGGCTGAGACCATAACCCCAGGCTCCCGGCCAGGGGAGCCAAGGCTGCAGGGCTGGGGCTGGGAGGAGCAGCAGGACTCAGCACAGGCTGCCCAAATTTGAGAACCTGATTACACCAAAAAGCAGAAGGAAAATAATTAAGTCCAGTGCAAGTCTGATTTTGAGAGCTACTCTTTCTTACTGCTCTTCTGAAAACTGTGCCAGAGCTAATTTATGCCATCTGTGACAAGACAGCCCTTTTTAATGAACTTGCTTTTTTTTGTCTGCAACTGAACTGTGCCCCTCACATTTGGAATGCAGTGTCACATACAGATACTATCACATTTGCCAGAAATATTGCTGCAAGTTTTCTATGTCATTGCAATGCTTATTTATTCCATCCAAAATTTGAGATACTGACTGAATAAAGTAGGATTTTTCTTTGTCTGACAATTGATTAAAAAGTAATTTACCACCTCCTTTCTTTAGACCTTTTTTTGTATGTCACATTCTGATATTTTCTCATTCTAAACACAAGCAAAAGACCTTTCTGTTCAAATGGGTATTTTCTTGATTCTGCAAGTATTAACATGAATTTCAGTATTTATAAGAAATTACCAAATCTTAAATCTTTCTTAGATAAAAGTTATTTTTCATTTACTTTCATAAGAGCCAGTCTTAGAACTTAATGAAAATACTATTTTATTTAAATTAAAAAGTAGGTCAGATTTTAATTTCCCTGAGAAAGGGGTAGCAGTATACTTTTACCTGCTAATTTACTGTAGTCTACAGAAGTAATAATATATGAAGAGGTCAGTTCCCACTAGTACTGCATTTTAATTATATACAGTTATCCCCAAATTAAATTTTGCCTGCCAGCTGATTATCATAGTTTAAGTTCTTCAAACACTCACAATTATTTTTAACATACTGTCTTTCAGATGTCTCACATGCCATGTCAATATTCTTACAAATGACTCCAAGGAAAAGAAAAATCCCACTACTAAATAAAACACAAAGAAAAATACTTGCTTCATGATCCAGTAAACCATGAATAAAAAGGAGTTTAGCTCAGAGCTGAGAATACACTGTACTGAAGAAACCTCAAATATGGTCCAGTTGGTTTCTTTATTACACAAAAGATATTATTGATGTTATTGATTCCTAAAAGCAAAGGAGATTCCTCAGCAGCTGAGTACAGCACATGTCCAGGCTGAAGCTCTCCTGGAGAAAGGAGGATGCACTCACAAAACCCTGGGGAGAGCTCAGGGTCTGCTCTGCTCCCCAGCCCCACCACGGGACCCCTGGCTGCTCTCGTCCCTGCCCAGCTCCCCGCACATCTCCTGCTCCAAAGGCAGCTCCCACCAACAGGACCAGCCACAGGGCACACACAGATATCATTCCTCAGGCTGCACAGCCCACAGGCCAGGTCAGTGATTATTCAGTCCTTTATTCTATTACTGATATCTCTGTGTTTTATTTTGTTTTCTTGTGCTTCATTTGCTTTTTTTGTTTCATTTAATAGCCAAGGACTGCATAGAAACACTACAAAATCACAGGGTACTGTGTCACATAACTAAACAGACCACATTCACTGTCTGTGAATATTTCCTTACACCTATCACTTTTTTGTTTGTGTTCCATCCTCTTTAATTTCTTTCTGCATCATAAAGCTGCAGCAACACTGATGAAGGTCAGTTTAATTTCAGATGCTGCAATTTCACACGCAGATAATGGAGTGAAAGTGCACAGAGGAGTGTCCACAGCTCATTTCCTATGTGTACAGGGCTCAAATAGAGTAAGGTGCTTAAAAAGGTGAAGGGAATAGTTAAAATAAGGAGATTTTAACTATTTTACGAGATTTGATGCTTTGCTACATGTTTATATTTTTAATGAGATCCACAGACACCTGGGCAATGAAACCAGTATGAAACTCAGGCAGGTAAAAAAGAAAATTAGATCTGATTTTTGAGAATATGACATATAGGATATTGGAAGCCTTTACCAACTTCCTAAAACAGGTAAGGCTATGAGCCAAATTGCATAAATATGATAAAAAATTAAACTCAAGAAAAGCCAACAGATATTTAAGATTTTTCTTATCAACTCATTAAGAAGCAAAATTTAAAGTCAGTTATCCAGTGCTCTGAGTGGAGTTCATTAGCAGAACTTTTTGCACCAACTTTTAATTGATGGTTCCTGGCTGCACAGGGTGTTGGTCTGTTTGTATTTCATTTCTTTTCACTTGGAATCAATATGTACAAGATTTGCTATTGTGGGCTGCCTCCATATTCCAGATGGCCTCCCCGAAATATTGGTCCACCTCCTGGTTCCACCTCCCTACAAGATGTTGTAGGAGTTTTGTAGACTATATCAAGCAATGTCTCCAGATAGTTCCCCAGTGCTGTTTGAAAGCTCAGAAGCTGCAGCCCACCCAGCCACAGAAATGCAGTCAGAGAGCACCAGAGGATAAATGGGGCTCTGCAGGCAAAGAGGTGATTTAGGAAGTCTGCTGAAAAACTTAAGCTGAAATTTATATGCTTTTAGAGAACACAGTTTGGGGGTCACCAGAGCTGTGGTTCCAAAAACCTCAGTGCAGAAGAAAGGAGATGTTGGCTCACTGCAAAGGTTTTGCTCAGCTGGAGCTCTGGCTAGAGCTTACTTTCTTTGCAATCTGAGCATATTAGAGAAAACAAACTGAGAGTGGGATAAAACTTAAGACTGGGATTTAACTTCTGTATCCAGCATCTGATACTGCACAGTCTGTGCACTACTACAGGTTCACTCATCTCCCTTCACAAAAGTCCAGCATACACTATATAAAAAATAAAAACCAAACCTTCCAATCCCTCTTATTTCTGTCTTCAAAGGGAATCCAAAGATTCTTAACAGTTACCAACTTCCAAAAAAAAGCCAAAACCAAAAGGTTTTTTTTTTTCAAAATCTGCCAAGTTCATATGTGAACTGGAGCATATCATTCCACACCAGCTACAGCCCACTAGCCCAAGTGAGCTCAGTCACCGTCTGACAGAGGGAATCTCAAAGATCTCTCCTGATTTGGGTTCATTTTTCAGCTGTCAAAACAGAGGCTATCACTACTGCTGTCAGAATTATCATCTCAGTTTGAAGAAAAATTTTTCTTTAACTGTTGACACCAGTCTGAGCTCCTCCAACAAGAGCTTTAGAAAAGTCAAGTAGTGTCTTTGGTAGAATAAGCAAATTACATAAAAAGAAACATAGAAACAGTTGGAAACTTTGCAAAGTTTACTTTTGAAATCTCGTTCCACTTGTCACTTAGGAAACACAAGTTCTAAGCCCTCTTTCCCCAAATGACAATATTTCATGCTCACTGAAGCAGCACAATTTCTGCCACAGTACTTAAGGTTGAGAGAAATGAGATTTCAAAAGCTTATTAATTGCTAAAAATATGTATCCAAAGGGAAAAACATGCAACACAATGCATCAACGTCATCCCAAGTTTTCTGACAGCCTGAAATACAAGCTTTGA
The DNA here is from genome assembly GCF_047830755.1 of Zonotrichia albicollis. Lineage (NCBI taxonomy): Eukaryota > Metazoa > Chordata > Aves > Passeriformes > Passerellidae > Zonotrichia > Zonotrichia albicollis. Next base: position 28,522,649 of record NC_133827.1, on the reverse strand, counting down.
CTTAGCTGAAATATAATCATACAAATGTCAATTAATTGTTCCCCTAGTGATCAAACTTCCAGCCTTTGCATCTGCTGTAAATCCCTGCTAACTCCCAGACTTAACACAGGACCAGAAACCTGAGCTGTCACTTGGCCCAAAAAATGACAAGCTTTTCTTGAGAAAGTGCTTCATATTTTTCCTCTTCAAATTCTATTGCACATTGAATCTTAAAACTAAATAAAGCTGTAAATATATCAGCTGTAAAAATAGGTACAAGGGGGGTTGCTTTATTTGTATAATATTTGCATATTTGAATTGCTGCTAATCTTTGAAACTTATCTATTGCCAAGAGCTGTTTTACCTATACAGAAGATCCCAGGAGAATTATAAACACAGGGTAATTTTTGCAAGGATTTAGTCAATATAATTGTGCAGTGCAAAGTAACCTGGTTTCCACCCTCAGTTTTTGTGTGCTTCTTTTTCCTTCTAATTCAGGACTTCCTGCAGGAGGTTGTTTGCTCCCTTGCTTTTTTCCCAAACATTTCTCCTGTATTCTTAAAAAAAATTATGTCCTGGAATTCAATACTCATTCAGCAGCACTCACAATTTTACTCTAGAATAGTCATATAAAACCATATTTATCTTATTTATTCATCTATGGCTATGACTTTTCCTCTAAAGCCCCAGTAATTGCTAAAAATTGCTAGATCCAGTTTTTATTTAATGGAACCTGAATATAATCTGTTCTGGTGTGACCCAAAGTACAGCAACTTTAATCAGACTTAACGTCTTTATTAAAGTGATTTAATAACCACTTTATTGATTTAATTCATATCAGAAAGCATCTAAAGTTGGCAGACTTAAACCTCTTAGAACATTACCTTTTTAATTCCAGGAAGAGAACTGACTCCTGGCTAGAAAAGCTCCACTTTACATATACACATGCAGGCTCTGAACCTTTACCCACCACAGTCTGCATTTTTCCATATGCAGTGAGCCAAATCACAGTCATCCATAATACTGGGGGAAAACTTGGTAACAGAAAGGCAGTTTTGTGCTTCAGAGATGCACAGATGAAACCTTTAAATACAGAACTGGCCTGGGTGTAAATTCATCCTGCTCAGAAATCCAATGCCATAGTCAGCACACACCAGCTCCCAGACACCAGTTCAAGATTTATACATTGCTGGGTCCAAATCCCACTGAAGGAGAAGATGAATAGGTTTGGGCTGCTATTCAGTGCACGAGTGAATTAAGTACAGTGGTCCCAATTTCAAAGGAGATGGTGCAAATTAAATAAAAAATAGGACAGCAAAGAAAAAAAACCTCTGATCTTACCACCTCATTCACTTTTACAATATATATGTAACTGCACAGACTTGAAATGGAAGAAGCATCCTAACTAAAATAACTAAGTTTATATTAATTAGAGAATTTTTCCCTCAGTGAGACAGGTGTAAAAGTAGATGTCAGGTGTCTCTGCTCAGCCTTCTTTCAAGTACTGATTGACAGGAATGGTGATGGCTCAACCTGAAGGAATAATTTCAGTAATACTTCATTATCTATCCTCTTCCCTATCCAAACACCAATGGTTTTTATGACTATTAAAACTGTAACATATTAGCACCTTATCATTTGCCTAAAGTGACTATAACCTTATTTTAAGAACCTTTGTGAACAGTGGTAGGTTTTCCGTTCCAGGTACTCTCATTTTTGGGAAAAACAAGGAAGAAAGAGAGAAACTACATTTTGCCTGAGCAAATAATTTTGCATTATCTTGTTGAGAATGCTGCAAGTCTCAAAAATCACAAGAATGTTTACCCAAAGGATGAAGAATGAGAAGCAGGAAAATAATTGCTACCTTCTATAGGAAGGAAAAGCAAAGGAGACCTTGCTCTTATCTGGATCTACTCAGTGTTTCTGGCTCTGCTGTAAACTCTGTGCATTCAGTGGCAGAATCAGAGTTGCAGGATGAGTCTCTCCTGCTGGAGCTGCTCTTCAGAGACAAGATTTTACAGCCTGAGACATGGGGCAGGTTCTCACCTCAGCATCCCAGGAGGTGCAGCAGGTTCTCTCCCATCTGGAGGCTGGACACACTCAAACAGGAACCTTTCACTCCCTTTCCCTATATTGGTATTCCTGAGTTTATCTTACAAGACTAACAGTGACGAACTCAGAAATTGCAATTCTAGGAATCATTACACAAACCAAACATGGTGACTTGCATATACTATATTTCTCTGGAGGAAAATATAACTATAAACTTAACAATCAAACAAAAAACCACCAAAATTTTACTCTTTCACAGTTGGGTCAGGATTAATAAAACCCATGTGGATTCTGTGGATCTGGGAAGAGCTTATTCTTATGAAAAATTGATCGAGATAAAATTTATGCTCTGCTGTACCTCAGTAAATCTGCAGACTTTAAGCCATGTCAGTAGAAGTGCCGTGGAATATCAGCAGAATAATTAATATAGTAGTTTAACTGGGGAGTTTGCTTCAATATAGATCAATTTCCAGACTTATACATGCAGCATTTCTCACACTGTCATTCATAGATTCTAAAATCAAAATGAAAGATGACGCCAGCTAACAAAGCAGCTCCAATATATGTAGATATCTTACATCAGTATCAATGAATTTTTTCCAAGCAAGATTATCTTTATCTCCTTTTAATCCTAATAACATCAATGTTTCACACAGTTTCGGTATGTGTCCACCTCTTTGTCTTCAGTGCACTCATGTATTTTTAAATAAACCTGTTATTTATTATGACAACTGGAAATTGACCTGGTAAAGTCATCTATGTTCACTCCATGTACTATTTTGCCCTTTAATTCCTGCCCAAAACACATTTGGAAATTAAAAGAAAAATATGTCTTCACTGAATTTTGATTTATAAGACATTCAGTGCACTTTTAAATGCTAAATTTTTCTATGGGAAGCAGTAAACTGCAATAGGCAGCAAAACAGAGTTATGGCACATGAAACAGAAATAAAAATGCAAGCGATTGAATACATATTCACAGAAGTTTAAGCTGGGTAACATTCAGCAACAGAAAAACATCCAGTTTTAGGCATACCCTTGCTAGCCTGTCAGTTGATGCACATATGTTTGAAATAAGGCAAGGAGGTATAAAACAATCTTTATCCTGAAGATCTCCAAAAGCATTTCTGAGGGTCTCACTGAAATGAGAAAAATCCCTCATCAATGTTGCCTTGAACTCAAGGCAGCAATGAATATTTCCTGTGGGTTTTGGGGCCCTCAGGAGATGCAAAGGATGTCATGGGCTGGGCCACCCTCATGCCCTTTCCTCCCCAGGCACTGACAGCACAGCAGCAGCAGGTTCTGCCCTGAGCTGGCTGCCCTGTGTCAGTCAAACAAGGCACAAATAGGACATAAATCCCACTGAACTGTCCCAAACTGCAAGACAAGATTGATCAGAGGCTTTTGTGTCTCCTGCTCTGAGATGCAGCCCCGTAACACCTGAGCAGGCCTTATGTACTGACAAACACAAATTTCATGGCTGTGTTTGGGTTGGATTTTCCTCCCACAAAGTAGGCATATGCTTTGCTAGGTTCTCTCTAAAGTCAGTAGTCCAACACAAATGCAACAGTATTTGAAATTAAATCCAGGACTGGTGGGCAAGTCCTCCTCAGATTCTGATTTGCAAGGGGAGAAGCTGCCAGGGCCTCGGGGCACCCTCAGACACAAACAGTAAAACCCCAGTAGGGGAACTGCTGCAGCCCTAGCCAGGAAAATATCAGCATAAGGCAAATCAGAATAGAAACAGAGCTCTATTAACCAAAAACTTGGATTTTTTTTTTTTCAAAGACCAAAAGATTATAAGCAGTCTTATCAAAGGGACAGTAGCTGCCCAATTTTTTCAATCATTTTAATTGCAGACTAGCATTCATCTTCTTATCCAGCTGTGTAAACTCCACCACTTTGAATCCACAGCATATAATTAATCCAACCAGAATAGACTCAATTTTTTTCTACTTATCTTGTTTGTAGGAAGGCAGCCTTTTATTTGCACTGTTACCTCTGATCCACAAAGTGGCCCAAGGGAGTGTCTTACTACTCACCAAATCCCTGTCTCATAATTTTTTCATTATGCCATGATTAAACCTACATGAACCAATGACAAGAAAAATAAAATAAATAAATACAAAAGGAAAAATAAAAAAGAAAGAAAAAGAAAACCTCACACACACAAAAACCAAAACCACATAGAAGAAACTTCCAGACAAAACATTAAGGTCTTCTGAATTCCCCACAATATGTAGCAGTATACAATGTACCTAATCTTAGAACCATTTTGACACATTACCTCACCCTTCTGTGAGGACTCAAATGGTGGGTAATAGACAGGACTCTTCCTTCTGGAAATCCTGCTATAGGTTGAGCACCTAGGTGAGGAACTGTAGTGCCCAAACCATTCATCAGGTCAACTCTTTCTTAAGGGTGCACAGGAAATTTTGCACATGATGGAAACCATATTTAAAGTTGAAATCCATTATAGTCTAGATCATTACATCCAGAAAATTAATTTCCACTTGTTGATGAACAAAGTCTGCTGTGAACTTTTAATATTTTTCTATTAATTTTTGAGTGAATATTACCATAAATGGATTTAGTTTCTTTTAATATATTACTTTAACATTGGTTTGTCTAAAAGATGCTTATTAATTCTTCTGTAACAGGGAGGCAAACTGATACAAATCATGTTAAATTTCTCTCTCAAATGGCTGTTCCATGAGATTTAGCAATAATCAGGGTATAAATTGGGATGATTTTCTGATTGGGTTTTGATAAATGTATTTTAAATCTTATTAAAGTGTATGTCGTGCATTCCACTGTCATTTCCAATATTGTTCCACAAGGCTTGTGCTACACTGTCTTATGTGTTGTAAGACTGGTAACAGAAAGCAATAGAATACATGAAAATTAATTACATTACATCCAGTAGAAATCAAATATCTCAGATTGAAGCATGCAGGGAAGATTAGCTACCAGAGAGACTATCCATTTTTTAGTATTAATCCTTCCCAGGATCTTGTTTACTGAGGAACTTTCTTTCAACACATATGTGAGTTTTGCATGCACATCAGTCAGCCCAAACAGTCCTTGATATTAGGCTAAGCAGAAAACAAGAGTGATTTTTGTGAAAACTTTTAGAGATTTCCTTCAACCTCAGAAGGTCCCAGCTGGAACAATGACAGAAGTTACAAAAGGTAGAACAAGGCCCAAATGAGCATCGTGGATCTAAGGTTTGTGAGAAGGGATTTGAGCTTCAGTCCCCTGCAATGGAAGGGGGTCACTGTAATGATTAAAGTATTTGCTATGCAGATGTGCTTTGCTCTCTTGAGGAACTTTACTAATCTTTTTAATTTCCCATGAGCTGTGCCCATTTAGAATAACCAAACAAAAAGCCCTGCTAACAGATGAAGTTTTATAAAGACAACTTTTACAATTTCTAACTTCTCTCTCTGTATGCCAGAGGCATCAATCATCCTTTCAATATCATCAGCTCTCTGCAGAGATGAGATATATTTACAATATGACACTGCACTGAACACTTGACACATGCATTGGTTTCCTGGCTCTCAGTGAACAAGCCTAACGAGCAAGAACCAGCAACAACAAATCAAACTGAGGTTTCAGGACACATCAGACATTCCAAAGATGCTTGGACAATTAATCATACACTTCCACCCATTTATGTTTCTCATGGATTGCCTTAGATCGGCCCAGGCAAGGAGGGACTATGTTTCTCTTCTCACTGAGCAACTGGTAACCCACAGCCTGGAAGCCAGGCAATGTCTCTACTGTACCTTCTCCCTCTCCCCACCATTCCCTGGGACAGTCCATGTTTACATGCCAGACTACAAGATGAAATTAAGGATTTCAATTGACCCATAAAAATATTTTCTACTCTAACCAGCCTAGAGAAACTAGCACAGGGTCTCTGCTAAGTATTTCCTTTTCTTTCCTTGACTTCTTCCCTCTTCCTTTCCCCTGTCACTCAAAACTTAATCAAAAGAGAACTGTATTATAGATAAAGGATTAAAATAAAGAAAATCCCCACCAAAGTAAAGGTCTCATCAAACCTTTTTCATATGCTGATTTGGGATCCTGAAATATTCTGTTTATGAGGTTGCACAAAACTTCCTCAAGTGATGGATCAGATGTGTTTCCCATTTGTAAATGTGGCTGACCCAACAGGTGGGCACCAATGCATGACCCAATCAACAAGCTCTAAGCATCATTCCCTAGATGAAACTAATCCTATTTTACAGACAAGAGGGAAAATTTTGAGACCTATTTTAAAATTAAACTCTAATATTAATATGGACACTTTTATAGCCCAATGGAAAAAAAAAACTATATAAATGTATATGAACAATTTGGTTTTCTTCTCATATATTTTAAGCAATTTCTGTCACCTAACCTTTAAAGAAAGATTTTGCCCAGTAGGGAAGTGGCTGTGCAGTTAATATTTATCTCTTTATTCCATCCTTTTGATGATTTTTTTTAAGACATTTAAAGCACTTGAAATAATGCCCATCTTCAGCCTTTGTTTTTGGGTTATAGATGTGGTTTAGAATCTCTATGTTCCTGCTTTTAAGACACTTATATTTTAAAGAGTAATCACAGGCAGCAGAGTTTGCCTGATCTAGTGTCACTAATGGAACTTAAATGACTCTCTTTTTTCGCAATTTAGAGTTAGTTCCTCCTTTTTCTTTTCTTTTCTTAATCCAATACATTGTGTGGCTGACAACTGTAAACAAGAAATCATAGGCAATAAGAGAGCAGACTTGAGCATGGACAAAAACCAAATTATCTCTGCTTAACTCTTATCTGGCAACTACCAGCTCCACCAAACTTTTAAATAATTTACAGAAAGGTATGAGAAAAAAACAGGAAATCAAATATTTATGTCTTTCATGCCTCTGTGCAACTCTTTCCGTTCCTAGGATGCTTCTAACATTTCCAAGTAAATGTTGTTTTCTCACTCTAGTATCATGAGGTGCTGGCATTATACTTGAAGGTACATCAGGTGAAGTTCCATCATGCAGCAGAACTTGGAAAACCCATTATATTTTTGACCCATCAGCCTTGAACTGAAACCATTTTTAGCCAGAACATTGAGTCAAAAAAAATTTTGTACTGCCAAAATAAAGTTGACTGCCACAAGTCAGGAAAATATTATAAAAGATACCAAAGTCTCTTGATAAAGTAGCTGCTTTTCTACTGTTTCTAGAGGCACCCTCTCATGAATTTCTTTTCTAGGTACACAGAGTGGAAAAGTTACAGGGGAGGGGAACAGACCGCTGGCTACCCTGCAAGGAAGCAGGAAAGGTCAGGAGGCTGCTCATCCGTGGCTAAAGCAGCCCAGGGCAAAGGAGGCAACATCAGAGGACGAGGAGAGAATTGATTTTTCTGCATGGACAAATGGGGATTCTCTTCCTCAAAGCAAGGAAATAAAAGCTACTGGGAATTTTAAGGGGATATAGATGAGCAAATTAAAAACCTTCATGGACAAGGTTTGTGTTGCCCCTCTGGGTTCAGTGGAGAGGATTTGTGATCCATGCCTTAGTAAGCACAGCTGTTAGCCAGGGGCAGTACAACATCACAAGAGAAAGCAGTCTTACAAGCAGAACTATCTGAAGTTATTAAAGGTACAAGGTTAATACTGACAACATGCTTGAGGGCTAAGACACTTCAGCAATCAGCATCATGTTTAACTCCAGTGGATGAATGTAAGTTACAAACTGAAATTATGGGGAGAGGGGAAAAAATTTTGTATTTAGTGTAATCCTGAAGAGAGTCCAGAAAGCATATTTCAGTCTGCAGGCTTTTGCTGTTATCATCTACTTTCACTCATCCACACACACCTCTTTGAAAAGCACTTAAATACACAGGAATACATTAGGATGCCTTTGTTTGCAGAAATGCTCTAACTATAAACCTCTAAAATTTCATTAATTTAGGTCTGAACACAGGAAATTAGGATAATATTTGACATAAACCACAACTGTAATTTGCATTCCTCAAAGTGTTTGATATCGGGGTAGTGTTCAGTCATAAAAAAAGGCACAGACTATAAGGTGCAACCAAAGAGGAAAGAAAATAGTTTGCTAATATTGCAATTGCATTTCTTTTTGTTTTAGCAATATATTAACAAGAATGGCCCTTAGCATGACTGAAGAGAAGAAATGCTGCAGCATTGAATTTAAATAATGTTACCAGAACTTTATGTCTACCAAACTGTTCAGTTCACTTAGAACAAGATTTAAAATATTTTTACAGTTTGCCAAGACATTTACAAGGACTGGTTGCAATCACAGCAAAGGCTATCACATCTGAAACATTCCTGCACAATCAAAAATCTTTGATTATTCTTTGTTCAGATTACTGGGACTTGACACCACAGCCTCAGCTTGGATCTCAACAATGGGTTAGAGAAAGAAGGGCCTGAAAACTCTTCTGATCCTTTCAGTTACAGGAACTTTGCTTTCAGAGCTACGTAAGTGTGATCAAAATCAGCTTGAAAGGAAATGGAATTCATCCTACAGCTACACTCAGAGCTTTTCTTCACATTATCTATTTTGCTCAGAAGCATGAAGAAATAGATACATATATATGCAAAATTATACCAAACAGAAAAACTAGGAGTTTTATTTTGATTGGGTTATTTTTTTGGCAAAATTTTATGGAACATATTCTTCTAAAAAAGGGAACTACTCATGCAAGAAAAAGGCACAAACACAAAGGTTATATAAAATTCTCAATATTAGTATTCATTGGTAATTTACACAATATTTGCAGCACCATATTTCCTGTTAGCCAGTTTTTAAGAAAAAAATAACAATTCTATTACTGATGCATATCAAGATAGTAAAATATTTTCCCGATTAATTATACATCCCTATCTGTACACTGGTCATGCAGCTTTAATGGAAAATATTTAAAACCTTTCCATGAGAATTCAGCACACTCTACTGTTCTCATTAATATTCCAAGCAATTTTCTGCTTGTTGATCAACTTTCTTGTTTAACAAAACCATAAAATGTGGATGACTACGTGGATCTTGACAGGTACACATCTCCTGTTAAGACAGCATTTCTCACAAAGAATTCAATGATCTACAAGACTGTGCAATTCATTGTAGCACTGAAAATTTCAGGAAAGCATTGAAAGAAAAACATCTTTTTAGTGAAAGGGATTTTACACAGCATCTTATCCTCCCTCCTTAGTAAGGGAAAATAAGCTAGAGAAAGACTGGATAACTGTAGACCTAAACTTCCTCTCATCATAGTTGAAAATAAGAGTTGGACATTTTAAGTCTCATGTTAAGTGCCAGGAGATAAAATTTTCCACAACTGAGGCAGACAATGGGATATTTTTTCTTAGTCTTTTAAATACTTCTACTGCAGAAAACCTGTACTAAGTGGAATACCACTGCCACAGCAATGAAATGGTCACTGGGCACCCAGAGCAGTAAAAATGAAGGTTACACAGCAGTCTGACTGTAGTCAGTGCCCATAACTCGGGAGGCAGAGCTGGAGGAGAGGCAGCAGGCCCTGCCCCTGCCTGTCCCCTCAGAGCCCAGCTTTGTCCCCAGGTCAGTGCCAGCAGGGCCAGGCTGTGCCAGCACAGCCACACACAGCTGTGACGCAGCCTTGCAGGCAGGTGACATTTGGGGGACACCAGAGCCAAAAACCATAAGGACACGTTCTGACCCTCCAGCAGCAGGCAGTGACACACTGGGTTAGCACAGGCATTTTACTTTACAGGTTAAAATAGAGGTGCCAAAGGGGCCACAGACCTTTCACTGCTTTGCAGAAATCTCTGGTTTTGTCTCATTCAATAATCCTTCAGTAACAGTTCTGAGACCCTTGACAAACCAACCCAAGCATGCAAAGAAGACATATGATGACCAGATGGCCCGTACTCTCATCCTTCAGCACCCATATGCTTCAAGTGTATTCTCAGATTGCTGCTAAAGAGTGGGGCTTTGGAGTTGTAAAGATCCTACTTGGCAGAAAGAATCCTTACAGATGTTGGAAAAAACGCTTTCACCACAGACAGATCTCAACTAAGCACACATTGCATTAAGAATTAAGCTGATTTGCTGCATATCCCTGAGCCAGCAAAAAATTGCAGTTCTCTCTGATGTCCTACTGAAAATACTAATTTTATTTTTTTAACTTGCTTTTGGGGGAGCAAGTCTAGAGTTTAAACAGTGTGGTTGTGATTGGATTCTTCTGGTTGACAATGCTGGACATAACTGATAATACTGAAAAATACTAATAAAAAATCCTATTAATTTTGGTGATGCCTTTATATGTAGATTAAAAGCCAAGAAAAAATCTTCAAACTCCTACCAATGCTTCCAATTTTCTACAAGTCACTAAAAACTTTTGAGGCATAGTAAAACAGCATATTTTATTAAGAATTAAACATTATATGAGATTACGAGAATGTAAAAATTTCAGTAAGAATAATTTAAAATATTTTATACATTTCATAGAATTAAAAGTTCATCTTAAAATTTAAAAACAGTTTATATTTTTGTATTTCAGATAAGGTCTTCTGAATTCACTGATCACAAGACCAGTAATAGATGATAACTGAGGCACTGGTATTCAGAAGTCTGCAAGACTCTTAGGCCAGCTGAGATAGCTGAGCAAAAAAATAACCTTCCATACCTTTTCTTGTACTAAAGTCATTTTTCTTTGGTGAGCTGTATTTATTCCTGATCATCATATTAAGAATTCTCTCATAGACTACAGGATCATTAAATGCTTAAAGATCACTTGTTCCAAGCCCTCTGCCACAGGAGGGGCACTTTCCACTGGACCAGGCTGCTCAAATCCCCATCCAGCCTGGCCTGAGCGTGAGGAGCATTTGGCGTTTGTTGCATAACAGCTTCCCCAGAGTCCCTTCACATAACAGCACACAAACACACATGGGCTGAATTCCTGACTTCATCCCCCACCAGCAGGAGTTTTGTTGTTAAAGCTACAAGTACAAGGCAGGATAGATTCAGCTATTCCCAATGATTTCATCAATTTTTTTGGTGAAAGAGGAAAATTAATTAATTAGTTCACTGTACCACCGTGGCTGTGCCTAGCTCTGTTAGTAGTTGAGGAAGAAAACCAGGCAATTTTAGAACATTATGTAGCTGATCACATGGAAACATCTCCTTGAGGGTAATGCTAATTAAATCCTAGTTTTCACTGAGTTTATAGACTAGATCTCCAGCAAGTCCAAAGGGAGCAAAACATGACTAACTCGGCAACTCATCACATCTTGTTTATTTATAAAATCATGTGGCTTAAACTGAAACATTTCCATTTTAGCAAGCTGAAAATCCAAAAGTAGAAACATATACCCAAGGGTCTGGAAGAGTTAGTCTTTGAAAAATCCTATCTTCTTTAGATGTGCATTTATAAGCCTCTAAATATTTTTCAGATAGGTCAAAAGCTTGAAATAAAATATGATATGGTAATAGTGGTACATTTTGTCCTGTCCACTCATGGTGGGCCTAGCATGAATAAAAAAGAACAAAAAAAAAAAACACCAAAAAATCTTCTATTTCAGCATCTAACAGTCAGAAAAATAATGTGGCACTGAAGAAGAAGCCCAGGAAATACTTGGACATTGCAGCTTCTGCCCCAAATGACACAAGAGGGGCTCACTCGGGGCATAGAACCTAAGCCATAGCAAACTCCTCTTCCTTTTCCAAAGTAGAATATGCTTGGACATGGGCCACATCTCTGGAAGACTTTCCCCTTTCCCATTGCCCTTCCTCTGGTCATGCACCACATTCACTAACCCCAAACTGTAATGACTGCCAAGATACAAATTAAATTATTCCAGAAAGTTATCTCTGACAAGGCTTGAGGAACCATGAGTGAGGTCAACATGGGCTTCAGCCACTGTCACTGATATGAAATTATGATCTATTTAGACTTGTCAATATTCAACTCTATACAAACCAAAATGTTGGTATATATCAATCAACAAACTCAATCTGGATCCCTCCATTAAAATGTGCAATTATTTCTATTTGCAGTCTGCAGTGTATTTCCATAACACTGAAATAACACAGCAGATGTTAGTGTCCATAAATCCTCTCTTGTGACTATTCCACTGCTTAATGCTCCAGTTTTCAATATCTAAAAATAATACATTTTGAAAACTATGTTTTTAGTTACAATTAATATATTTATACCTTTCTAAGGGAACCAAAATATAAAGATATATTCTTGGCATTCTTAATGAGCTCTTAGCCCATTTTAAAATAAAAGCAAATCTATTATATAATATTATGGAAATACACATAATGCCAATTAACTAAAATATTAAAAATAATATTAGCAAGATATCAGTCTCAAAGACAAAAAAAGTATATTTTTCATCCACTAGACAGGGAATATAATAATTGTTCTTAAGTATGATTTTCAGAAGTGACATGATTTACAATATTATACTTTGATTTATAGATTCTGAAGTCATGAAATTTTAAGTGAGTTTTCAGAAAGAAAAATAATTTAAGAATGCATCAAAAACTATTCATCCCAGTGTCAAAGCACTCCAGGTCACCTGTATTTCTCATGCAAGCATTCTAGGGATTTAACTATATTACTGCCATAACAGCATCTAAGATGTACTTAATATAAAAGAAAAACCCTGCAAATGCTATGATACAAAATATCCAAAAGCAGTAGCATGTTCAGTCTTTACCAGTGATAACACCAGCTTCTTACACAGGAATATCTAAGTCCCTGCAGAGTGTATATAATTCCCTACAGAGTAACAGGATTTTTCATGGGCGTCTGACACTCTGGCAATTTTACTGGGAAGATCTCAAATTCTGCAATCTGCCACTGAATTTTCCCTCTCCCCCACAGCTTCATCACACTGGCAACTCAGAGTCCTGCAGAATCACAGAGCAGGTCAGGCTGGGAGGGACCCCAGGGGATCATCTGGTCCAGTGAGGGAGACTCCTCACCCTCTCTGGGCAGTCTGTCCCAGTGCATGGGCTCCTGCACTGTAAAGTTCTTCCTCGTGTTCACATGGAACTTGCTGGGTATCAGTTTCTGCCTGTTGCCTCTTGTGCTACTCCTCAGCACCACTGAGCAGAGCCTGCTCCTTCCTCTGAGCCCTCCCTGCAGAGATTTGTGTACATGGGTGAGGTCCCCTCAGTCCCCTCTCCTGGAGGCTGAGCAGGCCCAGCTCCCCCAGCCTTGCTCAGAACAGAGATGCTCCAATCACTTCATCATCTCTGCAGCCTCTGCTGGACCTGCTCCAGGAGCTCCATGGCTCTCTTGTGCTGCAGAGCCCAGAACTGGACGCAGCACTCCAGGCGTGCCTCACCAGGGCACATCTGGATCAATTTATAGACTATCCTGTTCACCCCGCTGAAGGGAAGGGCAGTTAGTATAATGTGGAATTGTTTTTTGTTCCCTACATCCATTACTTTATGATTTTTACTGTGGAATTTAATCTCTCTTTTAAGAGTGGAAGAGATATCATAAAACAAAAAGAAATAAAAAATTCCACCTTCAATGTCATTCCACACTTTCTGCCCAGCAATTCAATTTGTCCTGTCTGTTGACAATGCCACCCGACTTTGAATCTTTAGTAAATTTCAACAGAATACCACGCTTTTTGTGCCAAAGCCATTACTAAAAACATTAAACAAAATTGGTTCCAGGACTGATGTTCAGGAACTCTATTAAATAATCTTTCAATACATTCTGCTTCCTCGTTTTAACATGATTTATTCTGAGTCAGGTTTATCACTCCATTTAATGCTTATTTTCTGGAAAGTGTACAGAAATATAAAATAATTCAATTCAACACCCTGGCTCGAAAAGCACTTGCTTGTGTGTGTAGCCTACAGTTGATGTATTAAATGACAATAAAATGGATAAAACAACCTTACTGCACTAAAAGTTACTGCCAATATACAACATTGTTAAATTAAAAATTAATTGCCTGAAGAAACACACAGAAATGCATACATGCGTACTTCCAATTTTTTATTTAGGGTTGCTTAATAATTTATGGCTTGGGTAAGAACATGCCTCCTTCAGCAGAAAAATGCTAATTGCATTAAAGAAGAAACAATCCCTGGAGCACAGAAGTGAGCATTACAACTTGTTAGTCAAAAATTAATACTCAGCACTGTAAGTCATTTTTATTAACTTACTCTACAGTTGCAATGGCTGCACAATTACATACAACAGTGAACTATTCCCTAAGACTTGAGATAAATTATGAAATTAATTCTTAGTTTAGTAAAATATTTTGTTACTTCAGTCTCTCTACCAAAGACTAAAGTCTAGAATTAAAAATCACATTTTTCCTTTTTTTTGCAGTGTTTTTATAATTTCTGCTTTACATGCTACCTACTGTTGTGCTTTCTAGTACTGATATCAGTCACAATAACCATCACAGCACAAAACTTATGAAACTGGTTTTGGTTTTTTCCCTCTCTAGCTGAAAAAAATGACAGCTTCAGCAAAATATTTCCTTAATTTTTAGTGCAACAGGACTCCTTTTCTAAACTCAAACACTTGCAAGTGATACTTTTCTTTATATGTTTTGGGGAATTTTCCCATGTTCCTCTTTTCTAAATAAAGCAACCTGTCAAAAGTGTGCAGAAAAACTGCATAAGTCACACTGAATTTCTGGCAAAAACTTTCACCTTTGTCACAATTAAGCAATGCACCACATTAAAAAAACATACCAAGCCAAAATCAAACAAAACAATCAAAAAGAAAGCCACTAACAACTGCCATATTACAGCAGAAAAGTCTTCTCTTCCTCTGTGCCCTAAACACACATTTATGTCTTGCTTTACCTCTTGATTTTTGCCACCACAGCAAAACTGGAGTGTGTACCCAAAATGCAGGGTGTGCATAATGTTCACAGAGCTCGTGCCACATCAGACATGATGTTTGGGAGTGTGACCCTCTGCTAGGACTCCAAAGTCTGCTATAAAACTGCGCTGCAGTGACAGCATCTCAAGGCAAAAGGGTTCTTTTCACCATGAAAATAGTGGTGGGGGACAGGACAAAGGATGCAACTGGGAGAAAAATTGGTAAAAGCTGGAAAAATACCTCAAGAGGAATAACACATAAGCTACATCTGGCTCAAAATACCCTTCAGAGAACTAAATTTCTGGAGGCTGCAGGTGTTTCCTGCAGGGAAAATATTACTGATTTTTTTGTTCTTGGAATCCTTTTTTAGTCTCCTGCCTACATATTTGCTGCTGCAGGGATGAGGTGCCATGAGGACACCAATCCAATGTGGATCACACCTTTTGATGGTAAGGAGGTCAGCAAACAAAGATCTAGAAAACAAAGCTCTAGCTCTGGGGTTGTGTATTGGCATCTTGTGGTTTCTCACCTCAGACTGCTCTGCATTTCCACCCCAGAGCAATGGCACAGCTCTCTGCAAAGAGCTCCCAGCCCTGAGGATGCCCTGGGTGAGAGCTGCCCAGCACATCCCTGTGGGATTTTGGCTGGGACACCTGCGCTGCAGCTCCCTGTGTCCACCATTAGGGCAGACTGCAGAGCTGTGAACACCTTGCTTATCCAGGAGATTATATTACAGGATGTAATATAATCTAAGTAAACAACCAGGCAGCCTCTCCAGAGCAACAGTTTTCAGTTTTTAAATAGAAAAACATGGCTTGGGAAGGAGCGCATCTGAATGTTGTCAAGAAGAGTTGCTCTTTATAGGCAGATTTTAATTTTTTAAAATAGGTAAGGTTTTGCTCAAACCTTCCATAAAATGTCACAGCTACAAAGTTGAACTTCGCCAAAGGCTATGAACAGTGTAAAACATTGTTTTGATTACTTGGTCAGCACAGAGATTTCATTTCCCATCAGAACACATTACTGTAGAGAATGTTGACCAAATGAACTCTCTCCTTGTTTGTGTCTCACCTAATTAAGCATTATAATTATAAACAGCTTCAGGCTGTCATGATTAGACTCCTGTTGATTTTACCACTGTTGTATCACACGGCTCTCTGCTCCCTGTCCAGTCACACAGAGGCTGCACACAGGCTGTCCTTTAAAACTCCTGGCAACTGGGTAGCAGTGGAAGTTTTCAAAACCAGCATCAAACTGTGCACATTTAGAACTAATTTCTGATCAGTCTTATCTTTAAAGAAGGCCTAAACTTGGAACTCATCTGCTTTTTCTTGAGAGCAGAACTTATGGACAACCAAAACACTTCTTTTTGAATGTTTGTATTTTTTCAAACAAAAGAAGCTCAAAGCAATTGCTTCCTGGTCAAATGTCATCTCTGTTGTGAAGTTAGTAAAATATTTATCAAAATTAATATTAAATTTTTTGCATGCATGTCCACTCTAATTGCATTTTCATTTTCACTGCTCTAATTATCCCAGTGGCTTTAATATGAATCAGACACTGATACTGTGGCATGGTCTAAGGAGATTTAAATTCCAGAAAGTGCCATGGTGGCTCTGAAAGGGCCCAGTAGGTTTGGTTTGCACAGCCCATCTCAAGAAGGGATGTTCTTTCTCTGCAGTGACGTGGTGACTAGGGCAGAGAGGAGTCAATGAAAACTGCTCATGACCTACCAAAATGTAAACAGCCAGCAAGGACAGGTCACACCATGAGGCTGCAGCTGAGGCTTGTTGTAAAGCAGTTATACTGTGTTAATCTGAAGGGTAATGCACTGCATTTTCCTTTGTATCATTTGAAACCCCTTTCCATGCACTGCTCTGGGCTCTGCCAAGCATCTCCAATTTATCCCTGCAATTCCTCCCTCTCCTTTCTCTCACTGTATCACTGTGCATCAATGACCATTTTTCAGTGCTTCCATTTCTTTGCTCACTTTTTGCCAGCTAGCACACTGGGGAAAAAACACAGAACAAAAATCCCAAAACCAACAAACACTAGAGTGTAAGACATGAGGCAGTTTGAAATTATTCCCACTGCAGTAATTCCCAAACACACTCCAGCAAACAAGTCAGGAATGCACCAAACACACTCGGTTTTCCCTTCATGCCACATGAGCACATTGTGAAGGAGGTAAATATACTTGATTTTCTAGTAGTCTTTACTCAACACAATTCCATGTGTATTGGGAGGACTCCCAGCAGAGAGCATGAGACAGCATTGTAGAGAGGTGGTATAAAGCAAGAAAATAACAACCTATCTTTCCTCTAATACAGCAGAATGCTACAGAAATACTTTGAGGATGTCTCAGCATAAATTGCTCGGAACACAGAGTTCTGAATTTTTTACAGAAAGAGGTCCTTTGGGAGAAGAGTTGGTAGGCAGAGTTAGTTCAAACTCTAGATTCAAAAAACCACCAAACCTGAAAATGGTGCTGTTTTTTCCTCCCCCGTTTCTGCTGACATCTCTTTATTCTTTCCACTGTCAGTGATTCCCAGCATGATGTTCAACAGGGAATATTTCTGTTCTAAACTTTAGATCCTTTCAAGACGCATGGCTCATGTGGCAAAGTCAGTGTAAATTCCCATTGTCTTAAAGATATACCATAAATTAATAGACTTCTCTCAGCCAGTTACCTACAGAAATTCTTTGGTTTGCATTTTTATAGCATACATAAAACTTTAATAACACCTCGACCAAATGTTGCTCTATTTGTTTACTCCTGAAAGCACAGAATTCCCCAATAAATGAACAAATTCAGGCCTCCCAAAATGGTATAGCTTTTCAGAGTAGAGCAAAGCTTCAGAAAAGCATACCCCTATCAATCCACAGAGGGAATCACTTGCCACTCCCACTTTTAGATTTGAAAGCCAAACCCTTTGCCTCATTTCCTGACATCTAACATGGCCAAAGGGGTGGCTTACAAGGTGATAACAGCATGTCAGGAAAAAGAGTGATCTTGCCATGTGGTGGGAAAGAGAGGTACCTATAACCTTTAACTGATCAAACCATGAATAAAAATATATAGGTGCAAAGAGCACATAAAAAAATCCTGATGGCATGATACATTCTTATAGATATGGGTTAGAATGACAGCATTATTCCCAAGTGTCTGTATATCATTTATATAACCATGGCACCAAGATTTCTGCACATGCTACATTTTTTATAGGAAAATTATTTTTTTGGGAGTTAATTTTTTACTATGGAGTTTTGAATTTTATTTGTACTATTTTTCATGCATTGTGGCCCGTTAAATAAGTTCCTGCTGGACTATGATTCTTGTAGCACACATTTTGCAGAAATAAAAAAAGGAGAAAAAAATTCATATGTAATAAAACTTTAGAACCTTTTAAAAGTTATCTAATCTAGCTCTACCTTCCATAACCGTGTTATTGCAGTTTTTATGTCTGCGCTTGTGTGACCAGCCTGGGTTAGCAACAAGTAGGATTTTTTAAAAACTATTTTTTTCAAATCCTATTGGCTTTGTCTACTGGCAAAAATTCAGAGTTTTGTTCTTCCTTTACGTAGTCAGTATTTATTGAGGAAAAGATCAACTTAACTTTATCCTGTTCCTGCCATATCTACATTTCTTTGGTGTGGGAGTAAGTTATGCCTAGAAGTTGGGACCCAGAGAACTCCTGAAATCTCAGCGCATTCTGATGCTGCCCTTAGTGCTTCACTGATCATCACCTGGCCCAAGGTTCAATCTCAAATAAAGAGAAAGGAGAGGAGAAACTCAGTCCTTGAACTTTTTTTCACTAAAAAGAAACAATCAGAGCACAGGGGAAGTTGGAGAATTCTGCATCACAAGTCTCCCTATAGTGCAGGTACTCCCAGTCCCTAAACAGCTGAGCAGGCCCAAGAGCTGTGATTCACAAGCAAGAACCAAACACTTTGAGAAAGGATGAGCCCAAATTGAACACAATGCCATGAGCAAGAGCTAGTGCAGAACTCACAGTCTTGTGGTTTAATGTCAGGATTCCAATCTCTGACACACACAATTGGAAAGCAGAAGGTATGAGAAGCTGATAAAAATATACATTGTCTAAAGTCAAAATTCAAGGCTGAAATTGTGCTACTGAACCAAAAATAGATTAAAGATATAAACTGGTGTGTGCAGGCTGAGTATCAAAGGGTTATCAGCAAAAATTAATTACAAATACTGCAGTGACAACAAGATGAGAGAAGTTACTTTTCTAATTCAGGGAAGTCTCATTTACTTCTGATCATGCTAGAGAACAGAACCCTTTACAACCATAATACCCAGAATTAAAAAGACATAAATACATACATACACATAAATAAATATATAAATAAAACCATTCAAACCATTTATATAAACATAGAATAGCTACATGTAAATATAAACATATGCTCGTGTAAGCCGCTCCTTGCCACAGCCTCTCCTAAAAAGAGCTCATATCATCTCAACTCTCATGAGCTCAGATAATTTATGCAATAATTTTATGCAGTGGAATTCCCAGAGCAGAGCTCCCCACATGCACAGGGAGCAATGCTTCTTCAAGTGCTGTAATATCCTTTGTGAGTCTCATCATTAAAAATGCCCATATTGAGCTGGTTTCCCTTTATGGCAGCTCCCTGAAAGCACAGAAAGCTGCACTCTGAAGTTGATATCATCTCCCTGAAAACCAACATGGACATAAGGACTATTTGTGCCTGGAGCACATTATTGCTCGTGTTAATATTTTATGTTTATTGACTCTCTTTGCAAATCGCACCACGGAGTGTGTTCTCAGTATTGCTGCAGTTTGGTGGGATAAAAAGAACCATTCTGTGGGGGCCATTCTCTGTTTGCTTTACAGCAAGGGGTGGCAGGAATTGAATGCTGTACTTACTGCTCAGCGCTCCAGATGCTTCAGCTGTGAGTGGGTAGGAACAAGAGCTCACTGTCACAGCAGGGAATCCCAGAAGCATCAGAGCTCCCCAGCAGCTGGCACGTTCAGAGCAAATGGATCACATCACAGTGCAACTCAACACCAGGGCAGTAAAAAGACAAAATGGTTTAGATGGGACTGTTCATTTCAGCATCACAAATCCTGCTTGTAAATATTGAATTGAAAGCGCAGTAAAATAGAATTCCCAAACTTTGATTAAGGAAAGGAGTTGTTCAAATCAACTTAAAAGAAGTAAGTCAAGGATGTTTTGATGCAAAAACATCACGTGGAACTACAGACCAGAGAGCTGGGCTGGAAGCATCTTTTTATGCTTGCAAAGTGGAGTTTTAAAATAAACTGCAAAAAATGGCTCTTCACAGAGCCCAGGGATAAGCTGTGGAGCTCCTTGCTCCAGACAGAGATGGTAAAAGAAGAGACTGACACGCTCATGAGTGAAAAAATTGAAAAACAATACTAAACTTGGAGGTCACCTTTGGCTCAGGAAATCTTTCAGCAATAAATTGTTTACTGAGTGAGTATTACAGTAAAGTATTACTACAGATATGTTCTGCTCCTATGCCTTCCCCTAGATACACACTTCAAGCCACTTTGTACTTAGATCTGAGCCTATAAAGATTTTATGTTCTCATGAAAAATAACACAATCAGATTATAGATTTTATAGGTGAAAAATTTCAGTCAGCAAACAGTAAATTCTAACTGAAAATGTTTTCTAGAGGCAAGAGTATTCCAAGGGGAGATGTGACAACAGAAAAATAAAATCTCTTTCTAAAATTGATGTAAAAATTGAAATCATAATAAAAGCTGTCTCAAAGATTATTTACATTTCATCTTGGGATCAGTGGAGTCGTAGTGCTCTTGAAAAATGCACCTATACTATATATTGGTCTCCTAGTAGAAACAAGAAATAATTCAAAGTACCAAAACAAAGTTAGAGTGAAATCCAGTTGAATAATGTTTGCACATTTGACTGCAACTGCCAATTATGGGATGTGTTAGTGCTATGTTCCAGGCATTATTTGGGGACTTAACTCTATGTCCAATATGTACACTCACAATTCATATAAGCAGGAAAGAAGTTAAACTGCTTCCTTCAGATTTTTCATCTGGTTATTTTTGCTATTCAACCAAACCAAACTGAGAAATCAAAGCTTGGATCTCTGGCAATGGTTTTAGCAATACATACAACAAAAAAAAAAAATACATCAAACCATCTATTTGGTGAATATTTCTAGACTTTTTCATGGCCTGCTTCTCAGTAGTCACATTGATGAGGCATTGTTGAGTTTTTAGCAAATTTTAAAACAGCATTTTCTTGCTTCCATGTGAACAAGCAATGTAATAGTGCTCCACTAATGAAACACTGACAAGATCCAATTGTTTAAAAAAATACTGCAGCAATTTCCATATTTCATATTTAAAATTCCTTTTCCCACAGAAGAACACAGAACACAGAAGGCTTAGAACAGCTCGTGCCTTGGGCTTTTGTTCTGTTATATTTCACACACTAGAAAAACGTCTGGTTAATGGTTTGGTAGAAGAATTCTGGCTGACACAAATTTCTCCATTGTTTACACTGCATATGGATTTTACTAGAGTAAGGAATTTCTTGTCCTTTCTTCTTACACTGTTTATTTACTTTCATGAAAACCTGAAAACAGTTATGTACTCCAACAGAGCAAATTGAAATATTATTATGTAACATAGTAAAATAAAATGTAAACAGATGCATTTTAATATTATACAATGCAGTATTCTATGGCTCATTAAACCATATTCATTACTAAGCTGGATCCACAGAAACAATTTTGTAGCTTTAACAATGTACCAGATGTCAGATGTTTGCTGTCTCAGATGGTTTTATTCTTTAGCCACTAGGAATTTACAGTCAAGCTTGCCTCAATAAACACATAAATCTGGTAACATCTATCAAATTTGCCAGTATTAGTTAGAATTAAATTCTAGACAGTAGTCAGGCCCCATATAATTTTATGCAGAATTTTTTCTAGATAAAGTTTCCAAGTGGAAAACCTTGGGGAGTGGGAATTTATTTTGGTCCAATCAAAACAAATTTTTTCAAATCAGTCTTTCTACCTACAAACAAATGTTGTCACCTTGAATGAAGAAAAGGTTCATTTGAAAAGCACTCAACTGAAATTTTCTGCCCCTTTTAAGGGATTTCTTCTTTCCTCCTCTCCCCATTCTTCCACTTCACAAATCAGAGGGGGAAAGACCCCAAACAACAAACCACAGACATTTATCTCTGAGTTACAGCAGCCACAAAGGCCTGCTGGAACCCAAGCTACCAAGTCACAATAACTGCGCCTATTGCAACTTCCACCAGGCCACTTCTGTGTCTTTTAAAAGAACTGGAAAGAACCTGATCCACAGGATCTCTTAGTGAGAGAAAAGATCAGTTTGTCTTTGCCATTACTTACGTCCAAGCACCTGCTGTAGACCCAAACGACCACGTGCTGCTAATGAACACAATCACCACCCCTCAGAGGTGGATTCCAAGAGCTTTTGAAGCTGTCTGTACAAAAAACTGACCACAGACAGTTCTAGTCTGTTATTTATGGCCACTCTAATGGTTTCAGGCTTTTTCCAGTCTCCACTGAGCAGAGCTGTGCCATGCTCTCGTGTTATCAATCTTAATAAAAAGCACTGGAGCTGATAACCTAGAACCTAAATGATTTAGTTTAGCTGCCAAATCTAATATTAGTCCCATTTTCCACTTGTAAAATTTGGATCTTGCAGCTAACAAACCACTTTTAATCCAGCATTCTGAAATCTCCTAGCTCCACACACTGAAAATGGTAACAGCAGCCTACAATGATGCTAACCTGAATCCAGCCACAACTGATTTCACTTCTACTTGAATTTTCTGCTTTCCAAATTAAAATGCCATGTAGCTTTATGGGAGGTTTGGTCAGCACAATATGGTTTTAGAACTATCTCACTCATTTATGTTGTCTTTTAACTGATTTCAAAGGCATGGATGTATACCAAGGAGCAAACATCCAATCACAGCTGCAAAACATCTCAGGCTATCAGAAGCATCTTAAAATAATAGTCTAAAGTCAAAGCAAAGAACTCAGTTGTACATGTGGAAATCAAGCATAGATCCAAACACATGCACAACTACTACTCTGCCTTTACTCTCAGTTCAGTGTGAGCTGACTTGAGTTTAAATCACTATTTCAGGAAGACCATCAGGGGTTTGGTAGTTGATTTTTTTTAAGTACATACAGACAACTTCAACATCTGCTCGTCTTAACAGACCTTTACATTTTTTAAAAATTAAACTATTTCCAAAGATTTCATAATTCCTCTCTTTATCATCATGACAAGGCATCTTTCTGAGCTCCAGCAGCCACAATAATTGGCAGCTGTCTGCACTGACCACTGGAAAATACTTTCTCCACCCATACACCTGCAAAAAGAAATTCCCCAAGCAGTCTGCACAGCTCAGTCAAGGCAACTACTGGGAATGCCTGGAGACAAATATAAGGACCAACAGCAAGGATGGATTTCCCATCTTTGCCAGTTCCATTGAAACCACCTTGAACTCAGGCCAGACTGAAATAAACATTCTTTTACAGATATGCAAAGCAGACATAGGAAAGGTGACTAGACCAGAACCATTCATAACTTCTCTCACAATTGAATCTGTTGGATCTCTCTATCTCTCTAAATCTAATCACAATCTTCATAGAC
Organism: Zonotrichia albicollis; assembly: GCF_047830755.1. Taxonomy (NCBI): domain Eukaryota; kingdom Metazoa; phylum Chordata; class Aves; order Passeriformes; family Passerellidae; genus Zonotrichia; species Zonotrichia albicollis. Next base: position 28,499,071 of record NC_133827.1, on the reverse strand, counting down.
ACTGCTGGCAGTTCTGAGCAACCTCTGCCCTCACACTGCATTTACAGAAGATGATCTGAATCTGAAAACCTTTGCTCCCCATGGGCCTCTAAACCACACCAAAAAACTGACCCTTTCCAGGGATGTACAACCTCTTTGGTTATTGATCTTTCATCTGGTGGCAGTTTTCAAGCTGTCTGTTGCATAAGTTAATAGCTGCCTCCTCCAGCTTCAGGGTGCCTCGTGAACACAACCTGTTGAAATGGTCATCTGCCTCCTTAGACCCAGACTGTGCTCTCAGTTTGTAGATCATTAGCAACAGATCATTCATAAAAGCTTAAAATAAATGTCTGCCATACCACAAGAAAATAATCAGACATCAGTGTTAAATACTTCAGTCACCAAGCCAGATTGTGAATTAGAAGGCAGAAAATAGCTCTGAAATGGTGCCTTGTTAAGTGCCACTGCTAGACTCAGCACTCAACATTTGGAACCCGGCCAAATTTAGTTAACAAAAAAAAAATTTTACTCATCAGATATTCATCTGCTATGATGCTATGTGGGGATCAGGACAAAAAATCCTCCCAAAGCATCACAAAATTGAGAAAAGGCAGTTTGTCTTGAAGTAACTTCAGCCAAAAAAAAAAATCTCCTCTGGACTTGCTGCAACTGCACAAACAAAAACTGAGATCCTTTCTCTGCTCAGGTGAAACCATCTCCATTCAGGGTTGTACTTCCTGATGGTTTTATGAAGCATATTGGCTCAGTTTGAAGAAATCATACTGGGTTTTTTTCCCCTCCCCTGCTGTTTTCTTTGTGTTATCTTGTAGTAGACTATTGAGTCAATTCAGGGATATTAACAGATGCATTGCTCTTTTTAGAACCTGCTCAATGCTCTTTATTGATCCAACAGTTGATAATTACAGTGGTAAAATGCTGTCAAACCATTGATATCCATTATGAAGATGAAGCACCGCACATAGAAAGGATATTTTCCAGATGAGCCTTCAGAACACTAAAATTTCAGCTAAGTTTCTAGTATATGTTATCCATAATTAGAGTATCTGATTTATTGATTCCTATTACTATATTTTATTTCCACTTTTAGTCAGACCAGCCTTTCTGTTTCTATAGTTACTGATCTGATGTTCTCTTTTACAAAGGACAAAATAAGGAAAATTTACCCTTTTTTTTTTTTTTTTGAGGGAAGAGAGCCTGTTCCTTCCCAGAGGCAGAGGGCAGCAGCTTCTTATAGAAGAGAAGTGGGCAGACTGTGGGTCTTGGGCAGCACAAATCTCCCATTCCAGGGCTCTGAGACATGGCCAATAAAGGGTTGTGCCTTCATGGAAATCCTAAAGTTCAGTAGGAAAGGTTGCTTAGTGCCACATCTCTTGGTCAGGGCCACAGCCCAATTCTTTCCAGCTTATGCATGTGTTTACTGCTATGCACTGATGTGGCCTCAAGGTAGCTTCACTTTCACTGAGAATTCTCAGAGACAAACACCTTTCCAGTCTGGAGAAACACCTCCTAAAATTAACTCTCCCAAATCCTTCAAATTCAAAGAAAACATTGATTCACTCACAGCCTCCATCCTCACTAATTCTGCCCTGACAGTAAAGTAGGCATTAGAAGGCAAGATTATTTATTAGACTTCATCTGAAAAGACTTGCACATTTCTATCAGTGCACATTTTGCAGTGCTTGAATCACAAATTTTTACCCAGAGAATGCACCTGGTCTATTGCAGTTCTCTGCACTGATTTCTGTGATCTATATCAAAAAGGTTTTATGTGCTAATTCCTCTGTCAAACCTAATCAAGTGGGAGCTAATCTAGCCAGGATGGAATCTGTAGAAGAAAATTTTTCACAAGTGACAGAGAATCCATTGTAATTTTTTATCCACTCACACTTAATATTTTCCTCAAATTGGGAGGAGGGGAAAAAGAACCAATGCAAACAAACAAACAAATAAGCAAGCAAAAAACCTCCCAACAAACCAAAGCACATATAAATGGAAGGATCTTAAGTCCTGGAAGCCTAAATACAACATTTACAGAGGTACATGACATTTTGTCAGCACGATAGAGATTATGTAGCACAAGAGAATAACATCACCACTTGTCATATCCTTTTTGTCAGTATTCAGTGTTTTAAAAATACTTCATTGTGTAAACAGAGAGCCTTCAGATAAGACATGAAATAATTCTCCTACAGCTACCCACAGATTGATAAATTAATCAGATTAATAAAATACTGGTTTATTTGAGTCTGACTATGAAGACACCATATATTTGTGTCTGACAAGTTCTTTTCCAGATATATCCTTGCTGAATTTTCTCAGGTTCCACTGTACTAGGTGACTTTCCAGAGTACAAATAAAATCAAGCAACAGCCCCCAAAACAGTGGGGGGATACTGGGTTTTTTACTGATTTTAAGGAACAAACAGCAAATCTGCATTGCAATTTAGATAATGTGCACTGAAAATAGCATGTGACATGCATTATATATGAAAACTTGATAAAATAAAAGTATTTAAAATAGATGTTAAACTCTTTTTTACTTAAATGATTGTGTCTAAATTGTTGCACAAAACAGGTAAGGAGAATAACAGCCCTGCTGTCACAAACTGTGCTGTTGCATGTGAAAGAGACAACAGGATGAGGTTCCAGCACCCTATTTCTGACACTGCCTTTTTTGCTTGCTGAATTTTGTGCTCTAAGTATTAGCTATTGGAAGTGCCATTAATGCTGTCCAGTTTGTCCCAACATCCCTCTCCCATCACACCACAGAAGGTACTTGAAGAATGAAGAGCTTCATTTCAGTTGTGGATGCTTAGTGTGATAACTCTCCAATGCTTTCCACATGCTCATGAGCCTCTGGGTTTCCCAAGGCCATACACCTGTGATTGCAACAAGAAAATTCTACCAGCACTGTGTTTCACTAAAGTACTAATTACTGGGCTTAAACCTCCAGGAGCCATTTCTTCTACAATTAAATGGATGCTTCTGGTTGGGACACTGATAATCTAAGGGCCTTGATTTTACTAGACTGTTAGACCTACCTATGCAGCTCATTCAAGATATTTTTTGTACTTTAGCAGATATTACACAAAAAGAAATATTACCTAACCAGACATCAAAGAAAGGGACTTGCATTCAGAAGTCCTAATTGACTGAAAGAATATATAACTCCTAAGCATGAATTTCTGATAAAACAATTGTTTCAGCTGCACATTGCCCTTGACATTGTACTTGTTGCTAATAGATTAACATGCAGTTTATGTGACCCTGGGTGAAATTTAATTTTCATAATTCACAAATGATGAAAGCCTTGTAAACCACTAGAGAGGAGAAAACTAATTTGCATCCTATTGTGACTTAATGTCATTTAACATTCCATACATTTCTGGCAGAGCTGCTTCAAACAGTTTGTAGATCCCACTGGTTATGTCTGAGTTGTAACGTGTCCCAGGGGGAACTGAAATATTTTTTACAGATCAGTGATCAATAATATTAAAGGACTCAAGAAGACCATGAAAACAAAAACTGACATGAACTGCATTTCTCCAAACACTTATTGCCCAGTTCTGACCTCTGTTACCCAGCCCAGGAATCTAGCACCACTCCAAAAGTATCCATGGTTCAACTTCCAATGAAGAGCTTACCCAATAATGTTTGAATGTTTGCTTTGTACGCAGAATCCCAACCCAAATTTCTTACAGTGTTACTTTTTTGGATGGCACCCAAGAAGCAGGTATCTCATAGCTCTCATTTGTGCTTCCCCCATTAGTTTTTATGATCAATCCCTTTCTTTTACATACTGAAAAAAATGAGAGATCCTGAATTATAATTCTGATCCACTGAAAAGGCCAGAAACACTCCACAGTAGTTCGGAATTTGTTCTCTCCAATCCAAAGGAAAAGCGATGTTCAGTCAAGGCTCAATGTTGGCACATGCATAGTGGAATGCACACAATGGCAAAGCAAAAGTTTTCATTTTACTCGGATGAGGGGGAAAAGTCTGTGTAAGAATTTACCATTAATTATTGAGTTTGAGTAATCCTGATTCATGTGGATCAGGAAATTGGGTGTAACTGGTCCTGGCTGCTCTCACTACTTTGAATTTCTCTGATAACATGATGAAGATAAACAAAATGGAAATTTATGGATTCTTTTGGAAGGAATTTTTTTTTTCCACCGTGGTGTGAACATGAGCTTAATATTCTGGGGAAAACAAAACCGATACAGAATCATACCAAAAAGTTAGTGTTCCATTTGGGAAGATAAAACTAGTTCAATTTCAAATTCCATACCATAGAAGCAACCCCAGTGTTTCCTGTTCCATATTTGCTTGGCTATGACACAAGAGAGAGCAGAGGAGACTCTCGGTTTTTATGACACACTGCTCTTGCTGACCAGTCCATCTCTCCCCAGTGATGGGAAGCCAGAGTGATGGGAGGGAAGGTGGAGATCCTCACAACACCACTAAGCAGTGATGCAATGCAGGTCAGAGCCACATCCTCTTGTGCTACCCACAACCCAGGGCTGGTTAGCAACAGCTCTACCTAAAAATTCAACCCCGGGAGTTCCTGTCACTCTTGGAGTATCTGAGCTAAATTATCCGCAAAGCCCCTCACAACACTGGGATAAATGCAGAAAACAAACCACAGCCTCTTGTTTGAAAATACCAGCTTACATTATTTCTAGGCATGGAAAAGACAGTTTCAAAGTATGATACAAAAATTTGGAATAGCTGAATATTAGCCACAAACTTTGTCCTGGTGACTCTATGGTTTATAGATGCTCCCTACAGGCTTTCAGAGATGCTTTTCCTTCTCCATTACCCATTTATCTGACTATTCCTCATTCATTTTAATACTGTGACACTTACTGAAATAATTCTATGCTACATCATTTCTGTTGCAAGCTATTTGCTTATTAGTGCACACACATATCCCCGAAGGACAAAGTACTCAAACTGTACAACAAAATGCATAACTCTCTGAAACAAATCACATCTATGCATGCACTGCAGATAAAGCATCTGTTCAAGAAAATAACAGGTGAAAAAGTGTTACATACAATTTGTTCTCATCTGAGGGGATTAGAAATAGATTGCTAAACATCCGTGAGACACATGAATGCTGAATGCTAGAAAGCAGGGAAGCAGAGAAACGTACCAACAACTTAAGCTCTCCTTTGTTCTTTTCCATTTACAAACTAGCAGGTACACATAAAAACCAGTCATGAATCTTTGATTAGTTTTGATTTACACAAAAGTATCTGTTATATTTCTTAGAAGGGTGCTTGTTTATTTAGTGTTTTTACAATGGCAAAGCAAAGACTATGCATTACCTCAGTCTCATGCTAAACAAGGCTGTAACTGATATTATAATTTGCAAGGGTGAAAACTCACCAGGTTTCCTCATGGTAGTTTTGCAGTTTTCTGTCTTGGCTCTCTAATATAGTGGGTAACAATATTCCCTGTTTCTTTCCATTCATTAGAATTTTTAGGAATGTTTTGATTGAACTAGGTTTAAATTTACAAAACTTGTCTTTTTTAATTTTACTTCATAACTATGTTTCCCAATTAAAACACTACAAAGTGTTTCATTCACTTCCACGAGTACTTTGAAATCATTTTTCTATTTCTGGAATCACTAATCTCAAATGAAAGGTCATAGAACACTAGTTGACATTAAAATGCAGGTGACAGTGCCTTTGTCAAAGGCAGAATTAGGACTTCACTAATAAGATTAAATAAAGAAATAGTGTGTCAGAAAGGTATGAGGAAATGAGTGTAATTACATTTGAAGAAAATCCATGTGTAGTATGAAAAATCAAAGAAAAATGTTGAGAGTCAACCTGAGCAGAGAATTTTAACAATGAATTAAAAAGTTCAGGATTTTTGAAGGGATATAAAAATAATACTCTCATATCTTACATGTGGAATTAATGCCATATGGAGATGCTATGTATAATGACAGTAGTTTTTAGACTCCTAACAGAAAGAAAGGGAAGAAAATCTAATGCTATATCAACTTTTTCATAGATATCATTAAAGTACTTGGAAGCAGAATTATTCCATCAAGATAAAAAGTTAGTACAGTAGGTTAAAAGCCTTTGCTTTTATATCTAGCACTGCTGATTAAGTCCAGAATTGTAACACAGGTGAGCAAGTTTCAAGATTTCAAATCTCCAGGCAGCCAGCAAGATCAATTTTCTCTGCTATTAAAATCAGTGAATTAGAAAATATAAAGTTGCATATATAAATAGTTGGGTTTCATTAGTTGCCATCAGCACCTGCTACACCATAAATTCAGAAGGACCTGCACGGATTTTTGGACATCTGCACTATTGCAGCATCCCTCTACCACCTGCAGAGGATAGAAACCCTGAAGAATAAAACCCAAACAGATGGAATCACACATTGCATTAGTTGGCAAAGAAAACCTGGTTCAGAAAACATTATTCTGTCAAAAATTTAAGATTTGTAACATTAAATAATGTACAGCAGATGGAATTAGACCATGCAAAGTCCTGAAATGGTGTAATTTCCTGCTACTTTATGTGTAAGCCCATCTGGGTGAACCCCAGGCCCCTATCCAAGTGAGTGCCTGTACATTTAAATCTCCAATTCCGTTGATCCTAAGGATGGTAATTCATTTTGCCACTCATAAAACACACCCAATGAGAGAGAGCAAACCTTTTTCCTTTACAAGATGTGAGTTCTTCAGAAGCTCAAGTATTCCATTTTAATACTAACACTTGATATATGCATTGATCATTGGAAAGTGAAGCTTGCTGTCCCCTCTTTCTAATCATCAAGAACAATCTACTTGAACTGGTCTTTGCCACACAATAAATAAAATAATCTTCTGCATCCCTCTCTGAACTAAGCATCATTATTGCCACTCCTAAAGTAGCCACAGCCTTTTTTTTAATAAATAACTTTTGCTTATAGTTTGACATACAAAATTTTAGGTTATTTGCTGGTTTATTCCATGTGTAATTTCAGAGGAAAAGCAGCAAATCCTAGCTCTAAAGCTAGGGTACTCTTCATTGCTGTACATGTCACTCCTAAACAACACAAGGTGAAAATACAACCAGGCATTTGCCTTGCACCTTTAAAAGATGGATGGAAAGGTGAGATATTAGCTTAGAGAAACATTACATAACAATTTCATATTTTAAACTTCTTTCTCAGCTTGCCACAATACAGACAGCAAGACCACCAAAGTACTACAATACCAGCAATACATACTGAAAATTATATCAATTCATTAGCATATAACAGTAGAAGTATTTTTGTTTATACACACGATTGCTTACACAAGTACAAAGTACATCAAGAGTCTGATTTTATCTGACATTAAAAAAAAAAATAGAAATTCAAAATCTTCCGCTTAATAAAGCACATTGGAGTCTTTGTATACATAGATAGTCTTAGTAAGCCTTTTGTGAGTCAATTACTGACATGAAGTTTGCCATTTTTATGAGTAAACTTTAAAGAAAACTATCTTACTAGTGAATGACTTCACAGGTTACATCCGTACCAAACATCAAAGCCACACAAATCCTGTGTGACTGACGGTACTGGAACAAATGAATTGTAGATGTAATTCCACTGGAATGAGGATAAAACCTCTAAAACCTCAATATTTCATAGGCATGTATTTTGATCTTTTCCCCTCATTTTTACTATTCAAAGTTCTTTTTCAATTATTTCCTTTTTTGAAATTCTCTATGCAGAAAAAACTCCCTTTCAAAATACAAGAGAGCAGTCCATGGTTAGCTCACAACTATTAATATTTGAAAAGTCAGCATCATATTATGGGTTTGAGTTCCTGTATGCATGGAAATATCCAAGTGCTTTAATACCAATGTGAATATGTGAGCAATTCCAAGCCCTTTTTGGATAATGGATATGTAAGGAATTAAAAATAATGACAACACAGCAGTGAAATTAAATTGTTTTTTGGCACAAGCCTTTACCATAAGGGATAATGAGGAAATTTCTATTCCAAGGGCATTTCTTACAGGAATTCACAGTGTGGACTTAAGAGAGATTGAACACCTTACAAAGGAGATAATAGAGCAACCTAAGAATTTCAAGTGCAGTGAATCGCCACCGTATGGTTCTTGTTCCAATGTTCTGGAAGAAATGAACTATGCATAGCAAAGTTACTGAAGAGCAATTTAATGAACTTAAAAGTATCAGCACTTCTCGAGTTTAGAGGTCCTCTTATTTAGCCTGAGTCTTCCACTGGAGACAAAAGAGATCTCAAAATACAGAGCCAGGGGAATAACTTTAGCCTGAAGAAGCTACTTGAGAGTCTAATTAAGCATAAAATAGTGTAATTATATTTTAATTGGTTCAAATTAGAGCGACTTGGGCAAGAAACAATAATGCCTTTGCAACCAATTACTAGTGTTTGAGTAAAGTTAAGAACAGTGGAGAGATGTGACCAACCAGCTCAATAAAAAGCCTGTGGCTTGTCATTCACCCTGTGCACCAGCTCAAGTACCTGCAGAGCCACAAAGAAAAGTGCTACAGGTTTGTCAGTTATTTTTTGTTTTGGAAAGTGACAGATAATTCATCTTGAGAAATTAGTTAAACAATAAAAAAAGTAAACTACAATTTTACCTTGTTCATTTTCATATTTAAATATTTTCAGATCCATTTCAATTACATCCACTCAATCAGGTGCATATTTATCTCACTTTGTACAGCAAACATTTACCTGGGCAGAAGTGGGATGCATGGTCAGAAACCAAACCTGTGATACACTGCAGGAACATCCCAGTTCAGTGTTTCAATGCATCAGCACCAGTCCATGGGATTTCCTGCAGGTAATGAAATGCCTCCTCCAGGTCTCTTACTGCACACTTTTATCCCTTTTCTCTAAATCTGAAAGTGCAAAGCTTCAGCTCACCCTCACTATGCATCCCTCTGTCTTCTTGTGTAGATGAATTTTGCCTTGAACTCCCTGGGAGTAACCCATTTTATTCAGAGAAACCTTCAGCTCCTCACAGCTCTCACTGCAAGGCTCTGGTTGGGGTTTTTCCTTTTACAGTGTAATCAGCTTATGCTGTTGACATACTCCATAATTTCATAGACCTTGTGTGCCTTGATATCAACTTATCAATAAAATACTTTAATCACAGGAGAAGTCTTAGAAATCACTCTCTTAAATGTTTATTCTGCTACATTAAACTATGCAGAGGGAGGGAGAAAATTACTTTGCAGCCACAAAATTCATGAGGAGCTGAGTGATTGCAGTCTTCCAGAGGCAGCATGAAACAGGCAATTCAGCCTTTGCTCTCAAAGGGAATGAATTAACTTACAAAGCTGGTCAGGTACATCTGTGATGTTGACAGGACCAACCTTCCAATTCCAGATTGTAGCTACTTGAAAACTCATCTGACAAAGTGATCTGGGTTGAGATCTCCCTCATCAATTATCAGCAAGGTGTTTAATATCCCCTGGAGGATGGATAAATGACTTACCATCCTTCTTCTTTCCCCAAAAATTTCAAAGATGATATTTTGAGCTTGATGCCAGAATATCACACTTTAAAATATTTGAAAATTGTGCATTAGAGAGAGAAAGAGGAAAAAAAGCATTCTGAACTATGAGTTAATTTCCAGGGCTGATGAACTTATAAAGGATGGAATTAATCTAAGAGAGCCCAATCTGCTGCTGCTTGTTTTTATTGAAGACGCAGGAAAATAAATAGCCTTATGACAACCTTATGAAAAGTGTACTAAAACAGCAGAAGCCAGGGAAAGGAGACCCTATAAAAAAAGTACATGAAAAAGTTAAAGAAGGGAGAAAGTGAAAACAAACCATTAAAAATATAAAATAGCTGAGATTTTTATGACAGCAGTAGTAAAGGACTAGGGCAGGTGTGTGATTCAGGCTGCATAGAACAAAAGTATTTAAATCAATGAAAGGGTCCTGTATGTTGTCATTAAAAGTCTTTGTACCTGCACAGGTTCAGTTCCAAAAATATTTGCAATGGAAGGTTACTTAACTGCCTGAGAGCAATTCTAAGGTGCTTTCAATAATGCTCTTTAATAGCACTAAACCTGAAGGAGAAAAACAGCTCTGCTAATTTGGTCCTACACCTTTCTAATATTCTTTACCTATTTTGTGTGAGCATTACTCATATTAACCTGAAAGACAAAAACCTCATTTACTACACACTGTTAGAGACTGAGTAGAAGTGAGAGCTGTAGCTTCCAAACATCTGGTTTCTATACAGCCACTAAAAGCTTATATTGATCCACTTTGGGTGTACTGGAGTATTCTTCCTGATCTTAAAGGGCTGTTTAAAATGCACGTCTGCCAGCAGCATAATAAAATGAAGTAAGAGGAGAAACAAACTTTTTTTATACTCCAAGATAAAAGAAGGAAACCACTACAACAGTCCACAAGAGGAATCTGACAATTTGTGCCTTTTGTACAATTTATAGCTGTACCTGAAATACCCTCTAGAATTTCAATAACTTCACTGCCAGAATTGCCCTTAGAAGGGAAATCAGAGAAGAACAAATATTCTTGAAGGACTGGTGACACTGGCTGGGCAAAATTACAATGCCAGGAGAGAAACCCTAGCCCTACTGCAAATAAATAGTCAACTCCTACTGCTTTTGTTAATTTAACATAAAAACTCTATTCCAAAAGAATGAATGCCAGCAGCAGCATGGCACACCCTTGTCAAAAAGAAGCCAACTTCCCTCTAAAAGTAGTCATTAGGGGAAAAATACTGAGCATATAAAACCATTGCCGTTCATTGCAGTTTTCCATTGAAGGTTATGCAACATAACTCAAATGTAACATTTAAATCCTCTCAAAAGAGCACAATGATCACTCAACTGCGTCTGTAGCCAACAGCAGCAAAGAGAAAGATCAGTGTGTTGTAAATATTACAAGAAGTTTTTCTGTTGCTGAGAGTTTGACCTATTGAACTTTCTTCTGGAAATCAAATGGCTATTTAAAACAGAAAATATTTTAAGGTTTATTAGTAATTTGCAAAAATCCATAATCAAATTTATGCCCAAGATTGTGTGTTATCTCATTAAAACTCCTTTTCTGCCCGCCATCACTTTCCTGTACTTGGCTACAAATTAGCAAACCACAAAAACCACCACATCCAAATGAAGATCTGCAATCAAGCTATTGAAGTGAGCAGGTCCCAGGGCCTGCCAGGGAATTATCCCAGGGCTGGCACTTGCATGGCTGTCCTCCCATCACCCCTGACCCTTTGTCATGAGCTGAGCCACGGGAGCACCAACCCTACCCCAAAATGCACAGAGCTGGGGGCTTGTCCAGTCCCCCCTCTCCAAGGCAAGGCTCACAAGCCACTGGCCACAGATTTCAAAATTCAGCTCAGTATTTCCCTTTCCAAAAGAAGGCAGAGAGGAGGAGCACATGGTGAGCAGAAGAATGTTATTTCTTCAGCCATCAATTGTTCTGCCAGATCCTGCCCATAGTCCCTGAGATTTTTTTCCTCCAAAAAGTGCAGGACATCAGAGAGCAGCAGTGCTTGGCCACATTCTCTTAATCATAGGGAACAGGATTAAGAGAAAAATCTGATTTAATTCTTCCTCAGCTTAGCTCCGCTGTATCCTTCTGTGCAGTACCACCTACCATATGACTTAACCTGGGAACTAACATTGGAACCAGGAGCTCAAGTACTGTAGTATGAAAACAGAAATAACACCTTTAACAAAGATTCTGTACAGTGAATTCCATTTACTGACATCCATCTGTAGCTTTTGTAACACCTGGTCTAGAGATTTTTCACAGGACGTGAAAGACAAAATTTACAATAGCTTTACAAAACTTGCAATACAATTTACAAACAGCACAGCTGCTGCTGGGGCCCAGCACTGACTGCCCCAATGGTCTGCACTGCTCCAACCCAAGCACACATGCATTTATTATTGCTCACCTTCAGCCAGCACAATGCCTGGCTTTCTTCTGGTTTGCTTTGGGCTGTTTTTTTCCACCCTCAATGGTGAAACAGCATAAATCAATGTCCCAGAAGTATCATTGCACCCACTAAATGGCCAAAAGGAAACTTTAGCTGGAAGCAAGACTCAATTTAAAAAGCACCCCTGTGAACTTCAGCTGAGAGCTTAGCAGCTTTTTTACTATTAATATTACTCATTAAAACAATCAGTTTGTTGAAACAAACACTCGTGGAGTTCATAGAAACAGATCTTTTTGATTTTCAGAATGTTTCATAAAAGTTGTAATATCTTTAATGGGTTTGAGCTCAGGCTTTAGAAATCAAAATGTTCAATGTTTTAGTTTGACTCCATAATAAAATATAAAAGTATACGGCACTGACACCTGACACATCAACCTCCCCCCCCCAAAAAGAAAAAAAAACAGTAAAAAAGACTAAATTTAGGTTCATGTTGTGACAGAGTTCTATAATCTTTTTCAGTTTTCTCACATAATGGGGGGGGGGGGGAGTTTATTTTAAGCCTTAACCATCTCCATTGTCAAAAGAAGTTTTACTAAGAGTGAAAGTGCAGAGATGAAAGAAATAAAAGAAAATTGACTACCAATTTAAACCTCAAACTTCAAATTACTGACTGCAGTACATAATAAAGTTTAAGAATTTGACTTCTCTTCCAAAACAGACATCTCAAGAAAGCAAAGTAAAATCAGAATTGTGAGCTGCTTTCAAGTGGGAAATGAGAATGAAGAAAACTGTGGTAATATTTTAACTAAAATTAGGTAGTCTAGGGAGGGAAGGGTTTGCAAACAGAATAATTTTGTATCATTGGGGATCATATGTCAGTTAGGAATTTTTTGCAATTTAATGTAATATACCACACAATGTGACCCATATAACATTAACTAATCATCTTAGTTATTAAAATGAATAATTGCAAATGTTAAACCAGTGGCCCTTGTCACTCATAAAGAGATAATTGGGTTTTTTTTCAATCCTGACTGATGCCTTACAGAGCTAGATCCAACACTGACTATGCCAGAATTCTGGTCATTATTTCCCTTCCACAGAAAAGAAACTCCTGATGAAACTGGCCAGAAGAGAGGTGTCTGAGCACCAAACTGGGGGCACTGACAGAGCAGAGGGAGGAATGTGTGCACAGAAAGTGACCTTGACAAAAGCTACCAACAAAGAGGAGCATCAGCAGCTGCTGGCTGTGCGAGCTGTGACAAAGCAGCAGCAGTGGGTGACCAGGAAGGAAGATGTCAATTAGGGTGAGAAGCGCTGCACAGATGGCTTAGCAAAGTACAGACACATCAAAACCTGAGACTGTGCCGGAGCAAGGGCTTTGTTTCAAGTACAAGTTCAAGGCTGAGGAGCAAACTTTTAAAGTGTGGCTGTGAAGTGATCCCTGTCCCAGACCCTCAGCACTGCCTGCCCACTGGTGCAGAGCTGCTGCCACTGCTAAAAGGGCTCTGGGAAACACAAGGAAACCTCAGGCACCTCAGAGCCACAGCAATGGGTGGGAGCATCTGTGGGACAGAGCTCGACCCCAGCTGTGAATTTGGGAATCAGAGAAGGTAAGAGCAAGATCAGAGTGGGTACAGTGAGATTAAAAAATCTGTCATAATTTTAATGAAAAAGGAAGCTTGGCTGTAAATGTGCTATATTCTTAGGAAATTACTTGTTGCAGTGAAGGATAATTGCCTGAGGAAGCCCCAGAAGCGAGTGTGCATGTGGGCATGGTCTCAGCAGGAACCAGTCTGAAGTCTCTTACCCTTCCTCTTTGGGTTTCATGTGTTGCTCAAGAAGCTGCTGAACAGAAAGTATTGCAAGAACTTGAAAAAGCAGGCTAGGAAGAAAGAAGACAGGGCCAAACTTTAGGGACAAAAATATTTGAGATGCAATGACAGAGCTTCATGTGATTTTGGGATTATCCTCATCTCTCAGACAGATGTCTCATGACATGGCAGAAGGAATTAATACTTTGACTTTGCTACAACAAAAACCCAGAATGATACTGAATTCTACAGATCAAAATTTAGGTTTGAAGGCAGCATTAATCTTGAAAGTCTATATAAAATTGTAAAGCAAGATTTAGGAATCATTCAGGGAGCTTTTTAGCAGGCTAAATGCAATCCTTCTGCAAGGTAAACTTATATAACCTGTAATGTAGGGATTTATTCTGTGCCATTTATAAGGAAGTTCACATTTAATTTTAAAAACATCTGAAAGTACTTTTCCTAATCTACCTTCTAGTATTAAAAACTCTTTTTTGAAATACATTGTTTGAAGTACAAGTACAAAGAATTAATGACTTGTGCAATTAAGCATTTGCTTCTGCATCCTGAGCATTATGTTCATTAGAGCTTGAGCCTGAATTTTTTTCTAAAAACATGAAACAACACAAAAAGAGTTTTGAAACTAGGCAGCCATGTTTTCAGCACTGATATAAACAACACTATTTTCACAGGTCTGATAAGTGACCTCGTGGATTGGTTTCATCCAGCCCAGCACACATCTCCCCCTTGGGGAAGCAGCTTTCAGTGCCTGTGCTCATCTGGTGTTGAACACACATTCACAGCCCGCCAGCAATGATCCTGCAGCCTCAACACAGCCTGAACTACTGAGTTCTGGTGGCTTTAAACTCCCACTGAATCTTACTTACACGGATCTATGTCGATTGGATACACCTTAAAGACATAATTATCTTCTCTACACATAGTGATCATTACAAAATTATGATTTAGATTTTAAAAGTTGTCTAAGGTTTTTATTTGGCAAAAATAAAACTGCACCAAAATCTATCAATAATTACTCTAATTTTTAATGATTATAAGAATATTAATTTAAATTGAATAGGTTATCAAAGATAAGTTTAAAGTTCCAATATTTCATTTAAGAGCAAAACCAGAACCATGCTTTTCTGCTCAAGGGGAAAAAAATAGTGCAGCCCTTTTTATAACAAACTACTAAGAAATTATGCATAATGGAAAAAAAGCAAAATCATTCTTGTTGCTAGATATAAACTGACACTGGCCAAAAGCTGTTTTGCATTTAACACAATAGAGGAGTGGAAAAAGAGAAAAACCTAGTTTCCGATCCATGGGTCAATTCCAATCAGTCACAATTCCCTTTTACGGCTTTTAAAAGGTTCTCTGTAATGATGGACAAAACCACTACAGGCTCATTATTTTTACTGTAGTAGAGTATGGATATTAAAATTTATGAGTAAAATAAAATTGTCCCCAGGCCATAGATCTCACATATAATAGGTGCTCATTCACTGGGTCCTTTTCATATTAATGAATGCAGAAAATACAAGTTAGGCTAAATTACAGGCATATAAATACAGTGAGATGGTTCAGATGGCACATAAAATGCAATGTTACACTCAAAATTATTTTTATTACTAGCACAGAGCACAGATATACATTTCTTCATGTTGATTGTTTCCTCTTGCTTTTGCCTATATGTTTGTACTAATTAATCTTTATTTAAAATTTCATCAGATGGCACTGCAGTTAGGAAAAGGCTATTAATACTTTTTAAAAATAAAATTAATTCCCACAATTCTCTGTTTGTATTGCATTCATAACTGGTTTTTGACAGCAGAGCACTTGAAATGCAAGTCCAGATATTTTGGACATATTCAAATAATACATTCTAGTTTATAAAGAGAGTCACTCAAGACTAAATTGTATTTCACAACTCCAAGTTTTAGACAGCTATAATTTTGCTTTGATATTCCCAGAGAAATAAAAAAGTTTTTTAAAAGTTCTTTCTCAAAATAAGTCTTTATTCACATAGCTAGTGGCTAGTGAGATAAGGCAAACTTCATATACCTAAAGAAAGGTTAAAATTTCATTCCTCTCTAAGGGAATGCAGGTAGATAATTCATTTCAGTTTCTTTTCTAAACTTCCTCTTAATACCTGTATTTGCAATCTCTTTGGAGCTCCTGTCAAATGTTTCATTACAGGAAAGACTTCAACAGGGCAAGATAATTTCTGTATACTGTTTTAACTGGGTGTATGTCAGCTGTGTCAAATTTTAGCTTTAAATACACTTGTAGGCAAATAAAGCTGCTGCACAAGCAGTTGCAAACTATTAGCTTTATGAAGATTTATAATTAAGACAAAAATTTCAAGGTGGACATGGGTAAGACTGACATTAGAGCAGTAAATCACAACTCTTTCAAATGCTTGACTAATTTTAACTACCCACCCAAGAATTTTTTCCCTTTTCTTCCAAACGACTGGAGAATTTAGGAATAGTCTAGCTGAGAAAATAAAGCATTTCACCACTCATAAACTTGTAAAGAAAAACTGCTTTGGAATTCAAAGGCTCATATGCTAGCACATTTTCATTCATGAAAAATATATTACTCTAGCTAATACAGACTAGGAGCCATCTTACCTGGGAAAAGTTACATCGACTAGTACTGTGTGAAGAGAAATATACTAATTTTATCAATCAATGGAGAAAATTAGGAAAAATATTAATTCCTGAAGGAAAAAATTACAATTCCTAAAAATTTCTGATTGCTTTAAAAATCAAAGTAGAATCAACACTATTACAAAAAAATGTGCATGCCTGGAACCACCTCCAACTATTTCTGTACAATTTCAGGGGAGGGATTACAGCTCAGTTTGGTTTGGAGTGCAGTGCTTTTTATTTTTTTTTCTATTTTTTTTAAGAAAGAGAACACAATTAGATTTAAATCAAGATCCAGCAGCTGAAAGTGATACCTAGCTCTTCCAGCTGTGTGTAAAAGCCAGAGCCCCTTTACACCCCAGCTTCAGACAGGCTATGCTCCCAACAGATGCATTATTTTAAAACTCACATACCAAGTGCTGCACACACCTCACTGAAACAATGCACATTTGAGACCCCACTACTGGATGTGGCCTAAGAGAAAACAGATGTGGCCCACCATGGGATAAAATGAGAAGAAAAAGAGTACAATTTTATCTCATTTTTGTTTACCAAGTTGTTATGAGACATGTGGAAAACCAAGGAGAAATTAACAAGATAAAACAGCAGAAGAAAGCAATAGAGATAATAATAATAATAATAATGTATAAAATAATCTGTATATTCCTGTATGACTGGCACTGTATTATTAAACTGCAATATAGTTACATACAACATCAGTAATACTGACACAATAAAGGCAATGGGGGGGAAACACCTCTGTATTTTGTGTTTTGCTTCCAAGAAGGACATTTTCTGAAAGATCACCCTTAGAGCTGTGTTCTCCTGTCTAGCAGATGGCAGGCCCAGCAAGATGCCACCAGTGTACACGAGAGCTGTAAGAGCTGCCCTCTGAGTAAGCTGGCAGCCCTTACATTCCTTTTATATCTTGTTTACACTTGCAATTGTGTCAAAACTACTCAGACTGAAAGGATTGCTCACAAATTTAAATATTAATGGCATAGTGTAGGAATAAAATTTTGCTGCCTCACTGTAAGGACTTCGCCTGTGTAAAGGGATGGGTTTGGGTTTTATTCGGTTGGTTGTCCAAAGCTGTTTGAAGAGAATTAAAATTCCTTCACTTTCTAAATTATCAGGCTGCAAAGAGATTTAACTTATGCAACGGCATAAAACAGTAACTACTGAACTTCTTACTACAAGAATTTTAACGAATTATTTCAGAAGAGCAAGGCGAATAGATCTTTGCATAGGTAGTAGCTCATTCAATCAAAACCCACTGAGAATATAATAAAATCATAAAAATTTAAAAATAATAATAATTAAAATAATTTTAAAATGCACTTTCCTACCCAAATAACCCTCAAAAACCTCACAACCCAACAATATTTAGGGCAGATAGAAGGGGGACTGCAGCAGAAAAGAAATTCACCTCTATACACCCCCTAAACAGTTAACCAGAGAGATCAGCACACGAACCTGGACCTGAGGATGTGTTATCCCAGCTCACTGGGTCCCAGAGGAAAGCATGGAGGAGGAGATCATCTGACCATGCAGGGAGAACCTAGCTAGTGCTGCAATCTCCCCAGCCATGGGAAGATGGGAGTCAAGGAAGATTTTTGGGGCAAATGTTCAGAATCTGCCTTCTCCACCAGCACAGCCAATCTATCCCCACTATTTTCCACAGAACAAGGGCCAGCAAATAGCTCCACTCCAGATGTGCTCTGAAGACAAAGCAGTTATGTACCTTCTCAGTGGGACTGGAAGATTTCTGTACATTTGTACATTTCTGTATTCTTTAGATAGAAGTGCAGGGACTCTATGAGAGGTGCACTTTTTTATTTAAAAGCCTATATTGCTTCTCTGTCACCGTATGACAGGAATGGAAGGGTGTGGAATCAACCAGGAATTACAGACTTCAGCTCCCCTGTTTGATTATATGTCTCTCTTTGTTCTCTGACCTTTTCACATTTCTTCTAAGTGCCTTTATTTTTACTAGGTGGGCAATTGCTTTTTTTTTTTTAATCACAACTGCACTCTCTTTTACTTTCATCTTACCTTTCTTCACCTCCTCTTCGGTTATCTTTTCATTTTATTCTGTTTCTTCCAATTAGTGGGAAAAAAAATACCTGCCAAACTAAGATGCAAAGTACAAAGAAAAAAGAGCAGAGAACGCTACTAATGTTTTTGTAAAGAGATAAAAATGCATCGTTAAAAATACACCCCAGAAATTTTGATGTAATCGCTCTGAAATACATGAAAATCCACCAACAGATCTACAAGCACTACTCCAAATATTGGATTTGTTTTTTCCATAGTCTTTCCTTCTGTAGGCTTACTCTGTTTTCCTTTAAACCACCACTAGCAGTCACTACATTTCTCATTGATTGATTTCAGACAGAAAATCTGAGCCATACAAGACAGTCCATGAGAGAAAATACAAACCAACTATACCAAGACCACAACACCGCTGTAAATATGAACAACTTTAGGCTTAAAGGACTCTGAAAAAATATCTAGCACTTATAAATAATAGAAAAGCTACACAGCATCCTGAGAAATCATCTGGTCCATCTCACATCTCAAAACACATCAGACATGGAGACATTTGACACATACTTTTCTACCTGCTTTGTTAAATCATGTGTGATGGATAACCCAGACTTTCCTGGCTGATAGATTATCCCTGTAGACAGAAAACTCCCATCATGTCTGGGATGGTCAGTCCAAGCTACAGTATGGATAACAAAAGTGGCACAGCAAGCCCAAAGCACAGCACAGCCTAGTCCTGAGGCCAAAAGCTTCACAGCCCTGGTACAAATTGCTATGATCTATGCAAGAGCATGGACCCTTGGCCAGACTTGCTGCTCTAACATCATGGATCTCTGTCCCAGCCAACATCCTGAAGGTTCTTGACCTTCTTTATTGGATTAAGTATTCTTTTTTTAAATTTTCAAATCAGATTTCAAACCTGACATTATTTCCCCATCTCCCCTGCTGTCTCTGACCCCTGGTCTTTCTTGAGGTGCAGTACCAAAATTAGCAGTCCCATAGCTGAAAGTCTTACCAGCACTGAGATGAAAGAATTCCCTTTGCTCCTATCACAGCTTTCCTATCTCTAACACACAAGGGGAACCTATGGTTGCTTTTCTGTTACTGACATGAAGACACAACTTATCATTAGAAAATTAATTCTCCCTACCCCAAGTTACCTTACAGAGATAAGGAAAGAAAAACTAAAAAGGAGACCCACATCAAATACTGCTTTCCTTTACATTGAACAACTGATCCACTGCAGACCCATTCATGCATTATGAATGTCCAGATAAGCAGAAGACTTTTCCTCTACAATTTAAGATTGAAGAAACAAGCTTAAGGCAGGTTGGTGCACTCAACAGCTAAGCTATGCTTAGTTCCCAAACATTTTAGCAATTCAAAGCTCTCACCTTTTATAAAGGGCTATGACTACCAAGGTAACTGAGGGCTGAATGGAGTCTGGTAGATTTTTATATGCTGTTTCCCAACTAGTCCTGAAGAAGGCACATCTGCCAGAAACTCACAAACTCAAAGAGGGAAAAGCCTTAGAAAAGTTATTTGCCTTCCACTTTATATATCCTGCCTACAGACACAACTACAATCTCAGAGAGAACACTAGCAATTTATATGAATTGCAAATATTCCACTTTTTAATAAATAAAAGATCAATACATCCTTTGAAATCATCCTTGCATCTTGTCTTTTGCTAACCCCTTACCCTTAGAAGTTGACATTACAAAACAGGGTAACTTCTATTTCATCATCTTGCATGCAGAAAGGAAGCAGAATCTCTCTCTCATTATTACAGACAATGGAACTCAGTGCAGCTTCCTAAGTATTGAATAAAGTGAATTCTTTTCTTTCAGGCACAGTAAAAAACATTTCAGCTTTTTTTTTTTTTATTTCCTCCTGCTTTTCTTAACACTTTGTATAGATTAATGAACACTGTTGTTTATGTACCTTGTCCCTGAGGAATCACGACCTTCAAGGCAGTTATGAAATGGAAGTCAGGAACTCCGCTGTACTCATTAGTTTTAAGTTAATCTGTTCTGGCTTTCATTGGTAGTAGTTTAGGGCGTTTTTCTAATGGTAGTTAACTAGAGAGTATACAGATATTTAACTATCTGTATATAACTGTTAAGGGGGTTTATTTCCATTACCTTTTACCATGAAGTTGTTCCTTCATAAGCAAACAAACTGAGATCATTCCTCATTTCTCAGAGCACATAGAGATTTTCACATTTCCTGAGTGAGTGCACAGCTGGTGCATCACTCACCAACCATCACAGACAGCAACACACTAGTAAATTGGTATTAAATTATTCACCAACTCTGCGTAAAAGGAAGTTTAAATATCTTTCTGGAAAATGCTATTAATACCTAAAGAACCAGGCATGTGAAGCAAAACCTGCTGTTGCGTATGTACATCTCTGTGTACATACCCAACAGATCTAACTAAAATATGATTGTTGTATTTCAGCAAATGAAGCCCCAAGATAGCCTAAAACTGAAAGTAAATGTTTTGGATACTGGCTTTTTCTTTGGTTTTATGGGAAAGTTGTTAAACATACATACAGAGATACATCTATTTAAAGTGTTCAAATTGATATCCTCTGATTTTATGTAAAAATAAAAGTGACTCCACTACTTTTACTACTGCAGTACTAAAGCACTGTAAACTAGCTTTTTTTCCTCTCTTCCTCTTTCTTTCTCTATCTGAAAAACTCCTGCACTTTCAGTCACATATCTGCATCATAGGCCAACTTTCAAAATTGCATCTCACAAAAGTAGTGAACTGTTAAAAGCTCTGAAATGTTTTTAAGTCTACAAACATACATATATGTTGCCTGAAATTACTACAGCAATAACCACAAAATTAGGATATCATATAAGATCACATAAATAATATTGCTTTTCAGAATATAGTTTTAACAACCTAGTTTCAAATTGCAACAGGCTATTTTAATTTCTCTAGACACAATTTTTCCTTTTTAGTACTCCTTCACTGCACAAGCATAAAGTCAATAGGAGAGGTATTACTGCCTCATCCCCTTAGTCCTCCATTCCTCACATTTTGTTTCATAAGTAGAAGGTATCAGGGCCCCTCTCAGCCAAAATTTCACATTGAACAATAGGAGATACAAGGGAAGCGCTTCATGCAGGCAGTTTCCCCCTCACTGTCCCCTCATGTGAGGAGGAATATTTATTCACTCTGTTATTCCTGGGCCTTCTGGATAACAAGGACTTCATTGCTTTCCTTTGCCATGAGATGAGAGCTCATTTTCTGAGAAACTAATTTTGAAATGACTTGTAGCTGCAGTAATTTAAAGCAGGAAAAAAAAAAAAGGCAAAGTTATGAATAGGCATTTGGTAATTTCCATTTTCTCTTCAAGATAGATTCCTTTCTTATGCAATGTGAAAGACAGAAAGCAGAGCTCATTGCCACAGTGCAACACCAGCTCAGACTGAGAGCATCACGACTTTGCCCCGGCATTGACAGCAAAGAGACAATGCTGCTTATTAGCACAAGTGAGATTCATTACTATAACCAAAGCAGCAGCATCCCCTACTCATAAATCCACAGGTAATCTTACATTGTTATAGCTGCAGTGCCTGTGCTTCCTCTTTGTCACTTATAAAAATAGTTTTTATTACAGTCTATTCTGGGTGAAGGTCAAGCGAGAGAGACAGGATTGGAAAGTGAAGTCTTGTAAATGGAGACAACACATAGTGCAGATTCCTTCAATACAAATTCTCCTGCCTGCAGCATAAACCTCGACCTAGAAGGCCCCTGCATCTTGAGCATATCAGGGCTTGAAATAATTTACTCTATATGCAAGAATTCACAAAAGATGTTTTTGACTTCAACTGCACAACCATTTGTTCTAATGGATGGAGGTAGAGTTACAGGCTGGTTTGGATTAGATTCCTAGGGGCAGGGACACCTTCCCTTTATCCACATTGCTCACAGCCCCATCCTACCTGGCCTTGAACACTTCCAGGGATGGGGCACCCACAGCTTCTCTGCAAAACCTGTGCCAGGGCCTCACCGCTCTCATTGGGAAGGATTTCTTCCTCATAGAGAATTGCTATCCACCCCCCTTTGGTTCAAAGCCATTACCACTTGGATAGTTCTCTTTTAGAGAACACTTTACACTAGGGCTTGCTCTGTGATTGCCAGACTTTGTCTATTAAAGAATGGAAGAATGACTTGACAGGCTATGAAAGACAAAACCTTTCTCTATTGCAGCTCTATTGTTCAGTTTTCTAATTTACAGATCACAGTAGTAGAAAAGGTAATTCTATTCAAACACAAAGAAATGTGTTAAATTGTCTGAAAAAAATATTAAGTATTCTACAGAGAAAGGGAAAGAGGTGTCTGCTTGTCTTCTGAAATGGTACCTGCTTTTGAAATAGCCACAGAGGGATATTAAGGGAATCAATATAACCAGTACATTTATCTGAAAGAGTAGGGGCAGCCAGGGTCATAATTATTACTGATGTGTTGCTAATACACAAGAAACAGCAAAAGAAAAATGTTGATTGATTGCTATGAATTTCTGGCAGCTGTAGCTTTTGAAGCATGAAATACATTTGCATTGTATTCTAATGTCTTTGATAATTTTTCTGAACTGATGCTTGTCTTCTGAGCAAGGCATATTATTTATTTACAAAGTCACTGGCTGTAAAAAATTAAACATGTAGAAAATAAGCTGACCTCCATCTTTTTCTGCAAAATGACATTTCTTTGAAGGACAAAGGAAGAAATATCTTACACTGTTAGTGAGAGATACAGGTCTAATTTCATGTTCATTGTCCAAATACCTTTGCCCTTTACAGGTTATTAACTGTAACAAGCTCCTGGGTGAATTTATTGCATCGTTACACAGCAACTATAGAATATTTCTAGTAGAAAAACCCACCGTGATACAGCAGCTCTGTTAAAAGGACCCTTTTTGAAATACAATGCCTGGTTTGTAAGAGTCATTAAATAAGTTTCTTCAGACCAAGTCTTCACATGTACCATAAAGGTTCTCAAGTGCCATAGCTTTGACTGTGCTTACACATTTATATCTTGATTTTTTTTTGCAGACCCCTATCATTCTCTATGTATAACTGACCACTGAAGAAAGTAAAACGAATTATTTTATTCTTCTCTGATGATTTAATATTTGTTTCTGCTTGAACACAGAGATTATATTGGATACAAGATGTATAATAGAAACACTATTACAAGGATTTAAGCATTCAGAGCTGAACCTGTGGTACTTTTCAAAAATTTCTGCAAGCATTTCAAAAGAAGGAAAACGAACTATAAGGGAAGCATGACAGAGCCAGATAATCAGCAAGAGTAGGTGCTGCAGTCATTGTCACACCTGAAGCAAGAAAGATACCTAGAAATAGAAGTAACTTCAGTTCCTTACACTCAGCAGGGTTAAATGCAGTGGAATTAATTTCAAATCAGCACAACAACCCCCAGTTAGAGACTTTTTTTACATTGATGAGAACTCCGCATTTGTTTCTGAGATTTGCAATACAAATGCATGATTAGTGTAACAGAACTTTTTACTTATGAATCAATACAAATTTTATGCCAGTACAAAAGCAGCAATGTCTCTGTCAGGCTGTCAGCCTTATTGGCACTTAAAGCACCTGTCTGCCCTTATGGCATTGCTGACTAATATTTGTATTCACATTACAGGTAATCCAGGCTCTTACCCAGCCATTGTTTCCTGACCCCTCCTGTGCCAAAGCTCGGAATTATCTGACCTAAAATTAATGGTGCTTTTAACTTCTCTAATTGGAGTGCTTGCCCATTCTGTCTGCAAGAAGGGAAAATGCTTGCAGACCCTCATTGTCTGCCCATAGTTCTTCCACTCTTGATAGAAGGATGGACAACTCCCACAATTTATGGTGAGGAAATCTGTATGGCTCATCTTTTTTTGAGAAGAAAACAAAATGCCTCTGCAAGGCATTCACATAAATCCTGCACAGGCAGAAAAAGCCAAAACTGGGGATAGCACGTCTCACAAAGGCACAGCTCCCTGTGTGATTGCCAATACAGAGATCCTGTAAGCACTCAGGTCTGGAAAACCATCACCATAGCAAAGACACATCCATGAGGATAAAAAAAAACCAACTCTTATGTGAAGTAACAAGGCAAAGGCTCCAGCTGCTATATAAAAAACCTGCACAGCTGCTACATAATACCCTGCAATTCTTCAAGCTCAGCTTTAAGGGCTCTGGAGAGACAATGCCAAAGCCAGATATCTCAGATCTGCCTCTCAAATCCTCGCTCTATAATCACTAAAGATTTATTTCCAGCTTGTGTGGTCTCTGATGCTGGCACATTAAAGCACAGCAGCATCATCTGAGTGAAACTAATTCCCATGCCTCCACCTTAGCACCCACTTATAGCAGTGTAAGGGAGACCCTGGGGTGGGATCCAGACTGTAGCTCCAATTCATGAACTCATACTAATATATTTTAACCTTGTTGGTACATTCTGAATCTTGTATAAACATATGATATTAGACTGTGAGGCTAAACAGACGTGTTCAAAAGAGACAGAAAAATATTAATGCAAAATAAGTTTCTTTCAGAGGAAGAAACATACATTTTGGCTTGCAGCACAGATGCAGGATAGCCAACATTAAGTTCATTGGTTTTTCTATTTCTTCTAAAGTTCTGCACAGACATCACCTGTGCTGGCCTCTCTTCAGGAAACCTGATGTGTGTATAGGTAAAACAGATTCTATAAATTCAGTGCTAACAGCTAAAACTGCAAGCTTCATTGTAGTTAGCATTACAGTGTGATTTTCCATTCTAGCTTGCCTAAGGCTTTGCTCAGCCAGGATGGCTCCCCTGCAATAGGAAATCTTGGCTGTCATGGCATGGCACCCAACAGTGAGGGCACCCAGCTGCTGACACTGGCACACTGTGACTCCTGGGGCAGCCCTTTCCAGGCCTCATCACACCTTGAAAACATTTCAGTAGGCACTGAAAATCCCCAGCAGAGCAGATTCCAGTGTCCTGTAGGACACAAAGCAGCAAGGCTGGACATGTACAGCCAGAGGAAGGAAACCACACACTTTGCAATAGTTCTGAGGCCTGTCAAATGGCTTTCTCTGGCACTAATGAAGATTTGCCAGTATTTGCCCTCAGCACATCCCAACCAGAGCCAGTATCTGCAAATCTATTTCTGCTCCTTCAGAAGTTGCAATATCAAACCACATACCCAACATGTGAAAAGGATTTTACCTTCCACAGCCTAAAGGACCCTTAAACAAATTAAGCCAGCTGTTAAGAAGGTAATTTGTACTGAAAAGAATCTATAAGAAACTGCAGGAAATCACAAGGAACAATTCTAATTTTCTATTGGGCTCCTGCCTTCCACTCTTCAGAGGACAGATTGGAAAAAGCTTCACATCCCAATCACATCCTTCCCTGGTTCTTGCTGGGCATTCTGGCAAAGCCCTCTGGGACTAGGAATATCTTGCAGGATTTAGACAAATTTAAGATGCCCTTGGTGCCTTGGTAGTGCTGCAGAATAATATTCAGGAATTTTAATTTACAGCTGATTGAAGTATTCAGGTGTAAATGACAAAACACAAGATGAAAAATAGGGCTCACTTGACTTCTCATACTGACTACAAAAGAAGGATCAGGGTTTCATAAACAGTCCCATATTTCCCTGTTCTGATGTTCGTGGGAAAACATGTCTAAAATGATGCATGCAGGATCACAAGGCTTACAACATTTTAGGCCAGAATAATCAGGTAAAGAATTGAAAATTTAGGAAGCCAGCCTTCTCCAGGCACTGACCCCCCTGCTTCAATATCAAGCAGCAGATCCTTTAGATACAAACAGCCTAAAGCAAAAATTATATTTCACTTTTAATCAGAAGATATTTTTGTTATTTCAGGCTGTAATAGAATAGTAGAAATAAAAGCATCATGTATGGAGTTTTATTTGGCTCTTGTTTTGTATTGGTTTTATTTTGGCTTTTAAATGTTTAGTTGTTGTTGGTTTTTTTAAATAATAGAAAAAAGTTGTAATTTCCAGGAAAGATTTGATGCTTATTTAATTTCCTCTAATTTTACACCTCTGCAATGCCTCAAGGCATATCTACAATCTGCAAATTGCTCTATAAGTGTGGAATAACTTTACCAAAGGCAGCAAACTGTAATTTACATCAGTGTAACTAAGAGCTAGGTATATCTGCTAGTTTTTAATGGCCTATCCAGCTTATTCTAAATGCTATTAAAGTGACAAAGTAAAATAAACCAAAATGAAATGGAGAATTCCTCTGTCTCCATCTGCACATTACAAGCTGATATTGCATAAAATATATTTATCAGCACTGTGACCAGCTATAAAACGTCGTCTGTGCAAAATGTTTATATACTGTAGCATAGTAAAATTGTCCCCCTGTTAACTCTAAATCAGCTTCTGAACAGGTATTGCTGCATCTTCATCTGCAGGCTTGCTCGAAGGAAAATGTCATTTATGATGTCTGGAATATCATTTTTGCTGTGAAGGATGTCACAGTTGAATTGCAACTTCTCATGAAGGTAAAAATTGCTGGATTTGGTGTTAATAAATCTTAGAGACAGATCACAGCATTATTTGCCTTTTTCTTTTTAAAAAAATGGTTAAATTTAAAGTGAACAGCTCAAGACCTGTAAACTTCAGTTTGATTAATATAGTGTGTCATCTGCGTAGTGCAGCTAAAGGAATTCGTGCTGTTACCTCATCAGATCTCACAAACAAGAGAGTGCCAGGACCTGTCACCATCCTCACCACAGTCTGTGTGACTGTCAGCTGCATCCAAACATCTGAATTAGCTCAGGCAAAATGCAAGGAAAAAGCAAAAGCCTAACCTATGCCACTGCCTTGTCATTATTTCCTGACTCAACCAAAGTTTAGGATACATCCAATGCTGATCAGATGGAAAAAATACATTACAGGGTTCACTCCCTCCCTCCCCAAAGCAAAAACTAAAGTATCAGAGATCAAAAAAAACTCCTCTACATAACAAAATACTCTCTGTGATCCTGAACTGGTTTTTGGCAGCACTGTGTTTTCTCTGGCATTCTCCATGCTCTCATTGGGAAAACTAAAATTCAGCAGTAAAGAAAGCAATCTGTGTCATACAGTTGCATAAACACCAGCTTCACAAAACTAACAAGTTAAAATGCTCTTTAATGCCACACTGACAATGGAAAAAACTTCCAGTAGCAGATCCAGATGCAAGCTGACACCACAGTTTTCACAGTACATTGAACCGCAGAGACTTTGCGTCAATAATTCTTTGGGAAAGAAGAGTCAAGTTTTAATTGAATAAAAATTTTTCCCTTTATTTTGTATCAATTTGAACTAGCAATTATAAACAAATACTGTAACTGTCATAACTATATCAAATCAGTAACAGAGCCTTAATTCTTAAAAATTTTGCCTTTTTCAATCATCCAGTGCTTTTAAGTACTAATTTTCAGTCTTAGTAACCTTCCCTTCCCTAGCCCCTACTTTTCAGTGATGAATATTCTTTCTTCCTCAGAACCCTATGGATAGAAATTATTTTTACCCATATAACCTCAAGTATTTTTCTAGTGTACTACGATAAAGCTAGCTTCCCTTTCTGTAGAAGCAACAAAGTTCTCTACCAGAGAATTATTCTGTGCTAATAGTATGAAGATCCAGACACCCTTAATTTAAAGTGAAAGCTGGCATTTCAAAATAACATCTTCCTTGAAAATGAAGTTTACCATTGACAATGTATCCATTTATTTCTGTGTAGGGGTTTTTTTTGCTTGATCATAAAATAATTTCAATTACAAAAAATTGTATCCATAATTGAAATAATTTCAAGAATAAAAAAGTCAGAATTAGTCATATCACATTCCCATTCTTTCCCAAAGCTTTGTTATGTATGTATAAATAAACACACCACAATGCCTTGCATCCCAGTAGCACAAGACCTATTTTAGCTAGGAGGACAAGCTCTGACACAAAACTGCATCAACCAAGAGTAACAGGGTTAGTAGGTTTAGAAAATGTAGGTTTTTTTAAGGAATATAAACTAAGGCAGAGCTCTGAATTTTCA